>NC_067198.1:32617932-32947631 GCF_000699445.3 Schistosoma haematobium | reverse complement strand
TTTCAATAAAAGAAATATTTTTTTCTAAGTTTCTTTGTATAGGCTAGTCAAGTAATTTATTTGAAGTGGTTTTATTATTATTATTATTATTATTATTATGTAAAATAACATTGAACCAAGAATCATTTATCTAGAACAAATCAATATGATTAACTTTGTTAGGTAATTTCTTATAAAAAATATATATATCTACATTAAATTCGTTGATAAGATGTTCTAATTTCAAATATTACACTTATTAAATTGTAAATTAAAACAAATATAAATATAAAAATATAATGATAATAGAACAAATGAATATATGATCAATGGTATTTCAAATTATATAATAATTATCATTTATTTATTGTATAAATAAGTGACATTGTAAACTGATATAGTAGATTGTTTTATATACAATTCAATTTGAATAAAGTGAAGATATTTTTGTAGTTGAAAAGTAGTTGAAAACATATTATTAATATTACTACAATATAATTATTTAATATAATAGACTTAATTATTTGTTTATGATAAGTTATTATTCATATTATACTCGCATCGAGTAGACCTCAATTGATTTATTAAGTAATGTGATTAATGATAAGATTGCTGCAATCAAACGTAGATAGATAGATAGATAGATAAGGAAGTAGGTAGGTAGGTAGATGAAAAGACAGATAAAATAATATAATGAAACATATCAACAATATCTATGTACTATAAACAGACTATTTATTAACTTTTCATCATGGAATACATTCTACATAACCTATATTCATTATTGATATCAATGAAGTTAATATAAATTAATTTACACATTTTGTGTATCAAATTTCAAAATCAAAAAAATGATTGACTTCTTTGTGTAAACCATACAATCTTTTTATTCTTAATGATTTATTTTGATAAGTTTTTCCAATAACATTTCGATTTTTTAGAAAAAAATTTTTTTCTTCATCATTTTGATTGATCTTGTGATTTTTAATATGATCGATGAAATGTGTGTTAGACAATCGATTTGTTGCTTCAATATAACGCTATCATGTAGACTTAGTTTATTAAAAGGTTCTATTATTAAAAATTGATTTTAAATTTATTGATTTTATATATATATATATATATATATATATATATATATATCTGATGCAGACGTAAAGAAGAGGATCGGTAAAGCAAGAACAGCATTCCTACAGTTGAAGATGAAATGGAACTCAAAACAAATGTCAATCAATATCAAAGTCAGAATCTTCAATATGAACGTCAAGACAGTTCTACTGTACCGAGTTGAAACTTCAACAACTATCACAAACACCATCAAAATGTGCAAATATTTATAAACAATTGTCTACACAAAATACTCAATGTTCGTTGGTAGGATAATACCAGTAACAACCTACTTTGGGAGAGACCAAACCAGAGAATGCTGGAGAGCGGCTGATGCTTCTCCACGAGCGGTAACAGTCGTAAGTAATATATATATATATATATATATATATATAGAGAGAGAGAGAGAAAGAAAGAAAGTAAATGGAAGAGAGACATTTAATGTGCGTTGTTCTTCAATAAAATGCTTACGAACAGTTTAAACTGAAAACTCGATGTTCTATTAAATAAATAAACTTACATGGATAATTATTTGCAATTTGTCAGTTGGTTGCTTTGAAGTGATTTTCTCTGATTTATGATGACAGCTTGTGTCTTATGAAATATCAACTTGTTTAGTAATGAAGTGATTAAAAAACGAGATTAAAAAGGATTACTGTTGGAAAGTATAACTTTTCCATCAAGTACAGATTTATTTACATGATCTTGATTAACTTAGGTAGGTGAAGAAAAGTTTAAATCTACAATCTAATGGTTGAAGATCTGAAAGTTATATCACCACATTTCAAAACTAATGAACTGTGAAGTATTTGATTTAAATTAAGTATCTGGGTAAATCCAAGAGCACCATTAAACCCATAAATAATTTTAGGAGGGGTGGTAGGTATATAAATTTCAGTGTGATTGATTTAATCAAAAATACGTTTTACATTTGAAACTGCTGTTAATATTATGAACAAGCCGAGAAAAATTGTATCTATCGCATAAAATGAATTCATTCTACTTCAAAATTTCCGGTCATCTGGAGACACCTGAAATTTACTTCAAATAATAGTATTTGAAAAAATGATTATAAAGCACACATTGTTAATAAAATCAAAAGAGAAATCATAGAAAAGTCAAAAAATGGTACAGTACATACTTCATTTGAGACCAATATAAACTTTACAAGTAGAAAATCTATCTTTTAAATGTTACAAAAGATTGTATGAGGCTTTCACAAGGTTCCACAAAATCAATTAGTAAGAAAAGACAGACGTTTTACGAGTTCGATTGCTAATTATTTGATGAATTATGAACATGGAATATGCATCATCAAAACCTTAAAACTGATTAACAGCCATTTAAGGCTAAATATATGTTACCTTACAAAAATTATTGTTATATTCTTTAATAGTGATAGAAATCGATCACAAATAAGTTAAGATCACATTACAATTCTTGATAATTCGAGAAGTGCTTTGTTGAACATCAGCTGGTCACATGTTGTTTTATCATAAGATATCACTGAATTCCTTAGCTTAGTATTATTATTTTGCGGTTACTTGATAAAATATCTTGATATTGTGGTGAACTCTTCTTTATTCTGAATGACTGAAAGAAACCAGCACAAACGTTTGCAAACTTATTCACGAAGAATAAGTTGATCTGATCATATGTAAATGTTTGAAGCTTCCCGTTGTTGATGTTAGGGACATAGTCATGACCAGTTTCTTATCATGATCTATGCTTTATGAACAAATTCCCTGCATAATGTCATTTGATAACAAGTTTTTAAGTAAAGATGGACAGTGACTAGCAATCGAATTCAAAATGCCAGTTTTATCGTATTTTTAATCCATCAACTGGATGTACTTGGATCTCAATGTCGATATTTACATAGGAATGTTAGTAAATCCAGCTGATAGGCTATAAATATTACTGAAATTGCGTCTCGCATTCCACTGCTAACCATTATCTGACTTAAATAGATTTGTCTGTAGTCATTTGTATCACTTGGAAATTACCTTAATGTAAAATCAGTCAAAGTATTTTGACTAGTATCACGATTTAAACTGATTTAAAATAATTAAAAAGAATAGAACATTAGACAAACACCAAATATTTGTCGATATCATACTGGCCTACAAATCCTTTCCACATACATTTTGTATTTATAAGTAGTGTCATGTATAAAATATTGATCCATGCTTCTAACAGTACAAATTTAACCTTAAAAATCTTCAATATTAATTAAGAACTGAAAGATATAATTATTTATACTTAATATGGCAAGTAATCAATATAGTTGGACTATTAAAACGTCTAATATTTCAATTCAGCGTTTACTCTCGATATGCATGAAAACATCATACATCAAAAACCTACATCACCATGAAGCTATTTGGTAAATTATCCGAGGTAAGAATAAACTACGAACCACTGAATTTCAACCCACTGATGATCAGGTTTGATCTTATATAGAATCAGTGAAGCGTTTCATAAGTTTCCAACAATTACTCAGCTTATATCGGTTCTTGATGGAAAGTTATTTTTACATTCAGTCAATAACCACAAACCAACAATTTCAGGAATTCTGCATCAGTATCACCATTATTCATCCTAATTAATGTATCCAGTGTTTTGAAGTAATATAGTTAAAGCTAGTCTACAGAAAATCATCAAACTAGATTTTGTAATAGTTAGCATTTGTTAGCAATAGTTCTTTTCAATCTGTGGGTTTTGTGACCTCGTCATTCATATTCACAGTCTAAGACGTTATCATTGAAGAATTTGAGCCATGATTGATATGTTGTATAATCATATTGATTGATGATGATAAAGTAGTAACGTATACCACATGTATGTCTACATGTTAGATGTTATATTTTAAAACTGTTTACATTATTTATTTATTAATTGTCATATCAAAGTACATATAGACAACATTTATCTACGTATTTAATGTATTTATCACGTGTTAAACAGGATTAAATTGAAATATTTTGTAGATTTTAATGTTTCATAGAATGTAAATAATCTTTACTATTTCAGATACCAACATTTTATACAATTAAAGTTTTCACAGGTTGAAATCATGAGTCAGTTGAAGCTAGACCACCATTGAAAACCTGGAAGCACTGGACGGCCGTTTCGTCCCGGTACGGGACTCCTCAGCAGTGCGCATCCACGATCCCGCACCACGCGGGGCTCGAACCTAGGACCTACTGGCTTCGCGCCTGAGCACTTAACCATTAGACCACTGAGCCGGCATCCAACGGTGTTAATGTCTAACTTCAACCAATCCACAAAGTTGCGCCACCGTACACCATTGTCTTCAGTGAGTTGTTATCTCACAACAGACCGGCTGAACTCCACTGGTAACGGCTTCTCACTAGAACTCCAGGAGTTTTTCCTGAAGTCAGTCACTATTGATAATTAAAGTTTTGTAAAGAAGCTGTTGATAGCGTTTTTACTTCTATATATACATTGGATACAATTTATTATAAACATTTAAATGTTGTACAGCTGTGTTCGAAAACAAAAATGAATAAATAAAACATTTCAATAACAAAAGAAAATCATTGTGTTATTAAAAAAGATAATAGATATAAGTCAATGAAGAAGATATTCTTTTCGATGATAACATTTACCGGAATAAAACACATTATCAGTATAGGGGTTGTGGAGATTGTTAATTTCTTTGATTGAGATCATGAACCAATTGATGTTAGACCAGCGTTGGAAACTTGGAAGCACTGGACGGCCGTTTCGTCCTATTGTGGGACTCAGTGATTCAGTAGGTTATGCGTTTGCGCGCGAGACTGAAAGCCCTGGTTTTGAATCCAGCGAGCGGGATCGTGAATGCGCACTGATGAGTAGTCCCACAATAGGACGAAACGGCCGTCCAGTGCCTACAGGTTTCCAACGGTGGTCTAACATCAATTGGTTCATGATCTCAGTCAAATAAAACACATTATATTTGATCCATTACAATCTAAATGATTTTCGTTGTTAGATTATGGTTAAATAATTGAATGACTAAATTTTTGGCATTGTTTTTTATTGTAGTTAAAATTGAAGTTTAAAATATGTTTCTCATCCTTTATAAGACTTGTCAAATACATATACTATCATTTCAATGTTGATTTTCTCTCTAAGATTAGAACTCACTGAATATCACCCCAAATGATTACGAGTTATGCACAAACCTACTGACTATAAATAGTGTCTAATTTGTTCAAAGAGTATGAAGTTATTTGTTAGGGTTTGTATTTTCTTCAAAAAAAATTGATCAAATACACTGTTGAATATCAGCAGTGGATACACTATAACTTTAACAAATTAGGAGGATTAATTTACAAAATATAACTACTACTTAAAGTTATAAGCAAAGTTAGATTGTGGCTAGCAGTAGAATGCAAGACTTGCGTTTAGTCAACATTGCACAGGCTAGTGGCTATCATGACTCAGTAGCTAAGTGGGTAACGTGATGACGTTTGAAGCGAACAATACTGGGTTCAAGTCTCTGAGTAAACATCAGCTCTGAGATGCAGGTACATCCAACTGACGAGTCATAGATAGGATGAAACGCACGTGCTGGATTTCACTGCTAACCACCATCCATCTCCGCTTATTATACCTGTATCTTAAGGCAATATCGAGGCAATCCGTACAGGATGCATATATGCCAATAAAAGAATGATCAACTGCAGTTCTAAACATCAATGAGAGGATTTAAGTAAACAATACCAAGTGAGCTTATTTTTAACACTGTCCTCCTTTAATAATCTGTACACGTTACAATATAAACAGGTGTTTTCTGTGGTAATATCAAATATTTTAAAAATTCCCATTTTTATCTCCTAGTATATTGTATTATCTTGTTAATAAAATTTACCCGCTAGATTTGTAAATCGACACATTCAATATTAGCGATGATAACATTGACAAAACACTAATTAGTTGAAAAAATCGATTAGTCTTGATAGATTGATTATAAAATCATGGATTTATACTACTGATTAATACTTATATAATCACTTCTAATCCTTCCATTCACAAATCATAAGTGTCAATTAAGAATCAACCATATTTGAGCTGATTTGGATGACTCACGATGTTGTATTCAATTTCCTGTTATGATGAGTCAGTTTAATAAAAAAGACATAATAGAAGAGTAAAATGTACAGACTTTTGACGATATTTCTGCTATATTTGAAGAGATTACGAAGACACTCAAATCGGCAAACCGAACGAAGGATCAGCGACACAACGACAAGACCAGCTAACTATTGAAATGCATCTCATCCCCGCTAACTAGGGGGAAAAGGAAGGAAAGGCAGATTCCACAAGTAGCTAGAAGTACGATCAAACCAAGCACACAACTCAACCGTACATATATAAAATAAATAAATCTTAGGAAAATTCAAAAAATATCGTATTTAAAGAAGCAAAGAACCAATGACATTTTGGGTCCTTCCAAGTGGGAAATACAATCTGAATGTAAAAATGGGCGCTTTTAGCACGAAAACGAAAAAATTCAAATTCCCAAAATAAAGTTACAAAAATAAGACGTTAACCTAATGATCTCTGGGGATCTAGCATCTTCAACAATTTCGTAAAAAGATTAATACATTATCCGCTGGAATAAACAATAACATAGTGAGAAAGTTTGTAAGATCAAGCTACTAAAATCTGACTAGTATCATGTTTACTAAGCAAGTTAGCACAAAATATTACTGAATGCCCATGAAGTTGAAAATCTAATATAAATTTTGGTTGATAATGGAATTTAGAACAAATGTTTTACTATTATGCAAAAGTATTGGCTAGTTTATTCATTTATTCATTTGAAGATATGTCTTTTCAAACTCTAGTCGACTATCTAATTAAATGTTGAATCAAAGAAGCTTTAATTTAAACAAAAGTTGTAATTTGTTATTGTGCTCTGTTATTTTGATTCGGTTGACTTACTGGAATGAAATGAAAAATAATAATAATTGTTCGATTCAATAATATGAGTTTTATCACGATATTAAATTTTCAGCATTAATTATGCAACATGACAAAAATTTCCCATTTGTCACACATTCAAACAGTTATTATCATTATAAATGTATCTACCCATGAATATCTGCTACCAAGTTCAGCTGTTATGAATATTTTCTTTCTATTTATTATGTAGTAGATGCATGAACCCAAATGTATTCTTCCCTCATTCCTCTAAAAACCGACAAAGGGGCAAATATCCCAATATGAGTGTTACATTACTGAATTTCTCAGTATTTAGCATACCCAATAATCTATAAGTCTTTGATAATAGTTCACCATACATATAGTTTGCATTCATATAAATTTACCTCTGGAACACAAGGGAAGATTGGTTGCAACATTTAGACAGTTGAGAAATAAGTGATTCAAATATTTCATCAGGCTGAGGCCTAATTATTATCATGATTCCTAACGCCGATCAGTTCAGAGTGTTACTGGACTACATTTACCATTGCGTTGGGGCGATATTACAATTCAGTAACCAAGTATTGATTTATATAAATAAGTCAATGGATCAGTATTCGGATTTGTTACCACAAATCGGTAATAGAATGTTTTAGTCACTAGGCCATCTTTTCACATAGTTTCACAATTGACTGCAGATCCATATATTTAAATATTTTAGAAACCTTCAAACATTTCATAACATATTTCCTTAAAATATTTTCAGCACTTATCTAGGTGATGTCAAATGAATGAAAAAAGAAAGTCACTCATCTGATATGATCGTAAATATGTGCTGATTTCAATGGATGAGATGAAAATTATTTCATGATGTCTCTAATTTTTTTTAAGTAATATAATATCTGTAGTAGGTAATATTAATAAAATTAAAGAGTTAGGAAATCTTAACTAAAGATAACAATAATTGATCCAATCAGTTCATCAAATGAAATTCATGTTCCATGGATAGAATCCTAGAAACACTAGAAATTAGTTTGTATAAATCGTTTGCAGAATAGTTTAAAATAAATGACAGTAGTGCACATCAATAAATCCATTATATTCACGTATATTTTAATCTTTCTGTTGATTGATAATTTATTTATCTTACGTTCATTTGTATCTTTCTTAATCGGTTTGAATATTATAGTTAATGGTTATGTTTGTTCTTGTTAGGAAATGAAGAACATTGAATGAATAATTGTTTAGGCATCTAGTGTCAGCCTTTTTCTCTAGTAATTTTCTGTTTTAAGGAATAAGGTTGTTAACCCCATATTCAACCTATCTCATCTGTCTGGTATTGTGAATGGGAGTAATCCTAGAAGGACTCCAGATGGAATTATATTTTTATAAAAAGTCTCACATCATTCTACTAGTCTGTCAACAGGATATTTGTAGTTTTGTACAGACAGATAAATCAATTAATTAAACAATTCTAATAATCAGAATTCCATTCTTTTAAAAGATTTTAGTAAAAATAGCTTATCCCCTCCTCCTCCCCCAAAAAAACAATAGTAGCATTATTAAAGGTTTAAAAGGTTACATTTCATTTACAAACATTTTAGAGTATAACTTGAAGTACTGATTTTTGATATCAGTTAAAGATAGTTCTGTAGTTACCAAACTATATGATGAATAGAGTTCATGAAATTTATTACAAATTAGTTTGTTGACCCAACGATATCTACTAAGAGTTGGAGATAATTATCAGTAACATATTTATTAATTATTTAATTATGAACAAATTTAACAAATCATAATGTATTTTGTGCTGAAAATAAGCTTAAATTAACGACTATCCAGGAAGTTTGTGCCATAGTATGTTATTCACCTGATGATGAATGAGCTAAAGTTTTACTGAGAAAAACAATTTACGAAGATCTAACTAAAACCAACTAACGAACCGTGAAGTTTAGTTCAAATTATAATTGTTCGTCATCACTGAATTTCAAATCGAAGTGTGAGTAAAGTTAATATTTAGGCATCTTTAAAAGAAATCTGTCTGTTGATAGTTTCTCTTCAGTGGTGTAAAAGCACTACTGTAGCCTCATGATTATAAAATCATTTGTTTAAACTCTTGTATAGTAGTAGTAGTATTGTTAGTGTTGAGTACAGCTTACGTGTTAGTTAACTAAAAATACCCATTTAAATAACTGTTTATCAAGGTCCACCGACAAAATTATACACCAAATAACGGCAGACAAACCACCCAACATAAATTTACTTTATAAAAGTTACTTAGTTTACATCTGTTATTGCGATGTGTGAATACAGTTGATCTGGTAACTACAAAAACGGATAATTTGGTTAAACCAGTATTAAATTCTTAATAAAAATATATTTCAGAATATAGAATCACTAGTTGTTACAAGGAATCAATATTGTAGTTTTTTATATTAAGCACTAAATAGAAACAGTACGGTACTGGTTGCTACTTAGTGATCAGTCAGTTCAAAAACCTTTACTATAAAATATTTATGTATCACAATAACTACTAAACCATACGATAAATTCAGCCATTATATAATAAATACTAATATTTATTTATCCTCTAAGATATTTTGATTCAGCTAATGGTGAACAGGGTTAAATTAAAAGAAAACATCTGTATACAATTGTTACTACGGCGAGAATCTAATTTATGGACGAGCCAATCAGAAGTGGTTGAGAGATGTCAAGGTTACGGCGCCAACTTCAGTGCTTGATGCTAACGTACGATCGGTTCACAGGGAATTTTGTACAAAACGTGATAATTGAGCGGCCATAACAGATAAAACGGTGACACTATAATATGTGGACGAATCAATCAGGTATAAGATAATAGATCTCGAATTTTAACGCGAAAGCCTCTCATCCACTTGGCTAAATAAATTTCTGGCATTATAGTTGATATTAGTTCGTGATGAAAACCCCATATATAATTCCTAACTAAGGCAAGTTACGACAATTATTGCGAACTGGATAATAAAAGCACCAGTAACACTGGCTGCATCCAGGTACTGCAATATATGGATGTTTGGAGAGCGTACAGACTGTTCCATAGGTTTGGTTATGTGAATCGTGTCGTTATCCATAAGTAGCATTTTGTGGACTCAACAACCGGAGTGTATATAAACAATATTGAAGCTATGTGGTCGAGGCTGAAAGAGTTTTTGAGACTTTATCATGACTCCAGAGGCCGACTATTCTGTAGCCGTATGGATGATTTCCTCTACTGCATGCATTAAGATTTCAGAACCTCTGAACCTCTTTCTAACCTTGACAAGTTTTCGAACCACGTACAATAAGTGTATCTACTTTATTTCGACGGTTTTGTATAATATATTTTTACTCGATACTGACTGTTTGCCGATTGGCTAATATTTCTCAAGGTCACTTAAGATTCGTTCAAAAGACGTCCATAAATTAGAGTCTCGCCGTTACTACTACTCACTAATTTGATCAGTGACATTGAATCATGATCAAAACATTAACTTAAAGGATTTTGTGGCATTTTCGTATAGAAAGAAAATCCAACCAATATAATTTAAAAGACTGAATGTACATAGTGCCGTTTTTTTCTTCTATTCACATATTACTTATGGAAATCTTTTTCTCTAATCTTATCCAAAAGAAAACCAGTAAATTCTTAAGTTTGGTTACTTTTTTTCTAAGAAAAAAAAGCCAAATTATTATTGAATAATAAATAGATTTAAAACCATTCTTTACTGAAGTCAATCGAAGAGAAAAAAATCCAGTAAGAATGAATGTAGCTTGATACTATTTTATTTTTCTCAAAAGAAAAAAAAGAAACTTAATTTATCTATTTCTTTATAGATTCATGTGTTTCACCATTTGAATATCATCAGTTTGCTATATTTTTTCACAGTTATCATAAACATATATATATATATATATATATATATTACATGTTTCCACTTCACAACAAATGAGCGGTAAACTTTTTATTTTCTGTTACAATTTTCTATTTTTCAACATAAGGACAAATTTTCAACATAAATTTTCAAATATAATCTAGTCATTATCTGTTTTATTTCATTAGTTCCCAGACAAAATTCTACTGATTCAATAGTATAATTTACATACTGATATATATATACGTTGAACGAGAGAGGATAGAATTCAAGAATAATGTCTATGTTAAAAACTAAAAGAGAAAATTCATTTTCAGTGCTTCATGTTATATAGAATAGAACAAAACAATCTTACAATCAATTACTATATTGCGTGAATTATTAAATTTTAGATAAATATATGATGACCTAATTAACCTTAGATAATAACTGTTGTGTTTTTGTTGTTGTTATTGTTATTGTTATTATTATCATTATTATTTACAATTCAATAAGATGTGTATAAATGAATAAATTAAATAAATAATGATCAGTAAATTATAAAGGTAAAGGGATAAAGAATTTATTTAATTTGAAAAATCTATTATCAATAACTATTTAAAGAATATAAAATTTACAAATACTTCTAATGTAATTAACCGACTGTATTATTTACATCTTATCATGATAATTAAAATATTATAATTAGATAATGAGATAATTGACCATAAATTAAAAAAATAGATTCATATATAGGTTAATTTATTGATAATTATGTTTTCTTAAATTCACTTGATGTTGTTTTACTTGTATTTTCCTATTGCTATTTAGGACGGTAATTGATCAGTCTCTTATTGGTATATGTGCATCTTGTGTGGATTGCTTCGATAATGCCTTAAATCACAGGCTTTTTAAGCAAAGATGGATAGTGGCTAGCAGTGGAATCTAGAACGCGCGTTTCATCCTATTTAGGACTCGTCAACTGGATGTACCTGCATCGCAGAGTTGATGTTCACTCCTGAGCCCGAACCCAGTACCATTCGTTTCAAACGTCATCTCATTATCTACTTGGTTGCTGAGTCCTGGATTGAACATCAACTCTGAGATGTAGATACATCCATCTACTGAGTCCCAAATAGGACGAAACGCGTGCCCTGGTTTCCTTATGTGTTCTTTAATTAACAATGATTATTTTTTTATTTAAATTGGACAATACAATTGATAATACATAAATCATATTGCCAGATTCAATCCATTTTGTTGACATTAATTTTTTTTAATGTCAATGATTTAATCAGTATTTTAATCACTAATGTAATCTTGATGCTTAGAAATATATGTTGGTTTTAAAGAGGGGAGTTTTATAAACTGAAACTGATTAATAATAATTATTATTATTATTTCTGGTAGTATTAGTAGTATTATTGGAAATAGTAGGGTTTCTATGACTATTAAAGGTACGCTAAATATCAGAAGGGGTTTTTAAATATTATAGTAATTTCAATGGTTGGTATCATGAGTCAGTTGAAGCTAGATCTCCATGGAAAATCTGAAAGCACTGGATGTGGGACTCCCCAGCAGTGCGCATCCACGATCCCGCCTCTCGAGATTCGAACCCAGGACCACTGAGCCAGCATCCAACAATGTCAACGTCTGACTTCAACCAATCCACGAAATTGTGCGACACATCTACCATTGTCTTCAGTGAGTTAATATCTCACAACAGACCCAGTTGAACTCCATTGGTCACTGCTTCTCATCAGAACGCTAGGAAATACCTTTTGAAGCCAGTCACTAATGAGCATATGTTGATTAGTATCAGTAGGGATTTTGTGGATATTGCAGTAATTTTAATAGTTGAGATCATAAGTCACTTGAATGTGCGAACCTCCTAGTTCGTAGTGAATAAACAAGCTTAAAATGGAGTGTATTAAAAAAATGAAAAATAGAAGAAAAGGTGCGATAATTGATATGTATCAATGTACATAATCAAATTAAATTGGAACCAGTGAAAAATTTAGCTTGTACATTTGTGGTGTGAGTCGTGTAGATTGTAATTCTTACTTACAATGACTTAAATCAACTATCATTTATGAGTAGCAGGCTAATGAGTGTTTCCAAACAGACTGATAATATATATTAAGAGGTATATTTTGTGGTAGAGAAGTAGTCCGAAAATTTTATCCATTCAAAGCTGAACAATACTACACATATAAAAGGTTTTTAATAATGAAATAGAAAAGCAACTGTAGAAAACGACTAATTGATAGATTAAGTTTTTTAATCAAGATTTTTCTGTATAATTGAGTATGTTATGTAGTTCACGTTAATAACATCATTTTTGATTTTATGCTAACGTTGGGAATGAGTAGGAAAGTTTCAAAAAAAAATGTATTCAAGTATAATAATGAAGTCAACGGAAAATACTTTGTTCATTGATTTGGACTTGTTTATATGCAATCTGTTTGAACAGAAAGCAATAAAATATTTATTAAATACTGTTTGAACTATTTTGTTAAATTTTGAAAGAGATCAGTTTATGACACAATGAATGTCGTATTCTCTTTACATGATTTTCTATAACATAATTTTACACTGATTGATCATTAAACAATAACTGATGTTGTGTTTATAGATATTAATATGAAGGTTGAACTTGATAGTTTCAAATAAATGTAAGCCACTTCTTCAGAGTAAATAAATAACCGAATTAAATTAACACAAGTCTAAATAGTACGAAGAAAACAATGATGTTATGTTTATCCAGTTCTTTAGGACTGATTGAATTCTGTTCCAATCAAGTTGTAATATTCTCACTAGTCTAAGAAACTAAATATTGGGTAGACTATATTGTAGCATCAGGTAGTTGAAAGAGAAATAACTAGTATGGAAATTATGTCAGCAATTTGTACTGTTTCACAAAAAATTGTCTTCAAATTAGGTTTGAAGTATAGCATGGCAGCTTTATTGAGTTATATTTTGTGTATTTAAAACGGAACCAAAAACTAATTTACATCGACTTTTTTGGTAAAACTGGAAGTTTTTATTGTAGTACGGTATGATGACTGGTTAACATTTGTAAGATATTTGACATTAATAAGTCATATAAATAAATTCTGAGAGATTTAACTTTCTGAAAAGATTTTCTCATTAATAAACTTTAGTTAGTAAACAATTAGGAACTGAAGGAATACTGTATTGATGTCTCAATCTAGCATGGAACTATTCAGCAATTTTTGTTCACAATTCCTCTAAGAATTGAAATCCTAAAACCTTGAGAATTCGCATGAAACGCGTTACCGTTATACCACTACATTGATATCCTATGGTCCACAATTCTAATTTCAATCAGTTGGCGGTGTTAAATTATCACGATTTTTGTGGAACATCAACTTTTTCATTTTTGAACATACTTTTATTGACTTCAACGCACACTTTATGCCTTTCCTATCATTTAATATAGTTTATTTATATATTACAAGTCAAAACTTTGCAGTTATTATTTATCGTCCTTAAGTTATGTTCTTCACTTATAATAAGAACGCTTTCAAAACTAGTTTCTTACATTGCATACACCAACAGATTTACTGACAGTACAGTGATGATTTCATTGATTTTTGAGGAACACTATTATTATGATAGTTTAGGGCATAAAGATCAATCCATTCAATACTTCTAGTACGGTATGCATATCTCATTGTTACTACTGTGAGGATTTATTCTTCGTCAGGCAAAACATTCTTGTTACAAAACATGTTACAAATAAGCCTTCTAGTTTCATTCCATGATATGGATTACATCATATTATTTTGTTTTCATTTACGACATAAAATGTATTAGAATGCCAGTAAAAAATCAAACACAATATCAGTAGTATTTACTGACATTATTCGTCACAACACAAAGATCTCACATTTCATAATCCAAGTATGAATTCATTTTATTTCATTCTCTTTTATGGGATTTCAATGCAAATCACTTACTAACACGTAAATAAATTACCAGTAATCTAATGATATCTGATTAGTGAGATATTTAGTTATTTGTAATAACTGATTAATCGATGATCATATGAATTCTATATTATACAGTGTTAAAGCCCGATGATACTTTCTCAACTAAGTCTGAAAAAGCCAGGAGTATGTTGAAAATACTTCTATCAAACAAATTTCTTTAAAGACTTCATTATCCTGGATGAACACTTTTTGATATTGTTTTACTGATTTTAGGATATTTTTCAGAAGCTTTTGAAATTTTAAGTTATATAGACCTCTATAAATACCCTATTATTCTTATTATAATCTTATCATATAAGTAAACTTTCTTAGATACTTACAGCCATAGTTTAAGGATAGAAGGTTACTAGAAACCGATAGAAATTCAATATCATGGACGTGCACTGCTGAGGAGTCCCACACTAGGACAGAACGGCCGTCCAGTGCTTCCAGGTTTTTCATGGTGGTCTAGCTTCAGTTGACTCATGATTTCAATCAGTGAAAAATTGAATTGTTAACCTTTTTTCAATAATTTCAATGAAACAATTAAAAATTGATCATTTTTGAATAGAAAGAATCATTTTATTGTATGAAATTAAATAGTAAAGTTTATAGTGTAAATCAAGGGTTTTTCATTCATGTGATATTTATATTCAGATGGAATTTGTTCATTATGTTTTAATTATAATTGTAGAAAAAAACTTTTTTTTCGAAATTGATTTAAACTGTATATGATCAGGAATAAACTAACAATAAACTATATTTAATAGTTGAGATCATGAGTGAATTGAAGTTAGACTACTGTGGAAAACCTGAAAGCATTGGATGATTGTTTCGTCCTATTTTGAGACTTTTCATCAGTGTGCATCTACGATCTATATGTTAACTAGTAACAAAAAAAATTATTCTTACAGGTGTTAGTGTAATAAACAAACAACAGTATAGTTGATTATCAGTTACTCAGTAGTATGTACACAACTTCATATTGAAATACTTCAAATTAATGAATATGTTAATTCATTAAAATTATTTGTACTTTAGTGAACGAAAATTAAAGTCAAGTAAACCAGTTTATTGTTTTGTACAAAATTACATGGTAGCTTAGTAAAATATGAAAATCATACATTAATTACGTCATTTGCATATCATCTTTGCATAGTCCTTTATCTAATCCATTATTGCTCTAATTCTCTTGTTATTTTGATTGTTCTCTGATTAGTTTCCTGTTCTCTTCAATTCAGTCCTTTGCTGTTAAGAATTCTACTTCCGATTGTGGCTACATGTTACTTATGCCTATCAACGTAAGTAGTATAGACCACAGTACTTTATGCAAACCAAAAGATTTTAACCAGTCTTGTAGGTCTGCATGAATATCTGGGCTACCTGTCCCTATCATTTAGAAATTTCAATAACTTATTTTTTGTTTGTTTCAACATAACATTATGTCTATTATTTGCATAACATATTCATATACGTTTATGAAAAGTTTACAACCCTTCGCCGTACAACTTACAAAATGTTGCAATGGAAGACATCGTAGTGGTTGTCATTTTTCATTGAGAAAAATGAATATTATTCAGATGTCGATTCCCAAACCACTAACATATTTATCGTCAGGATCGGTCAAGAAATAAGAAACGGGAACTTGTTGAAATACTTAGTGATGAGATTTCTGTATTGCATCAAGAATATAATATTGAATAAAGCCATTAATAAAAATAATAATAAATGAGACAAGCATTTACGACTGGATTGGATAATCACAGTAGTATATCCCGGGTTGACTGATGTTAGGAATGTTTACCGTTGATCTAAAGGCAAAGCATATATCTTATCCCTGATTAAATGATAAATTCAAGTTACTGAAGTCTTCCACATAAATTTCTCTAGCTGAATTCAAATCAAGTCGAAAATCAGATTCAGATTCGAAGAAAACAAAAATACTATTGTCAGTATTCCTTTCCGTTAATAACTTCATATTCTAATATTTAACTGTGGAATTCATTTTTCTATAAGTTAAATTGAAAATACTCTCAGTTAATTTCATCCTACCAGTAAAACATTTTTATGTCATCCAAATGAATTTTCTATTTCCAGAAATCATTTCACATCTTATGCATCTCAGTATTATTTTACAAGGAAAAATCACATCCTTTATCTAATAATTATCTGTTTGAATCTTCTTCAACACTACAGAGTTCCTGAGAAGATTGTCAACGTTATTCGGAACTCATACGACGGACCACAGTGCAAGGTCGTGCATGGAGGACATCTGACAGACGCATTCCAAGTAAAGACCGGAGTCAAACAAGGCTGTCTACTCTCTCCCTTCCCCTTTCTTCTGGTGGTCGACTGGATTATGATGACCTCGACATTTGAGGGAAAACACGGAGTACAATGGACAGCTCAGAATCAATTAGACGATTTGGACTTCGCAGATGACCTAGCTCTCCTATCGCATACACACGAACAGATGCAGATGAAGACAGCCAGTGTAGCAGCAGTCTCTGCATCAGTAGGCCTCAACATACATAAGGGGAAAACCAAGGTCCCTAAGTACAACATGGAGAACGACAATCCAACCACTCTTGATGGCGAAACTCTGGAAGATGTAAAGTCCTTCACATACCTGGGAAGCATCATCGATGAATAAGGAGGTTCAGATGCAGACGCAAAGACGAGGATTGGCAAAGCAAGGGCGGCATTCTTACAATTGAAGAACATATGGAACTCAAAACAACTTTCGACCAATATCAAAGTGAGAATCTTCAATACGAACGTCAAGGCAGTTCTACTGTATGGAGCTGAAACTTGGAGAACTACAGCAACTATCATCAAGAAGGTGAAAGTACTCATCAATAGTTCTCTACGCAAGATACTCAATATCCATTGGCCGGATGCCATCAGCAACAGCCTTCTGTGAGAGGGAACAAACCAGCTTCCAGCTGAAGAAGAAATTAGGAAAAGACGATGGAAATGGATAGGACATACATTACACAAATCATCAAACTGCATCACGAGGCAATCCCTAACTTGGATTTCTGAAGGATAGCGGAAAATTGGAAGGCCAAAAAACACATTATGTCGGGAAATCGAATGAAAAGAATGAATAGGAACTGGAAGGAGCTGGAAAGGATTGCCCAGGACAGTGTTAGATCTCAAATGCTGGTGAGCGGCCTATGCTCCTTCACGAGGAGTAACAGGCGTAAGTTAGTAAGTAATTAATCTGTATGAATGACTAATACAAACAAAATTACATTTTATTGACCTGTAGTTAACTCTACCCTTGATTATTACTTTTTTTCTTTTCTTGAAACGTGATATTAGGGAAAAACATAAATCTTAGTTATTACTAAATTGTAAATAAATGGAGTGTATTTGTGAAATATAATTAATTTATAATAATAATAATTATTATTATTCTATTCTATTTGTTGTTCTTGTGTAAGTGAAGTATATTTCTTTTAAATAGGTAAATGAATAATTATGAAGTAAGCTGGATACAGTTGAATCAACTATCTTTTTCTCATTAAATAAACTTGAAACATAAATAAATATTTACAATAAATAATAGGAATGATGTAAATAACTAGAGTTTTCGATTAGAACTATTTAATTAAGTTCAATATGTTGTTTCCTTAAAAATGGATAGAACATCAAAACATCTGTTTGCAAATTGATATATTCAACATATTTTTGTGTGTAATATTAGTATAGTTGGAATATGGCTAGCAAGGGAATTTATTGTACATATTTCTTCATATCTGGGAATTACCTGCTAAATGTACCTGCCTCTCAATGATGATGACCATACTGAGACTGAGCTGATGAGTCCTAAATAGGACATAATACTGGTCAATAACTCAATTGCTAGTTAACATCCAACTTTAATTAATTCCTATCCTAAAGGAGGTTGATCAGTTGTAATACAGAATTACAACGACAAAAATTACAAATCCTTATTAATTTTTTTTAATAGTCTTTAAAGTTTTGATCGTTTTGAATCTGTCATGTACTTACAATAAGTTAAAGAAACCAGTGTTTTTTTAATAGAACCTGCCTTTTAATCGGTTTGTTTAAGTTTGAATTGATTGATTCACTTCTGATATTTGGAGTGGAATTTAATATAAGAATTTGTTGTGTTCTGGATTCACCTACAGCTTGACTTATTTGATTCCTGATAAATTTTATTTTTTTCTGGGAGACTTCTATTCAGCAGCTTTTATTTCAAACATTATCAGATTATTTGGCTAGTGACCATATAATAATTATTACCATGCAGCTTCACGCTATTGATTTGAAGTGCTTGAGGTGTTATTGTCGGTAAGAACATAGCAGTCCAAATGTGTTATAATTAACTATATTTTATATGAATATATAAAACGTTTTAGTGGTCCACGAGATCTGATTTCAGGTTGATAATGTAAATGATTATTGTTATCAAAAGGAGAAGTGTGGGCCGACTCGATTTAACCAAGCGTGAATCGATATTTATAGTCACACAAAAATAAGTTACAGACATGTGATAAGATAAGAAATTCGCACACATACGCTTACATAAAAACAGCCAAGACCGGTAAGCGCATAAGTGACAAGATCAAATTGTAGCTTGAAGAGAATAGATAGTTTGCTTTATCCAGAAGCTAGAATAAGTTATGAGAGCTCGACATAGTACCAGCCACTACAACACCAACCATAACTTAAATTAACCAAATAGAAAAAGTAGATTTAACTTCTCTTATTAAAAACTCTTCATTTTTCAGAATTGATATTTTAATAAAACTGTGTTGTAGGCCATCTGGCTCATAGGAGATTCCGATAATCAATATTTTAACTGAATAAATCCCAATATATTAAGTAATACGCTTGGTACATTTTACAAATGTAGTGTAAGTGTAATTCATAGTATGTTTTTACGTCATATATGTACTGAGAGCTGTCTAGTTTTATTCATAAACTGAATGTTGAGTAGGGGAATTACTATTTTCTTTATAGTTTACATCACGAAGTGAACGTAGCTAAGCCACCAGTGAGAACCAGAAAGCAATAAACAACTCCTTGGTGGTGAGTGTCAACCTCCCACCTAGGAGATCTAAACCAGGGCATTCCATCGCACTTATCATCTAGACCGTTAAGGTGGAACCAGGTGATGTGTTTTTCTAACTTCAACCAGGTTTTTGTGTTGGGCGGCCATCTATTGCCTGTGGTAGACAACTGTCTAACATCCAACATAGTTGAAGTCCACTAGCCACGACTTCTTACTAGATTTCTCACAATTGAGTCTAAATGTTGATCACTAGTGAGGACCGGATTGTTACTAGTTTAAAGGATTTTTGGGTATTATTAAGTTTTCATCGTTTGCATAAAGAACTAATCTTAATTATATTTTAGTTACTATCTTAATGATCGATAACATACTCAAATCATTAAACTTTTCCCTTACTTGTAATCTCTAGGTAATTAGATTGTCATATAGATAGAAGAACAGGATAAAAAGCTCAGTAACTGCCAGTGAAATTAAGATCAAGTTTAACAATTAAGAATTGAATTATTCAAATAAACAGTTGTTTCTTTTCTTGCGTTTAACGACCTAGTTGGAACCCTGTTGTTATTGTTTTATTTATGCAAATCAACCTTGAACACTATCTTCAAATTTTTTTCCTACTTCAGTCAGGTAAAAAATAGTCCTTCAAAGTTTCTTGGTTCAGTTGGTTTTGTCACATGAACTATATGCAAAATATCAACTTGTACTATTATTTTGATAAATTGTTTTATACAAGTAACATGCAGAAATTATTGACTGTTTGCCTAATTATTTATTTATTTATGTTTATTCTTGTTGTTTACTCTCGAAAATGAAGCAAAATCTATTGTGTGTTGTACTCAGTAGCTTAGTGAATAATACATTGGGATTTGAAGAGTGCAACGTACTGGGTTTGAGTTTCAATGTGAATAACAACAATTCTGGGATGGGGTTAAATCTTATTGATGAGTTCTTAAAGCAATAAAATGCCTATCCAGGATTCTAATTTCTAACACAAATGTACTTAAGTGTATTTTTGCCATCGATACTTTAATGTAATCTCGTTTCAGTTTGCCAGAAGATGAGCAAATCATATCATAGTTGAAACATTCAATCGGACGACGATGTTTTTTGGTAATTATCTCATGATGAGTTATTTTTTGCTTGATTTTCGCTCCTTTTATTCTCTTTACTTAAAAATAGAAATTTACAAACTATGTAAGTTAATGAAAACTAATATAATTCATTAATCAATGTTACTTAAATAATACGCATGGTTAACTAGTGATTTAATTGTAAAAAGATATATCTAATTGAATAATAATGATAATAATAATAGTAATAATAATAATAATAACGAGTACTTCTTTAGCCATCTCAAGTCATAAAACTTTATTCGAAAACAAAGCACTACAACACTTAATGGTTTGTTTATTAGTGATCTGAAGCGGAATGATTTTTTTGTTAGAAACAGAATAAATTTAATAACATTTTGGTAACAGTTCATTAGAAAGTTTATATAATTCTATGATTTAGGAAATGTTAAGTGAAATAACTTTAAAATTGATCACACTGGTTTGTAATATATTCAGTTGTTATTTCCTTTACTTTTCAAAAAATCTAGTTATTGCTTAACAAATAATTTAAATATACCTATTAAATTATAAAACTATTTACTTAGTGATTAAATCCTCTTTAACGAGTTCATTTCCAGAGTTGTACAGCTATGTGAATGGTAATAACTATTAAAAATGTACTAATAAATCAAAGTTGGGATAATTTTATACACATAAGAGCAGGAATGAAGAAGAAAGAGAACAGTTAAATAAAAAACTTTAAGTCATAAACAAGGAATATGGTAAAGATAAGAACGCTGAGATCTTAAACCGATCGACGTTAGGCCACCACTAAGTACCTAGAAGCATTGGAAGGCTATTCCGTCCTAGTGCAGGACTCCTCAACAGAGCGCCCGCAGAGTTCGAACCCAGGACCTCCGGTTTACTTGCGCGGTGGCCTAACCTCTAGGTCACTGAAACGGCATCCGATGGTGTTAATGTCTAATTTCAATCGATCCATATTCTTGTGCAACCCTTCATCCACTGCCTGAAGTGAATAAGTGTCTTCATCCGACACCGATTGGACTCCACTGGTCACGGCTTATCACTTGAACTTCAGGAAATCCATCACGAAGCCGTTTTTAATGTCTAACTTCAAACAGTCCACTATATTGCGTGATCATCTTTCATTATCTTCGGTAGGTAACTACCTCACACCCCACACAATAGAACTCCAGTAATCACGATGGGTTCATGACCTCAATTAAAACTCAACAATCTCCACAACCCTATACTGATGAAGATAAAAATGTTCCATATTGTTTTGTGCGGGATAACCCAGGTTTTAAGTTATGGATAGCCTAAGTTTTTAAGATGTAAAGTAGGTTAAGGTGTATGCTTTTTGTCATATTTGACTGGATTTTGTAAATGATGTCAAACGAGGAGTATCACGCTGAATGTCCAGTGTCTACTAAATGTTGCAGAACCGATGACGTGTTTGATTTATGTCAACCTTCGCTAAGCCACGTTGGTAGATGTTTCCGAATATGAAAAATGACCAGGACGATTGAAAATTCTTGTTAAATTTTTCGATTTAATTCGATTTATTTGAACTATAGTTTTTTATTGCTTATTTGGTAGTTTGGGAAGATTATTTCAATCTGAATATAATTCTTGTTCTCACATTAAATCACTAAAAATCGCTTAGTTGCTATTTCTACCTAGTATAAACACATTCCTCGATAGTGAAGAGCTACGATAGCATCATAGATTGAGCTTAGATTCTTCAAATATAATTCCCATTTTCACTTGTTTTCCAGATTTTTTTTTCCTTGTTTGCATCTCCTACCTTGGTCTGTTGATGTGAAGCATTGTAGCCAATTTCGAAATAGTTTCATGACTAATAAACTGACTAGTCTTAGTTCTACTAAAAAATGTTAAACACTTAAATCTTATTCGAAAAATGTGAACTACTGAATTCTTCAGTGCATTAATCAAACCAATTATGTTTTTTATCACTTACTTTTAAGTGATATGTGTAGTTGACAACAATTCATGTTATTATTCAGAATTAAATACCATACAAAAATCACGTTGTTCATCATACCATATAAATCACTCACACGTTCATATCCATGCAGACACACGCACAATATAATCTGGTAATTTTATTTAATAACAAAGAAAACCACTATATATATAATAAGAGTGGATAAATAGTAGTCAACTTTCTGATTTATTGACCGATTCCTTAATTTTTTTTTCCAGAATTTTCTCAAACCATTCAATTATGATAAAGAGTTTGAGTGAATGAAATCGCCTGGAATAACAGTTTTTACCACATGTAGTTATTTATAGCCTAAATATAGGTATGTATTCATCTCATTTCAAAATTTCTCAAAATGGTCAATCGACTAAGAAAGAGTTTACTTAAAATTCGAAATGAGTTTTAAGGGATCTTTCCAAAAGAAGGGTCAGATTAATGTTTTGTTGTTGTGGTGGTGGTGGTGGTCATACACTTTTCAACTATCAAATGTGTACATCATTGTGATTTTGACGAAAGAAAAGAACAACCAAAATTATAGTTCATGTAAATAATATAAAGAAATCTCATTAAAATTTTTTCTCTTGATGAGCTTCAATAAAGCATTCGATACGGGATAAAATAAATTCACTTTTGTATTGTTTGTTTGAGTCTTCCCATTGATGTTTAGAACTGTAATCGATCATTCTTTTATTGGTATATGTGCATCCTGTAGGGATTGCCTCGATATTGCCTTAAGTCACCAGCATTATAAGCAGAGATGGATGGTAACTATTAGTAAAATCCAGGATGCATGTTTCGTTCTACTTAGGAATCGTCATCTGAATGTACCTGCATCCCAGAGTCGATGTTCACTCCAAGACTTGAACCCAGTACCGTTCGCTTCAATCGCCATCAAGTTATCCACTTAGCTACTGAGTCCTGATAGCCACTAGCTTGTGCAATGTTGACTAAATGTAAGCCTTGGATCCCACTGTTAGTTACCATCCGTCTTTGCTTATAAATTCACTTTTGTTTCGTGGGTTCGCATCGAGCTGTTTAATTCAATAGCTTCGAAATATCATTGTGTAAAATGGTTTTAATGAAAATGAAAAGGGAATTTCACTCAAGATATTATCACATTTTATGTGTGTGTGATTTATAAGTTATTACGGTAATTTGTTCAGATTACAGACTGGATTTATGAGGGAATTGATATCAACTGAATAATTACTCTAAACTAGGAAATGTGGTTAAGGTATTGGATAACCTAATTTATTGTAGTTTCAATCAATAGATTAAATTTCATCAACTGAATTCAATCAGCTTTCAAGACTAGATATCAAGAATGTAATCAGTGTTCAACGATCAATCTCATTCTTTATCCAATATTGAAGTATATCATTTGTATTATGAGTAATTCATTGGTCAGTAGTAAATTTTCTACTTGCATATGTGAGTAAAACTAGTTGGATTCTATTAATTTTATTTTGAAATACATTTCAAGGTTATAACTTACTAATGAATATCTTCAAAAGAAAAGCAGAAATCAGTGGAATTCTTAGTAGTATAATGAAAAATCAACAAAGAATATAACTGGGTATTTGATAATAAACGTATTCCAACATTATGAATATAGAAAATATTAAACAAAGGAAGTTTTGGTAACTTAAAATGTTAATTAATGTAACATGACTTTTGAATCAGATCAAACATTAGTAGAACTAAACTACAAACCACTATTAATATCAGGATCTGATTGGTCGCCGAAATACTTCGTGAATTTACCTGTTAACTCACTGCGAAAATTCATTTCAAAAACTTTGATCAATATGACATAATAATAAAATTTCCAGAATGAAGAACAAAATGTGTGAATGTAGAGTTTAGAAGTATGAAATTAAAGTATTGTGCAGATGAATCAAAGATTAAGAATAAAATTAACTATAGAACATTGATTAAAACGAATCTGGTAGGATAGAAAATACAGTTTGAGTAAGAGTTACAAAGTTCAATGATTATATCTATCCTAGAAATATACGGAACAAGCCAGAGCAGCTTGATCTTTGTAGAGCGATTCATTTATACCATTTATTGTATCGTTTTATGGCTGTTAGAAACACTTTGTATATGATATTTATAAGTTATTTACAGATTGTCACCAATCAGAAAAGTACTCGGATAATCGGATAAAGAGAATTTTTGTGGTAAGTAGTAACTTGACTAGAAATGTCATCTCTTGGAAAATCCTAATCATTTGAATACCATTTTTGTAGTATTAATAAAACCTGACAAATTTATTTCATTTATCATCATTCTAGATTGAACTTATGGATCAGTTCTAGATCATTCTTTATTTTTTAACACTGTGCAACCCTTTGACCTTTTGTACTTCTCAAGGTCGAATTTTATATCATAATTTTCATTAAATCTAATGCACAAATTTATATCCTTCCTTTCTACAAAAAACTACAAATCCATTCATTTATTAGTGTGGATTATTATAACAAATCAAGTTTGAATCATTTTCTGTTTCAACTTTGAATACAAACGACAATCATCTTGAGGATATTTAACTACAACCAACAGATAATCAGAATCTTCAATACGAACGTCGAGAATGTCCTACTGTACCGAGCTGAAACATGAAGAACTACTACAACCAGCATAAAAAAGGTACAAGTATTTGTAAACAATTGTCTACGCAAGATACTCAATACCTGTTAGCCTGATACCATCAGCAACAGTTTACCATAGGAGAGGACAAACCAGCTTCCAAATGAAGAGGAAATCAGGGAAAGACGTTGGAAGTGGATAGTACATAGATTGCGCAAATCATCAAACTGTATAATTAGGCAAACGATTACTTGAAATCCTGAAGGAAAACGGAAACGTGGAAGACCGAAGAGCACATTGCATCGAGAATTGGAAGCAGACATGAAAAGAACGAATAAAAACTTGAAACAAGTGGAAAGGATTGTGGAGGACAGAGTTAGATAGAGATTGCTAGTGAGCGGCCTATGCTCCTCCATGAGGCGTAACAGGCCTAAGTAAGTAAAGTAGACAGATAATCAGACGATTTTATTACATATTATATAATCCGAATTTTAAACTGACCAATCATAAGAATAACAGTTTTATTTGGATCATAATAGTTAATGTTACTTTACAGTCTACATGAAATGTTATATGTTAATAATATTATGTATCAGTGTATAGAATAAATCTACACTTATATATTACATTTATAAGTCATTATAACGTCGAAAGACTTTTTTTTAGAGCATGATCACTGTTTAATGCATACATGTAACTTGTACATATCCATTTGTTTAAAATTTTGTTGACAAATTGTGAAAAGTAAGACTTACACTTATGAAATATATATTAGCAAGAACTTATTTAAATAAAGAGTTTACTCAGTTTTATATACAATGAAATAGAATACATTAACAAATGTATAAACTTGCATAAACTTATCACATAGTTTAGTCTAAACAAAGGTTATACATACAGGTTGATTTGTAAGCAATTATGGATAGTGGCTAGCAAACAGCTTATGAATTAAGGTAATATCGAGGCATACGCACAGTATGCACATATGTCAATAACAGACTGATCAGTTGCAGTCTTAAACCTCAATGGGATGATACAAGCCAAACAATACCAAGTGAATACACGTTGATTACTTAAGAAATTCACATTGTTTTTAATACAAATGTCTTGATTAAGTAAAACATGAGAAAAGGTTACGTCTTATCCTGTTGAAAGTTTTAGGTTTAGTGTGTATAGTTCTGTTGTAAAACTGTCTCAGTAAATGTAGAATTCCTACTAGTTTATTTTGATTACTAATAGTGAAAAACCCAAGACATCTCTGAATGGAAGTGTGTAATTTTTTCACTATTGATGGGTTAATTAATTATCGATGAATAGAACATATTCAGCGAGTAAAAGATTTTAAATTCGTCTTTGAATTTAACCGTAGGATATTAACACCATTTAACTCCTCAAAGTGAGTTAGATGATATTAGATTAAAACATGTGACCTATTGAATAGAAGTCAATTGATTTAACCACTACTTAGTGTGCAGGTTTCATGATCACATATAATCTTGAAACAAGGAACTTTAAATCTACTGATACAATCACTGAAACAAGCATTATATATATATATATATATATATATATATATATATATATATGCATCATTAAAGCACAATCTGAAGGGATTTTAATCTATCCGGGGTATAATGGCTGCTTTGATGATTAAGAAATAAGTCTTTTTGTAAATATGTGTAAAGTTTCTGGAAAGTGATTTTGATTATAAACTGGTTGAGAAACTATTAAATCACAAAAAAATGGTGGATAATTTGTTTTAACCTAAGTCATCAATTCCTAAGAGTGAAGAGTGACTGAATTCCGGATTAAACACTAATAATTGAAATATCGTATATATTGTGAAAAATTCAAAAATTCTGTAACGAATATTATTTCTTAACGAAATATAACGGCATCTTAAACAAATCTTTATAAACCACTGAATTAATCATTATTGTTTATTCACTGGTGAGTGGATTGAAGGAATCCTAAAAAAGAAATTTTAATTTTTGGACTTAACATTTACATGAGAGCTAAGATATACATGTTGTGAATTACATGTTGTTCACTTAGTGACTTAATGACATCAATGTTTACAACAGAAATGTCAATGTCTTTTGTTTGTTTCTGTCAAAGACTCTAAGAAAAATTTATCACTCTAAAACAATTGAAATGATCTTATTCATTGTAATTTATTGAATTTGTATGTACTTATAAATAGTAAACACTTCAAACATTTCGCAAATCTCTAGCAAAATCGAAATTATATCTACCAACTTATTTATTTATTTACTTATTTTAACACATAGATATTGGTACAAGGAGGCACCAAATACATATGCGCCACATAAAATCTCATTCGATATGTGTGAGGGCTGTGATACTGCCCGGGTGCCCAAACCGAAGCAGGTGGTTTTCTTAGGGGGCCACACCCCGAGCCTTCGACCTAAAGGTCTGATCCACAAGGCAGTGGAGCATCGTAAGGAGGTGCAGTTCCGTGGAAGCCGGTGACCAACGATTGGTTCATACGTCATTTGTTCCCGCAGGATACTGGAGCCCATGTACACTATTGGTTTGGAATCTGGTTAAAGCGCCGGATATTCGCTTTTCGTCCTCTCATTTTCGTGAACAACACCCCCTCAGGTAGAAGGCAGTGAGTAGGACTTCCCTGGCAGAGGCTATATACGTATGGCTATGTGAGAGCATTTCGAGAGGGAGAGCGGACTCTCCCCACTCTCGGCCGTACCAGGGCATTTGGGGGCCTACCAACTAATAAGTAAAAATGAATATCAACTAACACTTATACACTCTAATAAACATCACACATTGTTTGAATTTAAGAAAAATCTAAACACTATCGATAATTGAAGTCAATCTCGCTTACTTGGCATAAGATGGATCTGATGAATACATTCAAAGTAATTATTCAAGTGGATAATTTTGACCTATCTCGATTTCACAAATGTTGTCTCACTATAAAGTATACAAGCACATCAGAAAAATACTCGACTTTTGAAACTCAAAAAGAATTCATACTTAACCTTTCAACTTTATTAGTTAAAAAAATTCCTTTTTTTTTCTTTGTTTCCCATAATTTCAACTAAGATTATGAGTTAATGAGATGAAAACTCAAATACTTTTTATTTCCTTATTTTCTTAAAAAACAATCTTCTTTGTTATAATGTCCAAGAATATTATCTTTCATTGTCCTGCAAGTGTCTTTTGCTTTAATCGTTTATAAAAATTCTTCTGAAACTCTTCATTTTAGACTACGTCATAATTTTTTTTACCTATTTAAACAATTAAGCGTTCTTTGGTAGATAATTCTTTCTTTTAATATTCCAAGTATGTTATTATGTTCACTTACAGTTGTAGAAATTGTTCGATTTGAAAAAAGTTTAATCGACAGACTGACTTGAGTAATAAATCCCTACAACATCGGAAAACTGTTTCTTCCTAGTGTAAGATTTCTCAGTAGAGTACAGAGACGAACTCTCTAGAAATCAAACACTTAACGTTCAGTCATCACATCAAGCACGTGATCTTTAAACTACTAAGTTAGAAACCAGTGGTTAATAATTTAATCTTTAGACAGTGATATTATACGATCATTATTAATTCCTTTAGGTGATCCCTGTATCATACATATAGTTTAATTACTCTGATTGAAGCTTCTAACTAAAACTTCGGATGCCATTTGCTAAGGAGTTTTATACTGAAACAAAATAACTATCAATCCTTTCTTAGTTTTCATGTTCCAAAGTCAATATACACTATGAACTACACTAACATCTGACAATAGTTTATATCATAGTCTGAATTTAACTGAGACAAGCACTAATAACAAAAGAAGCATTGTTTATTGGATATAGCCAGTTAGTGATGTACACTATCGTTGCACTGAACATTCTTGATACAACTCTTTCATTCTAATATGATAAAATTGACTAACAAACGTTTAAAAATATAATCAGACCTTGTTAGCATATCGGTTGTTTCGAGCAGAATACACTAAAATACAATAAAACCTTATTGAATTTCACAAACCGCCTAGCTACTACTGTTTTTATAATCTATGAATGAAGATATGTATGAAATTTATTTTCATACAATCAATATGTTTAATTGCTTTTGTTAAAAAAAAAGTTTAACTAAGGATAAAATAAAATTCTCAAAAATTTCAATGTAGATAATGAATTAATCTCTTAGTTCTAATGTTGTACAATAATTATTTGCATTTCAAATGGTTAGAAATAATCGGTTAAATGTTTTCAGCTTCATACTATTTCACACTTATCAACAACTTGAACTAATATTGTTGAGACAACGGAAACTTCCTATGAGAATTCAATACACACCACCTAATGTCTTAGTCAAAAGTGTTGACACTAAGCTACTCAAATCACGATTTGATCTCCGTTAGTAATGAGTTCTTTACACCAACTGGTCATTGAGTAACAGCAAATATTTTGAATTTCACTGAAATTCGATGTAGTTCAAGGAAATTGTTTAAAGAGTACTTTAAACTCACCAGCTTCTCTCGTACTGACTTACAAATCTTTTTACGTTAAGACATATTTTTATGAACCTAGGTTCTTACCTGAAACTATGGGTGATCTATTACTATTATATATGTAAGCTCATTACACGTAAACTCTTCTCTTTTGTCCACAAGTATTTGTAATAAATAAATCATTGTTGTCTCTATGATTAATATATGTGACAGGGGATTATTTTCTCATTATCATGAAAAATTGAGGTAACCCATCAATTTTTAACGACAGGAAAAGTTTGTATTTCTCAACTTGACTTATTTTTCTTCATTGTGTTCTAACTATCAGTATTGAGTCATTATATCCTAAACCACATTTTGAATAATGTCGCAAAAAGCATGTATACACGCATACATTATGAGTTAAAAAATTTTTCGAAAAATTGTCAGACAAAGAGATTATTTTTATTTAACCCTGAAAACAATGCATTCCATCTGATTTTGCCTTTGACCTTATCTTTATGTAAACTTGTTGAGTCTTATATTCAGTGTGTTTGTGGCTTTAAGTTGGTAAATATTGAATGAACAAAGCACTGAGTAAAAATATCATCATTTCAGTTATATAAAGAGTATTTATTTATTGAGTCATATGAAACAGAGGAATAGTGTTCTGTAAAACAAAATAGATATTCAAGCAACCATTAGCTACTGATATTTAAAAAAATCAATAAAATGCTCAAATAAAAACAGGAAACCAGTGCATTTTTTTCCAGTTTAAGTATACCTTGGTGGGATTGTAGACAGACATTATTGTAGAGTCACATACTAGTATGACACAGATTTCTAGAGTTTCTTCGCCATTAATAGTTGTTTCAGATGAAGCCAACTTTGAAGTAACGGTGAGATGTCGTAACCAGCAATGTCCTAAATGAATCGAATGTGAAGAGACCACCCCCCTAAGTGAAGATCAAACTGTATTGGGAATTCGGAGAAGTTGATAATAATCAGTTGATACCCGCTCACTGAAGGAATGTTTTCGTGTAGCCATTAAGATTTGAATGTCTTGTGTTCGATCTAAAGTAGAGTATAAGCTATTATGAAACATTGGATTAGTATTATTCGGTAATCTGTGGATTCCCAGCTGATATTAGCATATGATGAAATATGTAATATCTTTGTTTATTTATAGCCAATATTGTATGTGTATACCTCAATAATATAGATAGTTCTAGGAGAGAATCCCAGTTCTGGACTCCGCAATAAAGTTCAGAGAAGATATGATAGATTTCATAACTTTGGAGTTTCACAGAAAATCTTATCAATCGTCTTTTAGACAACATATTCTTTTCAGTAACTCCTCCTATACCAACGTAAAATAATTTTAACTGTGTCCGAATTCAAACGTAAATTTCCACCCATTACTCAAACTCTTGTACTTTGAATGCCAATAACATGTTTGTAAAACAGTTGCAGTAGTTTCTTGACTTTATATTAAACAACACATTAAAATTAACATGATTTATTTAAAATTCCACCTTGATTGAAATAAAAACAAATCACTTTAGATTGATTTCTTTCACCAACACACATTACAACAATACATTACTTGATCTCGTATTTCTTTTAATTGGTTCACAATCATTTTGAAGTCAAAAATTTCAGATAGCCATTACCTTTAACAATCTCAAGTGTTATAAATAGTTTGTCATAGATTTCTTTTAGTGAATTTATTAATTTCACTCTCAGAATCATATTCCAATGTATATGCTACGTGACCTACAATTAGCTATCGTGATCACGATTGTTAATTTTGTATAATTAAATATGAACAGCAGTATATTTCAACTTTGTTACATCCTATACTCGAATCAGATAAATAAAAGATATACCTAAATATAACATAAGAATTTGACCCAAATCTAACTACATAAACTAGTATCCACAAACGATGAGTAACATTTGGAAAAAGTTTAATGATAACGATGAATATCAAAAAAAGAAAAGAAAAGAGGACAAACAAAAATCCCTATAAACAATACAGATTAAAACGGTTTATTTATAGTATCTAAAACATTTTTTGTATAATAGGTGGTGATTGAACAAAGAACGTGCATTACAAAACAAAATGATAATATTGTCAATAAAGAGAATAATAACAATCTAAAGAATAAATGAATAAGAATTAAGCTTCATAGAAAAAAAATATTTTTTTCCATTTTCAGGCAATGATACAACTAAAATTTAGATTATATTTAGTAATATGGACATTTATTTTACTCTATTTGGAATTCTTCAGCTGGATATTCCAGTGGTATAGTTCACAGTAGGACTCAAACCCAGTACTATGCAATTCGAATACCTAAAGCATTATCCATAGAGCTCAAGATGTACAGATGACAACAGAGACTGATAATTTACAGTCATGAATATTAATAAAAGGGAATTACAAACTATAACATAGATTTCTAATCATTTTATATTTAATTAAAGAATATGATAGAAAATTTTGACAGACTAACCACAGGTCCCTGTTTCATGGCAAATCCGATAACTTCTCAAACTATCAGAATGGAGATTAGATAGCATATCATACAAGACTGTTATATAATTGAATCAAATTTTCAACTTAAGGGTTTTGTGGAGATTGCGGAATTTTCATAATTTACATTATTAACTGTTCATAGTTAGCCAGACACAGAAATTCAGTAGAAGCTGAACAGCTGTTCCGTCTTTATATATAATTCATCAGCTGTGAGCCCTCATGACTGCATAGCTAGGGATTGAAACCAAGGCCTTCTGTCTCATGTATGAGCCCTTAACATCTGGACCACTACTTCGTCATTCAAAAGTGTACGTGTTTGTCGATTCGCGATATTGAGAAACCATCTCCCAATGTCTGTGGTGTTTCACACTCGACATGGTTGAACTTTATTCATGGCTTCTCACTAAGAACCCAAGAATTACTCAGTGGTCTAAAGGCTAGGCTTTTGCACGCCAAACTGACAGTTCTCGGTTCAATTTATTGTCATAGGGTTTTAGATGCTCACCGGTGTGGTGTCCCATATTAAAACAAAATAGCTACCCAATGCTTCCTGGTTTACAGTGGCTGCTAAAGCAAGGTCAGTCCGTGATGTAGACTGTGAAAACTGCATTTCGTCACAATTAAATCTACTATTTTAATACTCTTTTCTAATACATACACAATATTAATTTAATTCTTTTTTTCAAATAGAAGTTTTCTTCAGCTGATTAATCACTAATTAGTTCGGTTTGGAGAAACTCATTTCAAGATAACCAAAATCAAATAGGAATATGTGGCGTATAATGATTGTTTTCATCATAATAATCAAAGTGATAATCATCCATTTTGACAATTACAAAGGAGAGCAGTTTCGATAGACTAGTTTTGCTAATATAATTGAGTATAAATATTAATATGAAGTGGGTATAAAATTGTTGTTCAATTCAAACTAATTATTATTAATATCCATTACTTATCTTTATGTCGTGTTAATATTAGTTGAAAATGATGTTATCAAAATCGACGAGGGAAAAATACAGTGAATCAATGAAGCTGATGAACTGATCATTTGCTCATTGAAACGAACCACAAGCACTAAGCTAAATGCATATTATATATTTAGAAATTAGAACTGTTAATTCTTGTTAGGTGGTTGAAGGTATTCAATGGGAAATCATGGACTCACGGTTCGTACTAATTGACAGTGATCAGTGAGACGTACCAGTAATCTTGAGGGAACTGATGTATCCTGTGGAATTTGGTACCAGATCATCCAGCTTCACAGTCTGAGGCACTATCACTGACCTATTCAGGCCTCAGACAACATCTTGTAGAATGGAAAGATTCAAATCTACTCTTTTCAAGTGGTTGAACAGTGATTGAACAAACTAGTATGTGATATTATATTTTACATTCTATTATATTTCTTGTTCAATTTTATTCCCACAACCATAAAAATTATACATTAAACGTCAGTGCTATTTCTTAACAATATTACGGCATAAATCCAAGAAACAAGTACAGATTATCAGATTCATGCTTTTCAAAGATAATAACAGAAATCGAATAGTGTTGCGGCATTGCATAACTTATGTTATTAAGTTATCAATGTGTAAATGTCATTATTATCCAAACAACTCTCTTAGATGAACAGTATTTACGGAATTTTATGAACAGACCAGTATGTATCGCCACTGAATAACTTACACGACGTTTGGTAGTTTTCAGTAATCAGGAATTCGAACGTCTAGCTATTGAAGCATATCGATAGTGAAGCTTCTCTACAGCTTTTAGATAAGACACTGGACATCCACTATACGTTAAATTGTTTTTCTAGATGAATCAATTCATCGTCAAATCGTCAGCTAGATCCCACAACAATCTGTGCTAAATTCACTTGGTATTGTTTTACTTGTATCTCCCAATTGTTATTTAGGACTGCTATTGATCAGTCTTTCATTGGCATATGTGCATCCTGTGTGGATTGCCTCGATATAGCCTTAAGTCACAAGCTTTTTAAGCAAAGATGGATAGTGACTAGCAGTGGAATCTAGGACTCGCGTTTCGTCTTATTTCGGACTTATCAGTTGGACGTACCTGCATCGCAGAGTTAATGTTCACTCCGGGACTTAAGGCTATATCGAGGCAATCCACACAGGATGCACATATGCCAATAAGAGACTGATCAATTGCAGTCCTAAATAACAATGGGAAGATACAAGTAAAACAACACCAAGTGAATTTAAACTTCACCACATTGCACAAGCGAGTGACTTTCAGGAATCAGCAGCCACGTGGATAATGCTATGGCGTTTGAAGCAAACGGTACTGGGTTCGAGTCCCGGTGTGGACATCAAATCTGCGACGCAGGTACATCCAGCTGACGAGTCCCAAATAAGACGAAACGCGCTTCCTGGATTCCACTGATAGACACTATCCATCTTTGCTTAATCTGTGATGAAGTTTTCTGAAAAGATTTCTGTAATTAAGAGATAGTTCTCATCCTGGATTAATATCGATTGTAAAAGTATTTGAAAACACAATGCATTGAACAACTATTTCCTTTAATTTGACAAACCTCCTTCAATGCAAACTCACAACTCTACACATGGTTAGACAATAAACTCACAAATCACATGTAAAGTGAAATAGTGACAATTTGATCGGGCAACACACAGAACATGAGTAGATTGGTGGCATAACTCAATCCTCGTTTCATTTTATCAATAAGGGTTACTGTCTCATTCTTCACTTGATCATAGTAAGTGACTAATTGAATTGAATGAGTGGTTCGCAGTATCACAAACAAACAGAAGTTGATTGTTTCAACCGTAGGATTGGAACTCAGTGGTTTATTTACGTCGTACTCGTTGTGTACGGTTGATGGATGGTGTATGTGTGCATTGTTGAAGAGTCTCGAACTGGTGCGAAACATCTGTTCTAGTATTGTATGGTTTTCAATAACTTCCCAAAGAAATGTCAGTGATCAAAACTATTTTTTAGTCTGATTAATTGGCAATGAATAATGAATTAATATGAAAACCGTATTATCATTAATCGCGATTCATCAATTCATATGATAACCTTGTTCACAGAGGTCATTTAGAAAAACAATGAATAACACGAAAAATACAGCAAATTATTATTTTCCTCCTCTTACTTGAATCCCAAAGTTCAAAGGTGGAATCGACACAACCAACACAAAGGGACTAAGACTGTACGAATCGTGTTTCTGATTAATAAACTCTGTTTTATGTACACACAGACAAACGCACATAGACAAGCACACAATAATGGACATTGATGGTAGAACAAAGACTAACAAAATGGAAAACTAAACCAAGCGTGAATGAAATCATAACCCAAGTTTCTTTATAATTTTCATATTTTAAATTCCTAATAACGACAACAAATAGGTGTGGGGTTGTAGATGATTTGTAAAGATTATGAGTTAACTTCCGTAGTAGGTTACTATCAACTGATGCAAAATATTTTAGGATGTTGCTAGCAGTGGGATCTTCTCTTTTAGCCTTTTCAGGTTTACTGCCAGTCGCAAGCCCGGATGAAGGAAGAGAGTTAGGCATGCAATCATCAACCCAATCCCGTAGAAAACCTTGCTAAAAAATCATTCATACCATTGAAAATTTACCCTGGGAGTTGAGGGATTTTCATTTAGAAGAGTTATGACGCCTCATGGTGAAATCTGAGTTTCTTCGAAAGCTGCGAAGTTGGTGTTCTTCCTAACAATTACCATTGGTACTATAGGTACGTGAGATGTCCAAACAATATACTGTTGTACTCGAGATGAAGAAAATCTTTTGCTGACACAAGAAGTTGCACTGATGCTGTCTAAAGGGGCACGAAACTCACTCATAGGATAAGGATTGCATGGATCCAGAATCATCAGAGCATCTTTCAAAACAAAGAAAGAGGGGATCACAATAAATGTTATCCAGATCTATATACCCACTCATAATAGCAATAAAGACAATAAAGATCAGTCTTATGAGAGGCTGCAGTCAATTGTAGCGAAGTCCTCAGGAAAACTCATAACCATCCTCATTGCTGACTTAAACGCCAAAGTAAAAATAGACAACACCAGGCATGAAGATATCAAGGGACGACATGGAATGACTGACTAGGAGAAAGGAACCACAATCGTCAGAGGTTCGAAAATTTATGTGCATTCAACAAAATGGTTACAGACGGCACAATATTCTCACACAAACGCATACTCAAATCTACATGGGTCTCACCGAATCACACTACACAGGATCACATCGATTATATTTGCATCACTAAAAGGTTCAGAAGGTCAATGGAACATGTGAGAACAAGGAAGGGAACTGACATAACTTCAGATCACCACCAGCCGGTAGTTGTCAAGATGAAAATAAAGCCAAAGAAGCATTGGACAACTGAGGAAACAGAATTACAAAGGTTCAATATAGACTCCCTTAGGGATACTAACAAACTTAATGAATTCAAGATAACCCCTAACAACAAGTCCCAAGCCGCATTATATATACTGAAAGAAGAGGAAACCGCTATGGAGGACAACTGGAAAGGGATCAAATAAACACTAACTTCAGCGTGTCAGGAGGTGCTGGAACGCAAGAAGCATCATCATAAGGAATGGATCACTATGGAAACCATGGACAAGATTCAAGAAAGGAAGTACACGTAGACTGCAACCAACAACAGTCGAACAAGAGAAGAGAAAGTCAAGAAACAGATCAAATATACACAAGCGAATAAAAGGGTGAAGATGAGTATTAAAGTTGGGAAGCAGAAATACGTAGAACATTTAGTGACGATAGCGGAAAATATTGCAAGAGAAGGAAATATGAAACTTTTATATGACACGACAAAAAAACTGGCAGGTAAATACAACAAACCAGATGGAGCTGCTAGGAACACAGAAGGTAAGCTAATCTCTCAGATTCAAGAAAAGGGGAATAGATGAGTGGAACAATTTGAGGAACTATTGAATAGACCAGCCCGATTGAATCCAACAGACATTGAAGCAGCACACACACACACACCTTCCTATAGATGTCACTCCACAAACGATCGAACGAAGCGGTATGGGCATCAGACAAATCGAGAGTGGGAAAGTAGTAGGACCAGACGACATACAATGGATAGCTCGCACGCAGCTAAACGATATGGACATCGAGATGGCGGAAAAGATTCGTAGCTCAGGTGGATGATTTTGATGAGGTTTTGTTCTCTAAGCTGGATGGTTTGGTCTGCTAAAATATGTGAATGAGTAGATGTATCCAACTACTTCACTTCCTATAATCGGTCTATGTGATGACACAGACCAGCCCTGAAGTAAAACTTTGGATTTAGCCAACAAGAAATGCATCCCATACATACTTCCATTGTTACTCAAAGAGATTAAAAGACTGGATTTTGTCACCATCCTTAAAGTTGATAAGTAAATTATCTAAGAGGAGACTGATCCTCAAGAATTAGACGAAAAGAAAGTTATCTCCAAAAGAATATCTATGATGAGGTTGCTAAACACAAGAATAATGATCAACCCTGTCTAACATAAATTAAAGTCACTAATTTAAATGAAAGTTCGATATACGCTCTGATACAACCCTTATTTTTCAAGTAAAGAGCCTTTACATTATTTACTTGATTTTTGAATACATCTATTAACAATAAATACAATCACAAACACCTGTCGATCAACACAGTTAAATATGACCTTATGGTCAAGAAGTATCACTATTCATAGAAGTCGATAAATATATCTAGGTTGAAGGATCTTGAATACTCACCAAATACAGATTCATTGATTGATAAATAAATTGAGTAAATAATCGTTAAAATATAAAATTAAATAACTGAACTAAATGAGTCAAAGTATCAAAGTATGGATTAATTTAAAAATAAGTTCAATATGTAAGTAAAGTGTATGACCTTGATTAACTGTATCATTTACATACTAACTAGAACCTGATTGATTGAAAACTTCGATCTAAACAACTAGAAAAAGTATCCACTTTAAATTCACATCAATAATCAATAACTTACTAATTTACATAGGTATATGCTTGTATATTGTAATCATTCAATAATAAAATTACACAAATATTTAACATGAATGAAGAGAATATAATGAAAACACAGAGAGTAATCATATTAAAACGAAACCTTATTTATTTAGATTATTTAATTCATGATACATTGTTATTCAAGTATAGTATATAAGAAGTAATTTAATTAACTTCCAGTCTTATAAAACACTTTTTCTTCAACAAAAAAATGTAAGCAATACACTTAGATAATTTGTGTGAGAACTAGTTAAATTGTAACTTCAGTGACCTTGTAAAGAAATCTGTCGGACTTACATGACGATCCACGATTATCATATCAGATGATTCAGATCGAAGTAGACCAAGCGAATGGAAACGTATGACCAAATGAGTAATTCAAGGTCAAATTCCAAACTACATCAAGACTACTGACATAAACCATAACTATGTTGTTAATTTATACAATTTTTTTCAAGATTTTTTGATATCGATATCCTTATCATAGTTCTTTTTATGTACTAAATTGATCATTAGTGAAGATTCATTCAAAGATATTATCGCAACTTCTCCTTTTTTAAATAATAAATTACTATGTATTTGGACAGATTTTTAAGATGTTTAACATCCCACTGCACAATGATTATTTACGGTTAGATTACTGTGATCCATTCTGATTAAATGCTAGTCGTTAGCGTCTATTCTCTAACTTTAATGTTATTAAGTCTACATTCCGTAAGTCATTATCATGTCGAGATGGTTGTAGACCTAAAGTATAACTCGACTGGTGGAAAACAGGTCACATTATTACTCCCTCAACATATTCTTGACACAAAGAATGGTTTAACACTTAATCACGACGATATTAATCAGGTTCACATACTTCATGCCCAATGCTATCCTTTGTCTTAAACTAATTGTTCTATAGTCGGTCAGAATTAGTGATGGAATAATCAATGTGAATATAAATGGTTATAGTAACCAAATTGTTTTTTTTCCTACAATAAGCTTAAAATCAACGTCAATCTTAGTAATAAGTAACCATAATCAATAATACACAGTCATCTAATGTTATATTTATCATCTATGGTTTTACTAAATTCATGGAGGTTTGATGGCTAGAATTCTCTATGACTGAAACTAGTCGAAATTTAAACCCTTTAATCATTTTGCTTAATGAATATTATATTCTCTCAGAGTACATGAAATGGAATAACTAGTCCGAACACTCTGACTGTAATATATTTGATTCATATAAAATGTCTAATAACTAAACAAAAATAGTTTGCATGAATACACATGTCATGACAACTATGATTTGCTAGTTTTACAACCAAAACTTCACTTTTCGATGGATTTCAGAACATAGACATACACATCAACGACCAATTATTCACAGTCAATCAACCTAAAAGCGACATACGACTCTGTCGATCGAGAGGTTTCAACAAAAAGAGTAATATGAGGGGTATCTTTCAGTCGAGTACGACCACTCAAATCAGAGCTTATAATGAACTATCATCTAAACCGGTCTACTTTCTTTATTTATCTTATACACTCATAGAGGTAGCACTTTCTTCACATAACTTCTCAGGGACCAACCCACTTGGGAACTCTCTCAAAGACTTGGAGTACACTAATGATACAGTCCCATTCGGTGAGGATGCTAACAAAATGCAGTCGTTTTACAGACGTCATTGATAATGAAAGAACGTTTGAAATCCACTTTTATGCTTATAAGTGGTAGTTTGTTTCGAGTGAATTATATCGACACCCAACCCTAATCAAGAAAGTAAAGTAATCGAGTTTTAACCAATTTAGACTTATCTTAAGAGTATTATAACCCTCGGAGGGTAAGTGACTGAATAAACTTCGACGATAATAAAGAAAGATCCCTCAGCTCTTGTTGTTATGAAGGAAGCGTTTTTTATTTATTTGAACACATAAATATTGGTAAAGGGGCACTGAATACATATGTGCCACACAAGTCATTTGATTTGTGTGGGATGTGATATTGCCCTGGTGCCAAGACCGAAGCAGGTGGTTTTCTCAGGGGTCACTCACCAAACCTTTTACCTAGAGGTCTAGTCTACAAAGCAGTAAAACGTTAGAAGATGTGGTCCCATGATAGTCGGTGACCAACAATAGGTTCATATATCATTTGTTCCCTCAGGATCCTGGAGTCCATGCACACCACTGATTTGGAATCAGGGTTTTCCAACTCCCCTATGTAGATCCTCTGTACCCACCAACCCGATTAAAGCACCGGATATTCGCTTTTCGTCCTCTCAATTTCGTAAACAACAGTAGGGCCACGAGAAGGCAGTGAATAGGACTTCCCTGGCAGTGGCTGTTTACGCGTAGCCATGTGAGAGCATTTCGAGAGGGAGAGTTAACTCTCCCCATCCTCGGCCGTACCATGGCATTTGGGAGTAGGTAAAAATTTCCATTTTCATACCTGGAAGTTAGGATACTTTGCAGTTTTTAAAACTGGCTATGACATAAGCAACGTGGTGAAACTTGATAATAAATGTTTCTGATTCTTTGTATGTAGTAAAACTACCAAATAGTGCTGAAGTTAAACGTAAGGTCCCGGGTACAAGTTCTTTTAATGATGAGGCTTTAAATCAGAAAAGACGTGGACTGGTGACAAACAGATAGAAATATTTCCCGTACTTCGTATAACTTTAAGTACCTTATATTTAACCAATTAGCTATGCTAACTGACTAATTCACATTGGATAACAAAGTAAGCAAAGTAGTTGGGATAACATTGTCACATAACATAACGAATCATGAAATACAGACCGAAGCCTTGTCATGAGCCAAGCATATGTTGCACAACGTTAATTCCTTGCTCAATATTCAAAAGACTACGTTAAGAAATTATCTTCCATCTGAGAAGTTGGTGATAAGATTAATTACTCGCATACAGACAGTGAAAATAATGGACAGAGACTGATTTACAATTCGTTATTGTTTTTTCGATAGCTGTAACATACTCAAAAACACTGCTTTTAAACTACAGAACATTCTTAGAACGCCAAATAAGATAGACATTTCTAAGATCTTAACTTGTGATGGGCAGAAGTACAATTAAAATGCATAACAACAGCCTATACTGTATTGAAGGAAAACTACACTATAGTTCTACACAGTATTACAAGGAACTTTGAATGCACACACTTTTTACAATAGGCTTACTTTTATGAGTCCTATAGGGCGAGATAAATTTAGCGGAATTTATAACTATGGTCGAATGTACATCAATACCTAGTTTCAACTACTAACATTAGCTTGAAGAACATCAATTCATAATAGCTATTTCGGCTTATTTCATTACAATCTGGAGTTAAGACAATAATCTGAGTCTAAGTATATGACTCAAACGAACTTCGTCATCAATTAAAGTCAATCAAAACAGTTGAAAAGTGATAGCCCATATTTCTAGGAATTAAGCTTGCTTATCTTTCTAAATGATAGAAAATACCATCGACCTCACGGACAAATGAGATTTCGTTAGCTGTTATTAATCATGCTTAATAGTCTATGCTATTTTCAATCTTATAACACGAATTTAGACCGATTTTTCCGTATGTAGTTACGTAGACTCACCAGTTCCTACACAATGAATCAAGATACGATATAGACAAAACTTTAGTAACCGAGTTGTGCTGTCAAAATATACAAATAATGAATCCATACAGCGAAACATGACGGGAATTTATGGATGGGAACATTACTAGCAGTAGATGCTATTACATAGTGTGACAGTTAATAAATTCTTGAAACACTACTATTTTTGTATACCTACAAGCTAGTGTATTTAGACATGACAACCAAACCAAGAAAATGTTACGCAATACCAGATGTTTCAACCCTATTTTTGTTTCTGGACATACAATGAGATAGGAATTTCAATCACATGAACAGTGGAACATGTAATGTTCATACTATCCAACTGGTCACATAAGATAGTAAATGAAGCATGAGTTTATCTCCGGAGATATCTAGACTTACTACAGGCGAACGTCGGAAAGAACGGATTCCTCCTAAAAACTATCTTACTGGGTTAAATTGATTCTCAAACACATTGTGCAACATTAATACGTACCTAGGGGTAGTTTGCAGTAATGAATCAAACGTGATTTGGACCACAAGTTTGACTAGTGGTAGTTCGAAAAGTGTTTCCACATTGAACTTTAAACTACATTCATAGTTTGAAATGTTATTCCAATGGAGATGGGGCTCATGCTTTATTACCAGTGGTCTAAAATTAACAGGCGTAGTCAAACCAATGAGCGATTAATTTACGAGCATAAAATTATCACCATATTCAGCTTGTTCCTATGAGACCGGATATTCAGGAGAATCTATTGGTAAATTGAGCTGTAACATTTATGAAACTAAGGAAGTCTCATTGCTCACAATTTTCACAACCTATGAAACATGAGTATGTCTTCAATACCACACCTTACTATCATTGTCACAGCTGTGTTTTTAAGCACAGAAACTACGTATAGATTTCACTTTGATAAGAGGCGAAATTTCCACTATCAAACAGAAAGTATTGGAAAGACTCAAGATGAAAAACTGGGCAAACTACTTAATCGCCAAATTAAGGAAGGATGTATTAAAGCCAGAAAACAGCAATGAGTGAAACTGCAACTACTTAAATACAAGGGTGTGTTATCTCACTGTAAATGAAAGTAAGATACTTTATATCACAAAATGTATAGCTCTACACTTTCCCTACAATGATCGGTTAATCTGATCAAAAATGTGAACACACTGAGCGAAATACATTGACTGAACTAACCACAGAGTGGAAACATTCGTCCACCTGCATAATGAGAGACTATAAAAACACGGACTAAAATGCTGATTAATCGCAGTACAAAAAATGGTAAGAGTGCATACGACAAATCTCAGTCAGTTAAAAACGCTGAAACGATATTGTACCGACCACCTAGTAAATCGAGACAAAACATAAATAGCCTTAAGCGCTTCCTACAGGGGATATATTGTTTTACCCATCCGAATATCCCAATCACATAAACAAACGGAACGAGGTATGCAAAAGACGAAATGGTTGATTTGAACGAGATCAGTTGTTAAGAGACCCAATTAAATGGATCATAAATGAAACAGATTGAAAGCAGACAATATATAGACAATTTGAAAAGGATCAATATTATTACAAGCAAATTAGGGTATTAACATGGCAGATTGCCTTTAGGAAATAAACTTCGTTTACAATAAAACAGCTGCCATTGTAGGGATATTTCGAAATAACAACTTTAATGAGGAAAGAATTGTCTTATTTACAAACAGATCAATCAGGATTTATAAGTTTGTCACTTGAATATCAGGCAACATATAAGGTTTCTAACATTAAATGTACAAACAATCACAGCTAGCAAATTTGCTGCCGTTAAAAACTGGACAAAATCACTAAAAAATAATGCAAGTGCATTAAGCACCCACGCTGGATAGATGATCAGATTATCTTTAAAAGCATGTATACCCTTCGCAGAAAAATACTATACAAAGTTCATATTGGCATACATATGCCCACGAAGCACATTATAAAGCCGCTGCCGAAATTGCACGTGACTTGTAAGCTGGAAAAGACACGAGACAGTCCAAGAAATTTCAGTAATTTGTGTATAGCACGAGATTCAGAAGCATAGTGACTCATTCATGAAAGACATATCTGGCATCCGCACAGAAATATTAGGTGAGTACTCGAGGAATATACGACAACGAATAAAGTTGAAGGGATTAGATAAACGGGGAAATATGTTAAGCGGTTTAATTCAAAATCTGCTAGATACAGCAGGCAACTATGAGGGCTCTCGAATATTATTCAGTAAAATGCAAAATAGAGCAGAATCACAGTTTGCATTACGCACCAACAGTGGGAAGGATTAAGATAATTAAAAACAGGAAAGGGAATGTGCGTTTAAAACTAATATGTCGGTAGAAGTATGAGAACAGTCCTAAGTATCAATTACAATTTACTCAATAGTTTCTAAAAACTCGTAGTCACTACCTAATTGACATGACCAGCGACAGTAAATACTTACCGAGAACTGAAAATAAATAAAGTTCAGAATACGTATGATGATGATAGAGGATAAACGTCGAGCTGCTACAAATTAGCAATGTTTTTTAACAAAGCGAAAATTCCAGACCAGATAATTGAACACATAAATAAACTGCACTATCAGTGAACACAATGTGAGGAAACTGATTGGCACGATGTGACTGAAAGCCGTCGAAATGTCCAATTTGCAGCATTGACTATGATGCACGCAAATGAAAAAATTCTGAGTAGAATGAACAACAAACAGTCGACGAAGGAAATAACAAGAGGATTGGGCACAAATCGAACATATTTAGCAAGCCCTGCATACCTTGTTTGAATATGATGACACACATTGAGATCTATCATTGATACAATAAGTTAGTGAGTTTTCATTTGGAGATACAACACCATTAGAAGATATAGTGATTTCCTCAAATCCTGAATCTGAACTACTTGCATCGAAAGCATCCAAACCGACAGGTGAACTGCTTATAGTGCCGATGGGTGAACTGAGACTTCTGTGTTTGGATATGTGTAAAACAAAGTTTGGATCATTAACACATGTGTTGAGACCCGCTGCTGCTGTATTGGATAGTTGTGTATTGTTATTTAAAGACGGTGTAGTTATATTAGATAAAGAACCAGATCGTAAATCCATTTCAGAATCGTCTATAAAGAAATAAGATAGTATTTTAGAATCATAGGAACCATTGTAAAGCGGTTCAATGAAACAAATCTTACCTGAAGATGTAGTCGCAATGGAACACTCTGAACAGTTGCGATTTCTTTCTTTCCAACTCTGCAGTTTTAATGAACGACTTCTTTTCTCCTCCAACTTTTTTCTAAGAGCCTGGCGTCGTTTGAGCAATTGGACACATCTTTGTTTCTCACTATCTTCATAGACCTCAAGACACTGCTTTTTCTGTTTTAAAAGCTGGACATTAAAAATAACATAGATATCAATAAACAAAGTTATCGGAAATAATGTATTACAAATAGTGGAAAATCACTTATTCATAGAACGTACTTGTATAGTAGCTGTTGCCTTTTTTAGAACTGTCAGCATAGTTATTCTTGGTACGTCATTATCGAAATTTAAGTGCTCTTTTAGGGTCTCCATACAAGTACGAAGGTGTGCACGGCTGCAGGAACTGGGTTTACATTTTCATTTATGAACTTACCGACTTTTTTCAAGCTCATTGTGTGTGCATCTAAATGAATTTTAGGATTTTCTGAAGAAAAAACTTACCTCACAGATGTGACTGGTCGTTTTTGTGAGCTATAGCTGTGAGGACAGGAGTATGATGAATGTGTTTCATCGTAATTTCTCTGAGATCTATGTTCCCACTTATCTGTACTATAGGAATATCGATGTAATGTTTCTAGATAAAATTGTAAAAGTTGGCACTCTTCATCCTACCTTCTTCATCCAACTTCTTGGCAGCTTGTAAAAGTAACAGAAGACCATTTTTCTGTGGATGGCTAACGGACATGGACAAAAACCAGACAGAAATGCGACAACTACGTCCACTGCCTTTTTATTCCAGCATGAATCGCTTCTCTGCCTTGACCTTGGTTTATATAGAAAAGACCTTGTGTTTTGATTGGCTTTCACGTTAGTTACAAATAGTCGATAAACAAGCGGATTTCGTTTGTCAAGCATATAAGCTATGACAATATATAGTAACCAATCAAATTCATGTTTTAATAAGAGCTTCTATATTTTAACGAATTAAAATGGAGAGATTTAGCCTGAGTGAATACTTCATTTGCTGTTTCCTTGTACCATTCGAAAGGCAGGTTGGTGGGAAGCATAACAGGCTGCATTGGGCTGAACCACATGATCCATCACATTTAAAGTGATAATTTGCGCAGATAACAACAGCTTTAACCCATAGCTTGAGAGCCCTGGAAGCTCCGTTATTTTCCTTAAATTTTGGTTTAAGCCTGGTATTTTTACGTAACTGAACATGGTTAATTGTAATAATTCATGTAACTATCGCATTTGAATAATGTAAGATCCCGCTAATAAAATAGCATATGATTAAGGGAAATGCCATTTGATACAACATGATGTACTTAACTTAGAACAATACTTGTAAATGAATTACAGGAGACTATCGGTTGAAAAATTTCGAAATTATGTCACCTCTCTACAATAAACAATATTGGGTCATAATGTGTTTTGAAATAAAGATTTTGAGGATTAAGCAACTGATTTCAAACAAATTATTATAACCTTATGATAGAATTTTAATCTTTTAAATACTTGGTATCAATTTATCTAAGTTCATGATATGATGTGAATAATTTGGCTCCTTGTGGCTGATCATTACGAACAAAGTATTGATGACATCTAGATACAAAGGTCCAATACTTAAATTACTTTATTTTGACACTTAAATACCTGTAACTTCAGTTTAACTTAAGAAAAGGTATAAAAAATAAATGAGTAATTTATATAACCAGACAATGATAGTATGGCTAAAATATAAATGGTCCTTAATAGGGGTATCACTGAAAGCATTGTGGTTATATGGATTTCATTTGCTTGATTACAAAGAACATAAACAGCATTACACACTAATTATATGTACCAATGTTTCAAATCCAAAAGAATCCCAATCGACAGTATTAATCTATAAAAAACGTAATTATTATTCTATCAATTATTTATCAATAAAATACGATGGTTCAAACTTCATAGTACTAAATGTAAATGTTTGGGAATGAAGGCTAACACAGCAATGAGTAGGGTTTATCCCTCTGATATATATAATACGGTGTTGAAAGGCCTTTGTATTTCTCTTGACGTGCACGGTTTATCATGTTTTGGCCTCTCACTTTGAGTGAGGTTAAACAAAAGGGGAGTTGTGAATGAATCAGATGTCTTATTATATTCGATAAAATAAAACTAGTCTGGAGAATATGTAAAGATTATCTTTACAATTTTCTGTTAGAATAGTTCATGTTAGTTACTTGACTGATATCAAGTAATCACCATTTGAACAGTAGTAATATGTAGCAGTAAAATGTTCATGAAATTTTCATTCTTGACACTAATTATCAATAAATACAAAATACATAGATAAAATAGAGGTTCTTCTTGACTATTTCCGTTCATTAAAAGAAGAATTATAGTTTACCTGATTATGGAATCATTCGACTTAGTGGCTAAGATACAAACTTAATTACTACAACCTGTTGTCTGATTACTGTTAAAAACCTAGGATTAAAAAGTCAGTTTTTAATTAATATATTTATTGATAGTCAACATTAACTGAATAAATTAAATATAACATTTATCTAAAGATTCTTGTTTTCAATCTCGAACAAGATTGAAATTATTACAATGGGGGGTTTGTGGAGATTGTAGTGATTTTTAATAGTTGAGTTCATGGGTCAATATAAGCTAGATCACCATTGAAAACCTGGAGGCACTGGACAGCCGTTTCTTCCTAATATGGGAGTCCCATATTAGGAAGAAACGGCCGTTCAGTGCTTTCAGGTTTTTAACTGGTGGTTTAGCTTACATCGACTCATGAATTTAACTATTAAACATTGAAATTGTTTACTATCATAGATTTCCAATGATAAATATAAACTAGAATCCATTATTATATACTTTTTATTCATACCTTATAAACCTCAACAAAATAGAATAGAAAAACCGTTTATGTATTAATCAATATTAGATAATATTCACACGAAATTTTGTTTTAAGGTAAAGAGTACATGTATGGAAATATTTGAAAAAATGTTCATAAAAATGAGTAATAGATCTGTTCAGTTAAACTAATTACTGCCAATTCAAAAAAAATGTTACTTTAGATCATTGAAGTGATTCAAAGGAATCATCAGAAATGCTTAGACATAGGCTTCAGTCTGGCCAGAACCGGTAAAGAAAAGCATTTCTGAAAGAACAGATGTTGACCATAGCATTCTAACCCAGGTCATTACTTATCACAGTTACAGATACTACAGTTTAGCTACTTGATGGGTTTACAAGCTACTTATTACTTTAAATCCTCTAACATCCAATGAGTTGTAATGTGATGTCGGATCAAATGGATTAGAAGTTACATTATATCCAATCAGCACTAAGAGTAGACAACAAAAAATTGGTTTCTACTCAATGATCAACAACAGCATTTCAACGATCTCCACAACCCCAAAGTGAAGAGACTTTGTAATCTGTCAAATAAATCTCCAGTCCTCCTGTTCTTTGTTATGCATCAGTATCAAAGGGACGTTAAATTATGTAAATGTTGCGTAATCACAAACGATTATCATAGAATTTGAAGCTTCATAACCTCTTATTATTTTAGATTACGTATCAGTACTAAGATTTATCAGTCTAGACTATTTTCAGATGATCTGAATTCATTTTTCAACGTTCAGTCATATTTAAACAGAATTAAAACTGCATTATGTTTTTGGTCAAATAATAATCACCATTGAATAATGTGGCATATTAAACAATGATGGCTACATCATTAGTTCAGACAGTCTGTTCTTAATATTAAGTAAACTAACGTTTAAGTTTAGATATTCAGACTTGTGAATAACATGAATCTTGATTATGAAACCTTGAATACAGTTTATTTATTATGTATTGTTTAATTAGTTATTTGAAATTGTTTTATCATAATAGTTTTTAGTGGCCTTTGAAGTTATGGATGGTTACTAATGATTATTTGTAAATTATAGGGAAAAATACTTTCTAGTAGTCTCCGGTTTCCAATAATCCTCCAATTGACATCAGTTTACAATAAAAACCATCTTCAGTCTATACAAATCCCAACCCCAAAGAAACACATCAGTAGATAAAATGGATAATTAATTATTGAGATTCTAAACGTTGCCTAAGTAGGTGGAAAACTACTTCCTCTTATCTCATTTTCGTTTCGGTTCTGTTATTCACTCCAGTTAATTCTATCCTTTTGGGATGATTTCTTTAATCCACGTTGCCTATTTTGTCAAAATTTAGCCACTATATGGAAAAAAATAATACTTGATGGTTTAACTAATAATCTGTCATAGTATGTGATAATGAAAGTAACTGATATGAAGACCTATCAAAAGCTAGAATATCACTGAAAATGGAAGAACACCAGGGAGTTGTTTTGTCCCAATCGACAGCTTTTCAACATTGGCGACTAACAACACTAACACTACGGATTAAATTTTGGATGTTCAATTCTTGTGATGAACACGACAAAGTTAGATTTCCCTGGGAGATTTATACGCTCTTCAACATTTTAATTTGATAAATTAATGTACGGAGATTAGTAATCTTCGTATTTATAAATATTATTAATATTACTAGTAGTATTATTAGTTTATTTCAAATATCAGATGGTTTTTGTGGATATAATAGTAATTCCAGTGGTTAAGACTATGAGTCATTTGAAGCTAGACAACCATGGAAAACCTGGAAGCACTGGACGGCCGTTTCATCCTACTGTGGAACTCCTCAGCATTGCACATCCACGATCTCTCCCCCTGTGAGATTCGAACCCAAGACCTACTGGGTTCGCGCGCGAGCACTTAACCATTAGACCACTGAACCGGCATCCAACGGTGTTAATGTCTAACTTCAAATAATCCACGAGACTGAGAGACACATCCATCATTGTCTTCGGTGAGTTACTGTCTCACAACAGACCTGGTTGAACTCCACAATAGGACGAAACGGTCGCCCAGTGTTCCCAAGTTTTCCATGGTGGTCTAGCTTCAACTGACTCATAGTCTTAACCATTGAAATTATTTCAAATAGTTAAAAATTGTTTTTAAGCGAAATTTGATTTGCATATTATGATATGAAATAAAATCACAGCTAAAAAGTTTCAATAGTTTAAATCATGAGTCAATTGAAGCCAGACCACCATGGAAAACCTGGAAGCACTGGAATGGCTCAGTGGTCTAGAGGTTAAACGTTCGCGCGTGCGACCGAAGCTCTTGAGATAAAAGTTTCTTGTAAACAAATTCTAAACTCACGAAAGTTTCATGATTGTTGGCAAATTAGAAATAGACAATATACTGTCACCTTGAAAAGTAAAACTCTCCATTTACCATGTTAACTTTAAAGTAAGACAAACAGTTGAGAGTTACTTCGTAGCATAATTCAGTGTAATTTGTTTATTCTTGTAGTGTCTTCTTGAGCAAATCTTACAAAATCAATGAATGAAAGATGAATGTGTGTAAATTATTTTTTTTTCAAATTTCAATTCTTCATATGTGAAGTATAAAATTCCCAGTATATATAACTAGATAGATGGAAATTGAACTAAGTTTTTCATATTTTAGCTAGAACTAGTAGTAGTCATAAGTATTTTATTTTTTAGCTTTATCATATCCATCTTGACCTGTTTATTCCATTTAACTTATTTGCTTCTTTGGAACTGTCCAATCATTTCTAGATAGAAAATTTTCAGTGAACTATTTTCTCAATTAGTCATGTGTGTTTAGTTGAAGTGATTCGTGATTAAGTGATGGGAAAATTTATTGAAATTCATAATTTTTATTCCCTTTACTGAATCATTTAAGTTTCATAATTCGAAATTTGTTTATTTCTGTTTGTTGTTGTTGTTGCTCCATGGTCTTCTCTTAAAATGTCATTTTCTCCTCGAATTAGTGTGAATCAGAAACAGGAGTGACGTTGATTTGCATATCTCACGTTGATTATGTAAATTATAGTGTGTGTGTATATATACATATGGATGTAGGTGTTTGATCCACAATTTATATTATTTACATGTTGTGATACAAGCATATGGTTTTTGAAAATAAAAAAATTTCGTTCATAGGAAAAAAATATATTTCAAGAAAGGGGTAGGAAAGAAATGTGTTAGTGTATAAGAACGTTAGAAATAACTGTTTATAAGAAACATATTTTGAAAGTATAATATACTAATCATTCTATGTATGAAAACGTGTTAACCACTTGAAAAGTTTATTGTATAATCTTATTTTTCTTATTAAATCGAGTGTTTATGAGGATATTTTTTTTCTTTCTTACCTCTCTCTCTCTCTCAAACTGTTCTTTGTTCTTGTTTTATTTATCATCAAATTGTTGGATTACGATCGATGTTAACTAACTGGCATCCTTTGTACAATAATCTATCATCAATATATACAGAATAATGAATGTTCAAAGTTGATATTCAATAGAATGATTGCTAAAATGTGAACTAATTAATGCTAATGAAAATTATGGGTCATCAAACTTAAACTAAATCAATAAACGGATGGTACGATGTTAACTCCTGAGATCCCATCGTATATCTTAAAAATAATATCAAAATAAATATAAGTTACACTCTGATTTTCTATGACCAATCAAACTCTTATACAGTATCTTTAAATTAAAAATAATTTCTCTACAAAACAACTTTACAGCTGAACTATTCAGATAAAAAAATATACTACATTAGGATGAAACGGTCGTCCAGTGCTTCCAGGTTTTCCATGGTGGTCTAGCTTCAACTGACTCATGATCTCAATTATTGAAATATACTAACATTAGACTTGTTCAACTGAGCTACATGTAATTGTTACCATTTAAAAAAGTATATACAATGATGTTATACTTCAACTGATTTAAAAGTGAGATAACTTTGGTAAGAGGTCATTAATAGATAAAACGTATAGTCCTTTATACTTTACAGCAATTTTTTCCTTCATTTTGATGAGGACGCTAAATTATGGATCAAATAAATGAAACTGACTTCTTTAAAGTAATTTAGACAAAAATTCATTCACTGTTTTTTTGCTAAACGGAATCAGTTGGTCAATGTCTGTAATAAAATAAATCATTGTGTCTTACATCCACCACAGCTCAAATAGAGTGAGAAGAGTTTACAATTTCACTGTGCTTAGAAAATTCACGAATATGTAAAATTCTCATGTTCTTTAAATACCAGCTGTTTTAGTTGTGGTTGGTGTGTAGTACATATTGATTGAAGTGATACTATTGTTATAAAAATAATATCGTTAATACATAAATAGGCTATAATAATAATACCGATCTTTTTATACACCAAAACACTGAAGACTAATGATGAGAAATGGTGAGAGTACTTAACAGTAGGCATTCAACTTCATATTATATAATAACAAGAAGTTAATTCATTCTACTTTTGAATCATTTAACAGTAAGCATACATTCCATCTAGTTTACACCGGCTTGTGTCATATAATCACAATATCGAAACAGTTCTTAAAAGATGAACATTTCCAAATCAAGACTGATCGATTTCCAATTCAAATCATTACAAAGTAAACAATAAATGTGTTATAGAATGATAAAATACTCGTATAATTGTTTGTTGTGTTACGTGGACATAACGAGTTACTTACTCCTGCATAAATGAACAAAGATTGATACGGCTAGATGTAAGGAAAAGAGCAAGTCTTCAAATGAAATTTAACTGAAACAACAAAATAAATAAACAACAAATACAATTAATAATTTTACTACTGATTCAAAAACTCTATCAAAATATACTGAGTTATAAATGACCGATAGATAAATTTGTATATATTGAACTAGAGAGTAGTTGCTATGAATTAATCAATAAATAAATACATGTGTACAATTTCTAACATGAATAAATTCAATTAGATTAACGAACAATGTAAATAAATTACTGAGTTACATCTATGGTCCTTTTTTAGCAAAAGTGAAAGAAAGCTGTTTTCACTAATAGTAAACTTAAAACCACAATTGCTTTGGAAATAAAAATATCAACGATTTAGTTTATATAATAATATATATTCATTTTTTCGACACTGTGTTATAATCATTGTTTAATAATTTATTTAAAATAAATGGACTATAAAGTAATAATGAAAGTCAGAATATGAATTTTTCTTTTCTATTTGAGACTTATCAATTGAATTTATCTGAATCTCTGTATTGTTTATACATGGACACGAACTTAATGTCTTTCATGACAAATCCTATTGTGTTATCCATCGAGCTATTGAGTTCATATAGTTATCAGTTTGCATGATGAAGACGAATGATGGTCTAAATTTTTCTGTTGTTATTGTAACTAGTGTTAAATATCAATTTATGATTAGTCATTTTTGGCTTGTATACATTTAATATTCAACTTTACTTAATAACCTGTGACTTAATGGTATTATCGAGATAATCCACTTAAGATGGACATATGTCAAGAAGAATTGATTAAAACCTTATTCTTAACGTTAACAACAACGAGAAGATTCAAACTCTTACAAATGAAATGGATTTTTAGGTACTTTTAAATAAATAAAATTGTTTATCGATTAATAATCAACACTTAGTACAATAATGTAATAAGGATTTTAATAATCTAAATAAATTTGAGGAAAAGATCTTAGGAAAGATATGACAGTTAAAGTAAATATGTCTGTAAATCGTGACACTGAACATTTTCATCCCTTTTTCTTGAAATATCCATTATTCAAGAAAGAAACACATCTTCAATGAACGTATGTTAGGTAGGTCATTATTTATATTGATTTGACTGTTTTAATAGATATAATGAAACTGAAATAGACAATCAAATGTAACTTGATAAGAATACCGGTTAATATAATAATAATAATAATAATAATAATAATAGCTATTATTACTATTTTGTTGCTGATTAAATTTTCTACATGTACTGTAATTTATTTCATTTGATTTCTTTTCCTTCTAATAATAACAAACTATATTTAAACCATTGAAATCAATATTTGTTTGGTTTTATTGTTAAAACAAATTGGAATCTTACTACATGATTACGTAACGATGTAAAAGGCAAATACTGAAAAAAATCCACTATCGATTACAATACGTCTGATATTCATCCAAAGAATACTATAGTGTAAGAGAAAGGGTCTGTGTTTGCAAAACAGAATAAAAGAGGCTATGAATAAATGAATGCATGATCACAAATATGTTATATTATTAGGGAAGTAGTAGTACTACCTATAATCGTGATAATCGTTGTCTCATTTCATTAATAAACATTTAAAAAAAAACGAGATTTGTTGTCTTGCGTATTTTTCTGCTGATAAAATGTGATTTTTACACAGTGTTTTCACATGACAATAAATATATAGGCGGCCTACTTGAATATCTGGGCAACCTCTTCCTTCCATCTATATATTTCAACAAGTTATCTGTTTCCTTGTTTGTTTCAACAAATCATTATGTCAATTAATTGCACAACCTATTCAGGTGTGTTTTTAAAAATTTCACGACTTTTTAGAGACATTGTGGTTGCTGGTACGTGCAGTGAAAATAATGTACATTTCTGAATTGCTAACATCCTTTTGGCGATCACTCAATATTTATCGTTAGGATCGATTAAGAAATAAGAAATGGAAACATGTTGAAATACTTTGTGCTGAGAATTCTATATTGTATCAAAAATATCATATTGAATAAAGCTAACAATAATAAATAAATATAATAAAAAAGTACAACACAAAATACGCTTATCACTCAATCATCCATAATATATGTATATACACATTTTTAAAAGTTTCATCAAAGTGCGCTCTCACTTGCTCTTTTTGTATTTTATTAGACTATTGATTAATTTATTGATCGATCGATCAACCGATCAATAAATTGTGTGATTATTTATCCAATTATATGTTCGTAAATCTTTCTCAAGGCTAACAATAATAAAAAAATATATTTGATCTATAATAAATGTCATTGAGAAAATAACTTCATGCACTGCATAATTTTATTATTTATTCATCGTTTTTATTATTTGTAGTAAAATATAGTTATTGAATGTTATTAGTTGCTAGGCATGGTCTAGATTAAGAAAGATCAAGTTGACAGTACTTCAATAGCTGACAACAAAATAAAAATATTTTTTTAGAATTCAAAACTGACTCAACATAATATCATTTGAATATGTAACATAACTTCTAGAATTCATTTCACTTAAATCGTACATAAATAATAATTTTCTTATAAATAATTTAATATATTTTTATTATTCCAATAAGTAGAAAAATGAGATTTTTTGACGTTTCGTAACTTAGTGTAGGCCACTTCTTCAGAGAAATAAATCATCAAATTAAAATTAAACCAAGTTTAAATAATACAATGGAATAACACAAGAATATTATGTGACCAATTAGTATATTTTTCCATGATAGTACCAAAATTGTAATTAAAGTAAGATTCTCTTGTTTTATTAAAGATTTGAATATCTCTAGGTTGATTTTCTTTTACTTAGAAAATCTAAATTAATTTGAGTTCTTAATAAATAAAGTTGACTCATTTGTAAAAATGAACACTACATTGGTATATGTTATCAACAACATCAACAACAAAAACAAAAGGTTGATTAGACGAGAGGATCAATCAAATGTAAAGGTAATATAAAAAATAATCAATAAATTTGGATAAAGCAACAATGATTATTTAATTAAGTAAACTACCATTGTACAGAATGATTTACATCTGAAAACGATGAATATGGTTAAAAGAATATTCCAGAAGCAAAAAATCAATATTGGGATACATGCCATTTTGTAAAGACTAAATAAAATCAAGTATTAAAAAATATTTAGAGCAAAAAATAGACATTTTATAGAAAAGAGAATATTAGATAATAACATTAGATATGTAGATTTAAAAAAATATAACTCATTGGAATAAAAAAAGCACAAGTGTTTATAAATGATTGTCTACGTAAGATGCTGAATGTCCGTTAGTCGAATACCATCAACAATCATCTATTGTAGGAGAGAACAGTCTAGATTCCAGCTGAAGAGGAAATTAGGAAAAGACATCACGAGGCGAGCGATTACTCAGAATCCTGAAGGGAAACGAAAAAGAGCAAGATCAAAGAACACACAGTGTCAATAATTGAAAATAGACATCAAAAGGATGAATAGCAACTGGAAACAACTGGAAAGGAATGTCAGGGACAGAGTTGGATGGGGAATGCTAGTGGGTGAACTATGCTTCTTCATGAAGGGTAATAAACGTAAGTAAGTAAGTAAGCGAGTATTTATTCCTCTTTGGTAATAATTATCTGATAATGAAAATCCATCTTTGCTTATAAAACCAGAATATATTTCATTATTTTGTTGTCAGTAGCTAGGATGGAATCCTTAAACAGGAAATTATGAATTCCGATGATTTTATCTTTTCACGCTCTTCTACATTTTCTAAGTTTTTTCTCCTTCCTTCTTAACTTTCACCTTTATTTCCCACCATTGTGTTCTCTTTCTTCTGCTTCTCCTCCTGCTCGTTTTTCCCTTTTCACATCTCTCTTGATTAAAGCAATTACTCCCTTTTATAAACTTTGATAGAGCGATTAGAAGATGGAGTTGATCTGAAAAATGTGTGACCAGGTTTTTCGAATTATATAGCGCAATTAAATCACATATTTGAGATCAACTCCATCTTTCTTGTTTGTCTTTTTCATATCTTTTTCCTAACTCTTCTTTATCTGAAATTAAGCATTCAATATTTCTTTAAAGCTGTGAACATTTAGTCATTGAGTTATTTGTGGTGATTGGAACAACTACTTATTCGCATACACACAATCATTGAAAATAAATTCTAGAACTCTTGACCTTGTGTTCTTACTAGATTAATATAGTAATGTATCATTAAAATCTTTATGATTGTTCTCATCGTGACTGTTTAATTACTTTAACTGTGTAATATAAATTTGCATAAAAAGTCATTGATATCCTTCTGTGAACTATTTAAAAACTACTCTTGGAATTCTGTACGTATCTAGACGTATACATCAAAGATTATTATCTCATGTTTAGCTTTCATAACAGAAATATTATGTTAGTTTTTCTAATGGAAAACTCAAATATATTTATTGATTCATTACCAAGTTACTTCTAGTGTTTACCTTTACTTGGAAAATTGAATAACTTATCAGATTCTATTAGAAATGTCAACGAATTAAGTCATATACATTTATGTATTAAGAATGACTCACTTCTCATTAAGTTATGCTTTCCACTGAATGATTTCAGTTTTAATCAAATACTAAAAGTAAATAAACGAATACAGATTTTGTTTGCTTCTTTTCAGATCAATGAATATAAGGTAAATTATCTTTCCATAACTAATGACATGCTTCATACATCTACATGGTCACCATTCAACTTAAACCGTATACTTGAATAAACAGTTTATTTCAACCTTAATTTTTTAAAAATTATTATTATTAATTTAATTATTTATTTACTACACAAGAAATGATAAGATCTTTATTGTTTAAAATTAAGTTAATCTTTATTTATTTTCTGAAATGTTTGACAAATATCTATCTGCCTACCATTTTTTTTTCTTCTAATACAACAAATGGAACCAACGTTTATCTCAACACATTGATCCATATCGATATATAAATAAATAAACAGAGAAATAAAATAGAACATCCCTAACAAAAGAGTCATAAACAAGTCATTTCAGTTGATTACTTTAATGAACTCATTTCAACAAAAGAAAACAAAACGACAACAGAATGTGGAATAAACAAGTAAACAGTTTAATACACACACACACACATACATACACACAAACGATGTTTAAAAAACGATTACGTTTAAAATTATTATAACTCTTATATTTATATGGAAATGAAAAGAGATACAGAGGGTTTCTATTTAATAAAATAGTGCTTTTATGATTGTGTTCTAGATTACCGATTTCTTTCTTTTTTTAAATGACTGATTTAAGGTGAAAGATATAGATAGTAGATGGAGTGAAGATGTTTATTTTTCTTTCTTTATAAATTGGATTATTTTCTGCATTACCTTCAAAATAGATTCAGAGAGATTAAGTTGTTTTATTTGTAGTTAGTCATAGTTCAGAACTGTACATTCATCACTACACATCGAGATAAAGCTCAGAATATTTCAGTGTTATAGAAAGAACAATTCAATTTAACTACTGAGCCAATCACTGTTCAGTGGTTCATAATCTAAGTTTCATAAAACAATCCAACTAGCATGCAGTCCGATTTTTCCATTACCAACATGGCTGAACTACACTAATAATGAAATTCTACTACGAATTCATGAATTCAATATGATGATTATCAGTAGTAGTCAGATGATAATAGTATATGTTGGTGGAATACAGGTAATGAATATATATTTGAGGCAATCGATCCCTTTGATAAATTTGGGTAGTGTAAAAAGAATTCTGATGATCTTCGTCTCCACATTACACTATCCGAATATATATTACCCCTCATGGAGTAGCACCGTTTGTCCACCAGCATTCCGTATTAAACTATATCCTCGACAATTCTTTCCAGTTGTTATTCATCCTTTACATATCTTCTAATTCCCGACACAATGTGTTCCTTGGTCTACGTCTTTTCCTTTGGCAACCAGGATTCCAAGTTAGCACTCGCCTAGTCATGCAGTTTGATGTTTCTGAAATGTATGTCTATCCACTTCCAACGTATTTTCTTCTTCAACTTCAAGTTGGTTTGTTTTCTCCCACATTAAAATGTTGTTCATGTTATCCGACCAACAGATATTGAGTATCTTGTGTAGACAGTTGTTTAACGATATCTGTACACGTTCGATGATGGTTGTGGTAGTTCTTCAAGTTTCAGCTTTGACTTGTGTTGACACTAGTATTGAAGATTTTTAATTTGATGTTGGCTGATAGTTGTATTTAGTTGCATATGTTTATCAGTTACAAGAATGCTGTCCTTGCCTTGTCAATCCATGCCTTTACACGCGCATCAGATCCTCCTTATTCATCAATGCTGCTGTCCAGTTACTTGAAAGATTCCACCTCTTCAAGAGTTTCTCTATCAAGTGTGATTGAGTTGTTCTCCGAGTTGTATTTGATAATCCATTGTGTTTGTTGAGGCCTACTGATGTAGAGGCTTCTGTTCACTGGTTGTCTTCATCTAAATTTGTTCATGAATATGGGACAGAACGGGTAGGTCATCTACGGGGTTCAAATCATCTAGCTGCATTCAAGCTATCCGTTTTATTCCATGCTTTCACTTGAATATCAAGGTCCTTATAATTTAGTCAGGGGAAGGGTAAGTAGCCTTGTCTGACACCGGCCCTCATTCGGAATGCATTTGTCAGCTGTCCTCTATGCATGAATTTGCAGTGTAGTCCGTCATACGTATTCCGTATGATGTTGGGGATTCTCTCAGGTACTCCATAGTGTTGAAGAAGGTTCCAGAGTACAGAAACATCTCTCCAGAATCTAACGTTTTTTGTCCAGCTTGGGTCTAATGTGTTTCGCTAATTACGAGCGCCGTCAAATTGTATCTCCTCATTTTCTCACCTATTTGATTGGTTCTCCTGGTCCCCCACATTGTTCAGATATTTCTTGTACCTATAAAAATTGTTGCTCTGGTTGTTAGAAGAAGCATCATCTTCGTGACTTCCGAAGAATGTCGGCTTTCATCATGAGGCGTCATAATTATTACTTGAACTCGGAGCGCAGATTTTAAATGGTTTAATTTGTTTATTCTGATTAGCCGTTTTTTAGCAGTTTTTTCTATGGGATGGAGTTGCCGACCCCATGTGCAACCCTCCTCCTTTACCCAGTCTTAGGACCGGCACTAACCTTAGAAGAGATACAGGCGGAGTTATATATATATATATAATAGATCATAGATACTGGACACATAATTGTGTTTTATGAACAGTCATAGTAATAAATGAATATAACAAAGGAAACCAATAGGATTCGTCTCTTTGTGATTAATCATTCATATTTTTCTAGTAATTATTCACTGTCTTTATGACTATCATAAAGTGAGATTTTATCCGTTTTCCTCTTTTGAACTTTCAAAAGGGAAAACAAATAAATAAAGTGAAGGGAAATATGGAATAAATGGGACTGTTATTGTCAGTTCTGGTTATATTGTAATACTTGTAGATCACTAATATGGATGGTGGGTCTACTTGAGTCTTATGGGAACGGCATGACCTTCTAGTCTATGTCAAAGTCACACCTCGCGATAAATATCTAGCCTAGATTACCCCAGATGAAAAATCTTCCCACAACAACTGTGCATATTAATGAAAACAGATTACCAGCTTCCAGCTGAAGAGTAAATTAGGAAAAGACGATGGAAATGGATAGGACATACATTACGCAAATCATCAAACTGCATCACGAGGCAAGCCCTAATTTGGAGTCCTGAAGGGTAGCGGAAAAGTGGAAGGCCAAAGAACACATTACATCGGGAAATAGAATCATATATGGAAAGGATGAATAACAACTAGAAAGAGCTGGGAAGTATTGCCTAGGACAGGGTTGTATGGATAATGCTAGTAAGCGGCCCATGTTCCTTCATGAGGAGTAACAGGCATAAGTAAATGAGCATCACTAATAACCAACTAATTACTTGCCCCCCACATTCAATTCAATTGTGTACATCGATTACATCACCAACAGTAACCCTTAATACAGGAATGAGTTGACACGGAATGGTTTAAGTAAAGTAGAAAGAAATATTATTTAAAGATTAGTTTTCATCAAGAGCTAACAATAATTGAGAAATTATTGAAGACAATCTGGTTGATGAGGAGTTTGTTTAGAATTCACTTACAACCGTCTGTACGATCAAACCCAGGTATCGAGATGATCGTTCAGTCAATAATTAATGGTTATTTTAACTCATAACTGGCGATGAATGTTAAAGTTTATGTCAATATTTGCACACAATAGAAAACTAGACAACGACCATATACTTGAGGTCGATTCAATTAATTCTAGTGTGGAGTTGTGATTTAATAAAGCAACGAGATGATTGACATTATCCATAAAAATATACTTCAATAATTTACATTTTTATCAGAATTATGAAGAAATGCATGCAACATAATATGTTACATTCAAATTCTAAAATTGGATAGATTTCATCAAATGAAACTTCCTCATTCTTCTTTATGTTTAACTGAATGACTGTGAACGTGTATGCTTGTATATACGTGTATAGAGGTTATGAATAACATAGTTTATTGATAGGAAATCTAGTTTTCTGTAAATATGATTCATATATCTGACTCTCATGTGATTTTTGTTATATTCATAGGGTCAACTTAATCAAACAACATTATTGATTATCATACAAAATTGATTAAAAATCTATGTTTATTTCCTGTTAGTTAACTGATAAAATTGTCTTTTTCCCATTGAATGTAAACTCTGTTTCTGTATTTGCCGATTTTAATGGAAGGAGATTAAAAAAAATTCCAAGTAAGAAGAGTAAATTTAAATTATCAATGTTATATTCAGTTATTAATGGATAAAAAACTGATTTTATGGTATAATAATATGAGTATGGTAAAATGTACACATCATCTTGAATATTACAGTAAGGCATTTGATCAAGAAACTAGTTGTTATAGGTAATTAGTTGAGTGTTATTCTTTTCAATGTTGGGGTCCTGTTCCCTCAATTAAATGGTTTAATTATAAAGGTTTTGATTGTCAGAAAAAAATATTCTTCCTCCTAAGCTACACATTTTCCTCAACATCTAAAAATCTTACTAGACTGACCATATAGATAAAATTGTACAGATTCAGGAATAAAATAGCCGAAAACCGTTCCCTTCAGTAACTTTAGATGTCAGTCGGTAAATTCCTTTTAATACGAGTAGAAGAAATGAATCAGGAGATCAGTTTGATCCCTTAGACTCAAGTCAGTTTATCACTATTTAAAATTGTATTAACTTTATTCATAGTCATATTATTAATTGATAATGAGAGGTTGTTTTACCGGTCACTAAGATATACTACCCGCTGATTGGATTGGATTTCAAAGAAATCACACTTCTACTCTTCATGTCTTTATCAGCTCATTTCTTCTACTAATTTTATTTCAAAATTGATGGGGCTTTTTGTGTTTTCAACTGTTAATTTGATGGTATATTTGGTGATGGTATTACAATGAGAATTACTATAGCATATTGGCTTATTTTTACAATATCACTTCAGCCAACTTTTACCATGCGAAATATGTTATCTATTCTTTTTCGTCTTATCATTGTTATTACAACCTGCTTTTTCATATGCTCCTTGTTTCGTCGATAAGCAAAGGCTTTTATATGTATAACATGAAAAGCAATGAACACTTACAACACACCTACCTAACTAAGTACCTACTTAAATAAATTTACACAAAAAATATTGATATTATAGGTATATTATTGGTCAAATGACATATGTATGAACTGCTTAAAGGATATTTCATTCAGGTTTGTGCAGTATATATAGTAGAGAAGATCTAAACTATGGGAGAGAGAGCACAAGGTAGTTAACAGTAAATGATCTGAGTTAGTCAATAATAACCATTATTAATTCTAAAATCACATAACTATGATCCATGAACTAGCCATACTGACCAGAAAATGTATATATTTAGTCCACTATAAGAAATCTCCAATCACATGTGATGTTCTCGTAGAGCTTAATTTCATAAACTATTTTCTTAAGCTTGTGAATTGATTAAAGACTAGAGAAGGAATGTTGCAATACTTTTCTTCGTTATTTTTGGTCTGATCTATTTTCAGGAAGTTGATTATGGACATTAATTGACCAATCGAATTGAATTAGCTTTGCTCAACGGTCTAATGTATGATTCCAGAATTTTATATGACAAATTATGAGTATGGTCGACCCTTCAAGGAACTGAAGTAAAGACCATCAGGTCTAGTAGAGAGCGTCTGACCAGTAGGCCCCTGGGTTGGTAGGTAATGGTACATATTTTTGGTTTTACCATTATTGAAACTAGTCTGCTACAAATACCATCTACGAATGAAACCAGTCCTACCTAGAGGCTGCTTAGCAGCACACACTCATTTATCCATGTATGGAGTGGGATAGGTTTCATCAACGACACTGAACAGCAACATAAACTAAGCATTAGATTATATAATGGCGACAAGTGGAGGTTCTGATTCCAGTCTCTAAGTGATATTATGAAAGGACACTGATAAGGACCATCGAACTCCTATGAAATGGCTATTCGCCGTTCCCTGGTTTGCACATAGCCCCTAAGTAAACAGTCTAATAACAAAAAATCTTTAAAAATACTTTTAAAATATTGATCGTTCGCTTGATACCATCATTTCAATTTTTATATGATAAGGTCAATCGAATAAATATTCTTTAGAAGATGACTAATTTTTGTTTTCTATTATTGATTGCATTTAATAATTGAGGATTCACTTTTTAGTTACTATCCACCATAGCTTTATGTGAATATCTCCTCTTGATACTAAGGATAACACCCTGACATTATTTAGTTTTTTTATATTAATATTCGAGTTCATTTTTTACACTATACATTTTAAAACATAATCGACCTGATCAATAACTTTCTTCCTTCTTAAAAATTATAATCTTTCAAAAGTTTTTATCACCATTTTGTTGATATGCTTATGAATATTTAGAATAAAGCTATGAATCCCTTAAAATTCTTATAAACGTTGTTATGAGAATCACTTACACAAAGTTATATATTGTAGAGTGATTTGAATTTGAAGTGTCTTATTAAATTATATGAATAAATTAAGTTATTTCTTACTGAAAATTCACATGATTCCTCAAGATATACAAACATTATTATTCATATCATAAAATGTATAAACTCAATTTAGAAAATTTATTTTCAAATATAAACATGATTGGTGTAATAAATTTAGACAATTTTGGTGGATGGACCAAACCATCCAACTCAGAGAACAAAACTCCACCAAAATCATCCACCTGAGCCAGAAATCTTCTCCACTATCTCAAATTTTGACACTAAAAAAATTGTTTATCTATCATTTAGTGTTTACCAATCTCAGTATTTAACGAGCATATAAATGCTAATTAAAATAAAGATCATGTTTTTTGTTCAGATAATGGTTAATTACATTTATAATGTAAGGACAAGATTAAAAAATAAAAGCAACTGTAATGAATTCTTAGCCAATCAGGAAACTGTTTCCATAAGTAGATAGTTTATACAGAAGAAAACTAGAATACTGTAAATTGTAAACAGATTTTACAAATTAGTTCGTAAATTAAATATAGTACCGTTGGTTTAAGATTTGTTTCAGGGCTAAGTGTTTAAGGTCTACATTAACCAACTATTAAGTGAGTAACCAATATCTTTGTTTGTCTAATCTGCAGAACTAGATAGTTTGCATATTATACACTATTTATTACCCGATTAATACAAATATCTCAGTAGTTCAGAGTTCAGTTTCTGTTTGAATATCTTACTGTGAATGTCTCGAAGTGTGACACTGAATGAAGTGGATTGTACTCATACAGTGAGACACAATTCCTCTAAAATTCCAGATAAATCTTGTAGATTAGCGCCAAGTAACAAATCTAATATTCATACCTTTCTGCCGATTGTTTACAAAAAACCTAAAATCTGATAAGTTGGATTCATCGAAATAAAGTTTGTTGTGACTCTTCAGGTTACGGATATTTAATTAGAAAAACAGACCCTTAAATTTTTAACTCGAATGGGAAACTTAATGATTGATGACATATGTACAAATGCAGGTGTATGTATAATCCGACTAAATGGAGTTAATATCTCAGTTCATGTTTGATATTAATGTGCCTCCGGTAAACAGTAAAGTTGGTTATCATGTTATGTTAATACTAAATGAATAAGGATTGGGAGTAAGGGGAAATGCTGAACAACTACATTGTCATAGTTTGCCTGTTCTCACCACTATTCACCCAAAGTGTAGTAGTTTGTCACCTGGTATCTACTCTCAAGAATAATCTTTGAATAAATATTAACTATTACAATTGTTCTATTTAACTGACAGAATTCTACATTAGATTATTCACTCAATAGAGGTATATGATATCTTGATAGAAGTAATGAGAGAATATTTTTGAATTAGGGATATTGACAACCGTCACACAATGAACAGATTCTGTATCGACTAAAATAACCAGTTTATTAATAGTTAGCTGTTACTTAATAAAATCGCCTTACTGACATAACTTGCTTCATAGAAATATGCCTAGGATGAAAACATAAGCTTCACAACTAAATCATCCAACTCACAGAATTAAACACCTTTAAAACGCAGAACTAACAAATATCTCATCCAATATTTAAAAATGAGTAAAATAGACAAAACATCAGATGTAGGGTAATCGGATTATGTCACTGACCTATCGGATCAGAATTTTAACAATAGTAACTAAAAACAAAATAAAAATAAATTATCAGCATTACATTGAATAACAACTATGTTTTGTGTGTCATTTTGTCTAAATACTTAACTATCTTTTGATAGTTTTTATTAGTGAAATTTCAGATGTTAAATTCATTTCTAACATAGTTTAGACCTGACTTTAGTAGCTAAACTGTGACATCTTTATCTATGAAATTGAGTCTTATGACATAGAATTTGTGAAAAAGTTTGAATTACATCAGATTGTTAACGGGAAAATGGAAAACTGTACTATACTGTAAGACATGAGGAACTCACACAAATGATCAGAAAGCTTTTATATTCCAATGATTAAGAGTTTATTCCTAATAACAAATAAATCTTAATCATATTCAAAGTTTTTCACATAATTTATGAGTTATTTAATTACTTACGATCAGTTCTAAAAGCTCACAATCAAAGTGTGTTTGGTTCACAAAATTATCCCATAAAAAAGGCGATACATTTCTTATTAAATGCTTCTTACAAGATAGTGAGTAGATCATTAACTGACTTGATATCGTCTCCAAGTTTTTTTGTCTGTATAGGCGTTAATGGATGAGACGATGAGTTGATGATTTTATCCAAACTCGATTTATACAAGGGTTAACTTTAAACAAACGAAACAGAAAACAATATCTATTTTAGATATGCACTATCAATGCAGTTCACATCAAAATGAGTCAGTATATTGAATTCCTTACTTCTATTTATATTAAAATAGTAATTAACATGAAAATACCTGTATAGCATTACTAAATAAAGAGTGATAAATGGTATTTGTTAACTATAAACTTTGGATTTTAGATAGTTGAAGGTAGTCAATAGAAAACTTTTAACTGTCTGTTTTCTTGCCAATTGGTATTGATCAAGAGATAAGGCAGTAAACTTATACTATCTGTGGGATTTTTAAGCCACATCACTCAATGTCATATTTGGAGGTGTTAACAGTTTCGATTATAGTATACACATTCTCTAATTGGTTAGATTAGATTGGTCAACACAATGAACTAGATGTGGATGATTTTGGTTACTAATCAATATGTTTATTAACTCTGCCTTACTTCATCAGGATGAACAAAATAATGATATTTCAAGACTTCATTTACATTTTTCACCATATATTTCGAAATTTTTAAAAGTGTACATCATTGTTTTGATACTAAACTCACAGAGTACAAACAAACAAATGATTTGTTTTGGAATTCATTGAGTAGATGAATAAATAGTTTGTATAATAAAATAAAAAATATGTGATTAATTAGATGACATATATATGTAAATGTATAATCAAATAAACAGTTGCCTAACTGGAAACAATGAATATCTAAGATGGAAAATAATTATGATAACGACATGATAATAATAGTAAACCACGAAGGGAGTTGTTCACTAACTATTTGGTTTGGTTGCCTGGTAGTGCGTCCAATATAGCTTTCTCCACAGGAGCAGCTGAATTCGTAGATACACACAGAAGTGGCATAACCAGGTAACTTATCCTGGAGTTGGGGAATCACCATAGATCGGGTCGAATACGATAGACAGAGGTTGGCAGCATTAAACGTTCTCTTTACTGCTCTAGTCAGTCTATCACGTAATACATCACTAGCTACATCACCATTGAATTGTAGCTTCAAGAAAAGAGGTTTCTTATTAGCTGTCAGTATCACTGTTTTCTTGCTTGTTACACAAACAAACAAATGATTTGTTTTGAAATTCATTGAGTAGATGAATAAATAGTTTGTATAATAAAATAAAAAAGTATGTGATCAATTAGATGACATATATATGTAAATGTATAATCAAATAAACAGTTGCCTAACTGGAAACAATGAATATCTAAGATGGAAAATAATTATGATATCGACATGATAATAATAGTAATGTTAGAAAATCTATTGTTATCATAATAATAAAGCATGATGTTCGTATTCTCTTTTTAGAATAAAAAAGTTGAATTGAATAACACTAGATTACAGGTTATTTTCTCGTTTGTTTATAACTCTAAAAACTAGTATATTTGACATGTAGCTAGGACGGAAATTCAGGATATATGAAGCTGAAAATAATGGACTCAAGTCTCGTTGTGATTATCGGAAGTGAAGTGAATGTAAACCCAGCTGATAAGTCCTAAATAAACTAAAAGGTAACTCGTAGATTACACTTCTAACTACATAACAAATATACCTAAATTTGTAGCATAATGATATGATCAAGTAACTCGCTAGGGATCGACATGTGGCAACAGATATTGACCAACTTAAGTCCTGAATATTGACAGCAGTTAGATAAAAACCATTATTAACACTCTAAATATATTCGTTCCATATTTATGATACTCAATTCTGCTTAGTTAGATATCTGACTCTTTTAATAATAGAATGATTATATATATGCAGTACTTCTGAATACTTTTCCACAGATACTTCCTGCTGAAATGTGTTAAATTTATTTTGTAGTACTTTTTAGGCAACAATTTTCTGTTATCTGATTGGGTCATCCAGATTTTACAGTGTTTTTAAAAATCTTTTTAAAAATGATTGGTTTCTAATCATTAGATTTTATAAACCATGGCCCCAGTAGCCCAGTGATAATGTCTCAGATTGATATTATGTAATATGGATTCAATTCTCAGGCAGAATATAAATTTTATCATAATTGCAGATATACTTTGAGATGTTGATGAAAATCCATAGTTTAGACGGAGGACTTTGTTAAAGTTCTGTTTTCTAAGTTGGATGGCATAATCGTGAGGTGTTCTTTGTTCTTCTGAACAATATTATCAGCACAGGAATTAGGTGGAAGTTGTAGTGACCTACTTTTATCAAGAGAACGCGATTGGTTTAATGGAAACAATTATTATTACAATCAATTGTACCAGTGATTGTCTTACTGTACTTGTTTGTTTAACTGTACTAAAGACATTCTTCCTTTCGTTGATTGTGACCCTGCGCGAATTCCGTTACGCTCAGTAACCACACTTGTAACCTGGTACGATCTCGGTATTCTTTTGATACCACGAGATCGCCAACAAATACATCTCGACTACAGCCACCAACTGCCTTCTAATATTTGGCCTATGGGGGATTTTATCAGTTAACTGCCACGTAGTCTTCCTGTAGTGGTGATCATAGTGAACCACAACTCGACACCACACTACGGAGTGTACTTTACTAATGTGAAATGACCGTCACGAAACTTTGTTTCAGAGCATTTTTATGATCGTTTCGAATAAGGCAGCACCAAACAAACCATATAGTGAGATATTGAACCATACAGCTCAGTAATTATATTACGAATTGAGCAATATAAATATATTTACGCTAACAACTACAGTACACTAGACTAGTTACTACTTAGTGACCAAATAATGAAGATGATGCTTGTTTAATTTTTGTTAAACAGAAGGCATCACATTTATGAAAGTACTGAACAGTTTTGCATTATTCATAAGTGAGCCATTTTAATACAAAATTGAGCTGAATTTTCACATTCAATATATATCATCTAAACGTCAGAATGAATCAATAAAATCGGATGATTTCGGTCAAATTGTGACGATACACATCAGTGTGATGTTGATGTAATGAAAATCAATATACACTAATTTAACTGAGTCAGTGTACAAACAATTTTATTACAGGTGAACCTATAAATCACTACTTAGGGTATAATTTACGAAGTAATTAGCTAATACTTCCATATTCAGATTTCGTGTTCTGTAAATCTTCATTCTGTTTAGTCGACGTTTATGTGAAGCACTATTGATGTTGCTTAATGTGAGTGACGATATAGCGAACATATTATTTGTCTTATTGTAATAATTTATTCTTGACAGTGATTAATGTCTTATTGCTTTATTACAAATTTAATCAATATTTGAACCGGATAGCATATAATTCGAAGAAAAATATTGATGCAGTTCAAAGACTTGTTAGACGGAATATTAAAAGTATGTAGTCAGATATTTGTAATAAAATGTAAATGCACATTCTTTCCAGTGAATACGCAAAATAAGATCATAAAAACTGTATTTTACAAAATGTAATGTACGTCAACGCTATCATTTGTGAAAAATAACGTGTCATATCTATGTTTCTGTTATTCGAAAATCTCCAAAATTAAAGCTATTCAATTGTCTCATAATTTCAATTTTAACAAGGGCTTCATGAACAGTTAATTTTTATAAACCCAAAATCATCTACACGGTGAGTCAGCAGTCAGGAAGTAAAACACACAAACCCTCATTATGTTTTAATCATCACAATGAATCGACAATCGCTCTGGCTTTGTGCCTTTATGAGACACTTGTCGACTCTCATTACTTTAATAGAATTGTTTTCCTTCATATATTACCTCAACTAATACTGCTTTTCTGAAGTTTTACTGAAAAAAACTTGATCAGTTTGCATACTCATGTATACATATATTTTACTTAGAAACTTAAAGACTAAATTATATAAGACGAGCATATAGTACCGACAAGTGTATATTCATTTAGTTTTGATGTCTTGAAACAAATATTATTTGTTTGATAGTACTCAGTCTTAAATGTATATTTCCTATTCAATTGTCTACTATTGATTTACATGTTACAGATATCTTAATCAATTTGTTTTCTTGATATTAAAAACAAGAGTATACAATTATTTTCATTATACATATAGTATCCCATTAGTTTGTTAAAAAGGTGTTTATACAATTCCATTTAATCATTTCAACTATATAACGATGCATTTTTTTCTCAATCTTTTTCTTGTTTCAATAAACTTGTCAGCTGTTGTTTGTTATATTGTGAAAATATCTACCGGGATTATATTGTTCCATTAAACATGTAAGTAGGTATTAGCAAACAATACAAAAAAATTATAACAACTGTTTACACTGAATATAACGATGATTTAAATATCGTTTGAATACTTATTTTGTAGATGAATGAATAGATTTTGTAATGACAGTTTTCATTATTAACATTTTACCGTCTCACCCTAGAGATATAACTTTTTAAGTATGCATGTATAAATAATTGTATGGTGTATGTTTTTATGTACGTTAGTAATCATTTTATAACCTAGATGGTATCAAATCAAACTATTATGTTTAAAAATGTTGTACTTCCAGTGTTACCCCAAAGTTCTTGGAACTGGCCTATATCTATACGATGTGTAATATGCACTGTTGAGGAGTGCTTAGATAAGTAGCATACGTTTCTAATGTTTCTTGAATTTGAATAGACTTCTTATTTTAGCTAACAACAGTTTAGAATAAAATACTATAGTCTAAATATCTTTTTTCTATATAAAAATGTATGAGAGATAGTAGTATATTACATGGAAAAAAAGAGACTAGCCTTAGAAAGTGTTTCATAATTATAATTATGTATATATATTCTTTGTCATATGTTTAAATTAATTTCACTGATTTATCATTTTAATTAATAATGAATTAATTTAAACTACAATACTTTTGAGAATGCTTATACTTACACCTAGTACTCTTCGTGAAGGAGCATAGGCCGCTCACCAGCATTCTCCATCCAACCCTGTCCTGGGCAATCCTTTTCAGCTCCTTCCAGAATGCTTTCACATTATTAATAAATTCTACTTAAGAGTACTACTAAATCATCCAGCATAGTTGAAAATTTGAAGAAATAAATATGATATACTCATAGATTAGTTATTTATTATAAGATATAAATTCTAATTTTAACGTGTTAAAAATCCTCATAAAATGTTTATAGTGATTAATTATTTGTCAGAATTTCCTCATATGATTTCATTGTTTTAAATGAGTAATTATTGTTAAGTTGGATGATGACTAGCAGTGGAATCTAGGAAGCACGTTTTGTCCTATTCACAACTAGTCAACTGCATCCTAGAGTTGATGTACACTCTGATACTTAAACTCAGTATCATTCGCTTCAAGAGCCATCACGTTATCTACTTAGTTACTGAGTCCAGATTGCCACTAGCTTATGCAATAAAGTGAAGTTCAATTCATTTTTGTGTTGGTTGTTTAAATCTTCCTATTGATGTTTAGGACTGCAATTGATCAGTCTCTTATTGATATATGTACATCCTGTGCAGATTGGTTTGATAATGCCTTAAGTCACAAGAATTATAAGAAAAGATGGATGATGGCTAACAGTGGAATCCAGGACACGCATTTCGTTCTATTTAGGACTCGTCAGCTGAATGTACCTACATGCCAGAGTTGATATTCACTGCAAGACTTTATGTGGATAACACGATAGTATTTGAACTGAACGGTACTGAGTTCGAGTGCCGAAAAAACATCAACTCTGGGATCCAGGTAAACTTTGTAAGCATTGTAGAATTCTTAGAAATTTTGAATGACGAACTGACCTTATTCCGATTACCATTAAAAAGCCGGAATAACTGGAAGACCGTTTCTTCCTACTATAGAACTCCTCAGGACTACACATTTTGCTCAGTGATCTAGAGGTCAAGCAATCAAGCGCAAAGCTGAACGTCCTGGGTCTGTAAGTGTATGTTTATTGATGAGGAATCTCACATTGGAACGAAATGCAAGTGTAGTGCTTTCAAGTTTTCTGTGGTGGTTTAGCTAAGACGAATGAACTGATTTATAGCTTGGTGAATAGTAGATACCGACAATGTTGTATGGAATGACAATAAGTTTTATAATAAAATAATTTATTTTTAAGAATATAACAAGTTCTACAAACAACCATTCAAGTTACAAATTTTCTCCATTGTTGTGAATTCATACAGTTTTAAAGTTTTTCGTTTAATACGAAAATAAGTGATTCATTCAATTGAACCATTAAAAACTAAGAGAAGAGGGCCTGAGAAACAAAACGAATGAAGTTTACTAGTTTTTTCTGAACTTTCAAGGGTAAAGAAATGTGTTCCTGAAAATAATTTTCTTTTCATGTTAAAAAAAATCAAAAATCAATGTCAGTTAAGCAGATTAATGTAGTATGATAATCCGAAGTATTTGAATTATAGTATAAACTAAGAATCCCAGAAATAGCGTAATCGGATCAAGAAGTACTAGATAACCACAAACGAATGTACTGTATTTAGAATTCGAAATCAAGCATTCAATAAGTACAAAGGTATCATAAGTTCATTCTAACACCACATGTAGGTATAGTTGAATATCACAGAATTGTTTTATGAACTTTGGAACTCTTCAATATAATAATTATTATTTAAACTTCAATGCATTAATCGAGCCTATGATGTTGAAACTCAATGCAAGATAATTTATTTCATGGATTATTGAGTACTGTATCAATGTTAACATTTTAGTAATATATGTGTTAAACTTATCATGTTTGATATTACAAAGATCAGTGAATACTCTAAACTCTAAAAAAACGAAAAGAAAACACATCATAGATGAAACACACTTTGATGTTACCATAAATCTTGTAACAGTTATCATTACTAAGTAATTTATATTAAGCATAATTGGAACGTAGACGAAACACGCGTCCTGGTTTCCACTGTTAGCCATCATCCATCTTTTCTTATAATTCTTGTGACTTAAGGCATTATCGAACCAATCTGCACACGATGCACATAAATCAATAAGAGACTGATCAATTGCAGTCCTAAACATCAATAGGAAGATTTAAACAATCAATACAAAATGAATGAAAACTGAGTCATATACTTTAAAAATTTGAGATAACTACAAAGTCATATGCATTTTGAAATTCTATAAATCAAACAGTATGTATGGAAGGTATATTAGTCAATCAAGTATCATTTCCTACATCAATTTACTGTACAGTAGTGATAAATAGAAGTCATTTTAAATGGTTAGAGGTGTACTGTGTTATGTGATTATATAAATCGTTTAATATTTAAAACAGAAGTGGATTTCTTGAAGCAAGTTTACTGTTGATGATAAGGTCTAACAAACCTGGTGTATTAGATATGTTATTTAATTTGTCTTTCTTTCTAGGAAAATGAAGCCTGTTATATTCCTAAAGAAAACCAAGGAATATACCGGTCTTTAGAATTCATTATTAACTTAATAGGGAAACTGAAACTTCAATTTTACAAACTAGTAAAATCATCGATGTAATATTATGTGATTCAAATCCAGCGAGATGCTCCATGTAAGCAAGTACAACTAGAAAAAAGAAAACGACACAAGAGCTTAGAAGTGAAAGCTGAAATTGATAAACAGAATGCTTAAATGCTTAAATACAGAACATTACATATTTTATTGTGTAACTTGAAACAGTAACTACTATCATCTACTACCCAGAATAATTTGATAATAGACTAAGTCGTTAACAAGTAAGACTGTAAAATAAGCACAGAGAAAGTAGCATGACATAACACTTCAGTATTTATTTTTTTATATTATTTGAGTATTGACCAAAATTCAGTTCTTTTCATCATATATATATATAAAGGTATTTGTAACCCTACCATATCGACTCCTAATCTCAGCTATTGGATCGCGTTAATTTCACGTTTAAATCACTGTTTATTGTAATCAGTTGCTATTATAAATAAATGTATGTTAGTTTTACATGTGCTGACTGGGTTGTGAGTTCATTTCTTTCACTTTTCTCTTTCAGGTACTCGTACATGATACTGTTCACACTTCTTTAGCTTACAGTTTAGCTTCTAACTAATTTGGAACCTATAAAAGGTTAAATGTTATATTTCAACAACTTAATGTTATGTGAAATGATTAATATTTAAAATAATGATGAAATAACAAGTAGATCCTTTTAATAATAATAGATGGTTTCTGTTGTAATAAAAGATTAATAATTGGATTTGTAACAAGTAGACTTCTATTAATCAGATTCGAAACTGTTTATCAATAATTCTTGCAATAATACCATGTATTTTTTATTGTATTGCCTAATGATCATAAGCATTTCAAAATTTAACACAATTATTGTAATATGTATGTTAAAATGGTCTTTTCAACCAAAACTTTTCTCAAAAAAAAGTATCTTTTGACACTAAGATTATGTAATGGATAGCAGTAGATGTAAATCAACAAAGTGAATTGTATATTCAAGTTGAATATATCGTTAATATTTACGGTGTTCATTAAATATATTGTACTTTGAACTTTTGATTGTTTTTCCATTTATTTAGTAAGTAGGTTTTAAGCATTAAAATGTAATTTTTGATTTAATATTTGATTTTAAATATAATTGTTTACCATGTTTGTGTTTATCATCTGGCATCATTACTGGACATGTTCATAGTAGACAGTTGGGTGGAACTCTAGATCCTTAAATTGAAATGTTTAATGAAAATTAACCTGAAATATGTAACACTTATTCACTAAATGAACGAAAAAATTAACAAAATTTGATGAATATGACACATTTAATGAATTTTTTGAAATGTTAAAGACAATCTTGACCAAATTCAATACATGAGTGAACATGAAAATTCAGTTAAAATGGTTAATTAAACATCAGACTATTGTAAATCTAATGTTAACTTCTGGAATAATTACATTAAGGAAAATATTTTTCGGTGTCTTTTAAACAAAAAGTTATTGGTAAGAAGATTTGTGGAGATTGTAGTATTTTCACAGTTGAAATCGCCAGTTAATGTAAGCTAGACTACCATTGAAAAGTTGAGAGCATAGGATGGTCACATCGTTTTAGTATGGGACTACTCATCAGTACATATCTACAAACCCCCACGTGAACGCTTAAGCTCTAGACCACTGAGCCATCATTCAACACTGTAAATTTCTGACTTCAGTCAAATCATGATCTTGTTCAACCCTTCATCCAATACCTGTGGTGGATATTGGTCTCAAACCCGACACGGATAGGACTCGATTATTCACGACTTCTAACATTGCAGCTTGGTCGATAGGATTTGATCTGCACCAAGAAGGACCTGACACACATAACATTGATTACCACTCAGTGATCAAGCAATTGTAAATACATCGCAGTCCTTCAGGATGTCAGCCACGGCCCGTATAGCCCAGTGGTAAAATCTCTGACTCTGAAGTTGGATGACACGGGATCAGATCTGTCAGGGAGCATCAGTTCCCTCAATATTACAGGTACACCTTGCTGATGAGTGCCAAGAAGCACGCAACCTAGGCCCAGGGTTTCCTGTTCACCTCCAACCACCATCTTACTTACTAGAATTCCAGAAGTTACACCTTTGATCTAATCACTAGCGGTTCCATGATTGTTATCAGTAAGAGAGATTTGTGGAGATTGTAGTATTTTCGCAGTTGGAATCACGAGTTAATCTAAGTTAAATTGAATGATTATGAAAAACCCGATTGTATTTCCGCGTGTCGGGTCGCGGATGCACACTGCTAAGGAGTTCCACACTAGGAAGAAACGGCCGTCCATTGCTTCTAGGTTTTCAGTGATGGTCTAGGTTAGGTTGACTCATGATTTCAACTGTAAAAAGTTATTATTAGGTGAAAGATAATTACAAATTTATTCATTGTTTTTCATATGAAATAATATTTTCCTTCGTCTTTAATTCATTCAAGTATTTATTCTCATCAAGTAGAAATTTGAAATCCATCATTTCAATAACAATTCACCCTTTACAATAGATAAATGATATTGAAAATAGGATGCTTAAATCACGAAAGCAGTATGACAGTTAGAATAGTAAAACTTGAATTATATATAATCAGTAAATTGTTTATTTAGAGCGGTCAGAAAATCATGATAAAACAGTACAAAGTGATTCTAGAAATGAAACCGGTCCAGATGTTTTAATAACAGGTGAGGTCCAGAAAAAAGTGTCACATGAAGTAAATAAACACAACAGTAACATCACTACTTGGAAAAAAGAGGTGATGAAATAACAACGAATAGGATAGAAAGAGGTAACGAGAGAAAAAAGTTACAACACAAGGTGAAGCAGGGCATTTCTTAATTAAATACAGTAATATATGAAAAATAAATGAGTCATAATACCGAAGAATAAATAAATCAATGTGAAAAAACACTAGTTATTTTCTATTTTCGTCCTAAATAAACATTCTAAGCGTATAATTATCTTCCTAACTTTTAAGATTATTATTGTTTACACGGGTAAACGATTCTAGAAACTCACTGGTTGAAATCATGAGTGAATTGAAGCTAGACCACCATGGAAAACCTGGAAGCACTGGACGGACGTTTCGTCCTAGTATGTGACTCCTCAGCAGCGTGCATCCACGATCCCGCACCCCGCGGGATTCGAACCCAGGACCTACTAATTGACTCATAATTTCAACCCGTGAAATTTCTAAAATCTCCACAAAACCCCTTCCAATAATAATCATCTGCTCACTAGTGACTGACTTCAAGAGATACTCCTGGATTTTTAGTGAGAACCCGTTATCGGTGGAGTTCAACCAGGTCTGTTGTGAGATATCAACTCACTGAAGACAATGGTGTACGGTGGCGCAACTTCGTGGATTGGTTGAAGTTAGACATTAACACCGTTGGATGCCGGCCAGCTCAGTGGTCCAGTTGGTTAGGCGCCTGGCGCGAGACTGATAGGTCCTGGGTTTGAATCTCGCGGGGTGCGGGATCGTGGAAGCACACTGCTGAGGAGTTCCATACTAGAACGAAACGGCCGTCCAGTGCTTCCAGGTTTGCCATGGTGGTCTAGTTTCAATTGACTCATGAATTCAACCAGTGAAATTTCTAAAGTCTCCACAAAACCCCTTATGATTCTAGAATTCTCCAAAATAGCTACACGTCTCTGTTTTTTATTATTTGCTTATTTACATATTGGATCATCTGAAATATAACGGTAATGATGTGAAATAAATAGAAGGAATGGTTTTTTTGGTGATGAGAAACTATTATTATAAACTGAATTATTGACATAAATTCAATGTGATGTAGGATATAATGTCTTCTTTAGTGATTAATTTCAATAAGTAATATCTGAAGTCCCATGATCAGCATTGTTTAGTCATGAAATGCTCATGTGAGATTTAGCTACAAGCCATAATTCAAAATATACTTGTATGGGCAGATTATAAGAATCGTTATGATGTCTTTGACTCTTAAAGTAAGCTAACATCAAAAAGATATTGACCTCTTGGCTTGCGTTGGATTAACATGGCTAAGATTCAGTCACTGTGATGTTCATCAACCTCAGCAATATCTTATGAACTATGATTCCTTTCAGCTAGCCTGAACTATTATTATTATTATTATTATTTATTATGATGTTGTTAATTCTTATTTGATGAACTCTCTCACATACATTGTGTTTTTATTTACATTGGTGTGACAGTGTGGGAATTTGTATGAATAGATATTTAACTGTCAGATACTTTGATTATTGAATTCTGACTGATTGATTAAGTGAATTCTGTTTATATAACATCTTTTAATACATTTTATTTACATTTATTAACTTGTAAAAATAATTTTTCTGAAAAACACCCATAAATACTATTGTTGATCTATCATATATATATATATTGTAAACAAATTCATTATTCTCTGGGATTTCTTATTCTGAATTATTGTTGATTGACATATAGGGTTATAGTTCTAGTGTAAATATTTATCCAATATACCATTATAAAACGTGCTTACAGATATATATATATATATATATATATATATATATATATATATATATATATATATATATATATATATATAAATGAACAGAGAAGAAAATACATGAAAATAAGAAGGGACAAGTCAATATAATGGAAAACAAAGAAATCACAAAAGCACAAAGGAATGTGTTTACAAGTTTTTATTTCAATGATGTTAAGGAGTATGATGAATAGATTATATATTTAATTTATATGTTTTTCATTTAACACTTTTACCATAGCATATAACTAATTATCTATATTACCGTTTTCTTCTTCGGATAGGAAGATATTATACGTTTCTTTATTATATAAATAAATTTTGTTTTCATCTATTTTGTAATTCAATTTATGAATAGTAACTAGAATTTAACTTAGGTTCAAGTCCTACTATCGATTACTGATAATTATCTGTCATTAGGTATTAAATTAGATTGAATGGTCAGATTCTTGTCAAGAGAATAGTTCATTTGAACTTCATTCATAAATCTTATTATTTTGTGTTTTAATATGTTTCATTTCAAAATATAACAAAATCCTAGTATTTTGATTAGATTTTGTCGATATTATTTTAATTTTTTTTCTTAGAATAAATAGATTGTAATTAATAGTGAGATTCAATATGTACATTACCTTCTGTTTCTTATAAATCAATTAGATGTACTCGGATATCTCTACTGATGTTCATATAAGTTTCATTTATTTATTTATTTAAACACATAAACATTGATACAAGGAGACACTAAACAGATATACGCCACATGAATCATTCGATTTATGTAAGGGATGAGATACTGCCCGGGTACCCAAACCGAAGTAGATGATTTTCTTAGGTGGCCACACCCCGAGCCTTTGACCTAAAGATCTGATCCACAAGGCAGTAGAGCAATCTCAGGAGATGCAGTCCTATGGTCGCCGGTGACTAAAAACTGGTTTATACGCCATTTGTTCCTTCAAGATACTGGAGCTCATGTACGCCATTGGTTTGGAATGAGGATTTTCCAACTCTCGTAGATAGATCCTCCGTATTCTCATAAGGAATCGAACTGAGTGGATTGTACTCCAAACTCCATCGTGTTATCCATTTATCTACTGGGTCCAGATAGCTACTAACTTGTTTGATAAGTAAGATATTTATTTAATCAGACGATCTCCTTAGAATATACAAACGCCAATAAGAACTGATGAACAGTCAGCTTTGGATATAACCGATGGTAGAATCAAAATCTATACTAATAATCATGCACACATTCTAATAGTTGCATTAAGTGTTGGCTATTTGGACTTGGTAGCTTGGTGGATAACTCACTAACTCTTGAAGAGGAAGATGCTGAGGTTGAGTACGGATGTAAATATTGTTCCTTGGAGTGTAGATACATACAATTGACCAGTTGGAACTAAAATAATACAAGTCTCCTGCCTCCTACCCTTAGCCATATTCCATACATTCTATAAAACTAGTAACAAAATGGCTATATCAAAGGTACCTGTACAGGATACACATTTGTCAATTAAGACTAATTAAAGTTTGATCAAGAATATCAACAACGGGATCATTCAAAACCTTACAAACTAGGGAAATAAGTTATTCTTTTTGTCAGTAGTTTAGTAATTAATTTGTCTCATTAATAGAGCTAACTCGCTTATTATCATATCAAATTTACAAACTGTTAAGCAGTTGAAAGTAATAAATAGTAAGATCTGGACTTAGGTTTCTTGTAACTCATCATCGAAGTGTATCTGCAATCTTTAGGGGACTAATACACTATATGACATATATCATTGGATAAACTGACAAACAACGGTATTAGATTCACTTGGTGTCATTTTACTTATATCTGCCCATTCCTATTTAGGACTGCAATTGATCAGTCTCTTATTGACATATGTGCATCCTGTGTGGATTGCCTCAATATAGCCTTAAGTCACAAGTTTTTTAAGCAAAGATGGATAGTGGCTAACAGTGGAATCCATGACGCGCGATTCGTTCTATTTGGGACTCTTCAGCTGAATGTGTCTCCATCTCAGAGTTAATGTTCACTCGTGGACTCGAACCCAGTACCGTTCGCTTCAAACGTCATCACGTTATTCACTTAGCTACCGAGTATTGAAGTGAATATCAACTCTGAGGTAGAGACACATTCAGCTGACGAGTTTCAAATAGGACGAAGTGCACGTCCTGGATTCCACCGCTAGTTACTATCTATCTTTGCTTAGAAACAGTGCTAGATTTTTCAAAAAATAATTAGTATAGTACTGATTAAATAATTAATTTCTAAGATCCGAGTAAAGTGACTATATGTAAACATATTCTGTGAGTAGACGCTAACGATATTGAACCTTTTTTTGATGAACTATTTGTAAATTTCAATAAAATTTCTATGTATTTATCAATGATTACCATTATTGATACTTCCATGGGTTTTAGGAAGTTTAATTTTCACTTACAAAGGGAAAACAATTTTTGTTTGCTTTTTTTAATTTTTAAACTACCATTTAGTCACATATGGGAGTTTTACTTATTCTCTGAAGAAGTGACTTACACTAAGTCACGAAACGTCAGAAAATCTAATTTTTCTACTCTTTGGGATATTACAAATATATTATTTACTTATAACAATCTATCCAATGTTCAATTTATTCGAAATTATCAAGTCAAACTTTGATAATGATACCTACATATGGGAGTGTTTAGTTGTTTAATCTTAAATGTGTATTTTACAAAGAATAATAATTCTAATATAGATAGTTATCTTTATGGGATAAAATAGTACTTTTTTGCTTTATTATTTAGACAATTTATGAAACAAACTGTCCAGTTTAAAGATGCTTATTTTTCATGACACATTGATGATGTCAGTTGAAAATATTTTTTAAATTCATTTCGACAAATAAATAGTATAATAGTCATCCGAAAACATTAAAACATTTTCGGTTTCTACAGTTTACATCAAAAACTATTCTTATTTCTACAAAGATTGAGAGCCAGGAAGCACTGATACAGTTGTTTCGTCTCGGTATGAAACTCTTCATTAGTTAGTATCGACAATTTCATTGAATATCCTACCCAAAACTCTCAGGTCTTACAGTGACAACTTAACTTTTCGATTACAGGGTTAGCATATGATAAACAGTTCAATATTAGGCCAAAACAACTGTTCGGTACTTCTTTCTTTTCATTGATTGTCACTCTAAAGTCAGTTAGGGATATAAACTGTAAATTTTAACAATTCCCATAAACCAATTTAGTAATAACTTATATCGTGTTTGAAAAAAATTAAGAACAGTGAGATGTAATTTAACTAATGGATACCAGTTGTACTGACATTCAATCAGTTTGTCAAACGTAAAATTCTACTCAACAATATTCGAAGAGTACAATCTTGAGACTTGATATTTTACTACTTTTTAATTGGTATTATCATAAAGGAAAAATCATTATATTCAATTCGGATTTCACATGTTAACTAAAACAATCCTTCATGGAAACATAATGAATGGGATGTAAATTTTAATTACATGATTAATTTTAATCAAAGCAACACCAATGTTGAGTTATCCTTCCTTAAAAATCGAAATAATAAATCCGGAAAGTTGTAAACTAAATGAAAGAATCGTTTTTGAAAAAAAAGACTTAAAGAATCTACAATAACAAAGTAGGACAGGTTGTACTATTCAACGAACTGATCAATATTGTAATCGATAGGATATGATCGTACGATTTATATGTAACTAAGGTGATTATATAGCGTACAGTTATATGAGATTAATTTTCAAGAAAGATTGTAAATTACTTACAGATCGAAAGTATTTAATGGACTGAGAAGTGTTCATTGTGTTTTCAATAAGCATTCAACTCGTGATTTCAACTGTGAAGATATTACAAATCTACCATACTGATAACAAACATGGGACCACTAGTGATTATATCGAAGATGTAACCTGTGGAGTTCTAGTGAGAAGTCATGACTAGTTGAGTCAGATCCATGTTGGGCATGAAACCGATATCCATCACAGTTATTGGATGAAGGGTTGCACAAGATCATAGTTTGACAGAAGTCGGACATTTACAGCGGTGGATGGTGACTCGTTGGTCTAGAGATAAAGCGTTCACGCGCGATACGGAATGTTCTGAGTTCGTGTTTCACGTGAGAGTTTGTGGATATGCACTGTTTAGTAGTCCCAAACTATAACAAAGAGGTCATCCATTACTCTCAGGTTTTCAGTGGTGGTCTAACATTTGTCGATTCATGATCACAATTAAAACTCAACAATCTCCACAACCCTATACACATAAATATTTTTAAGATTGATTTGCTCAACAAAAGAAAAAAATAACATATTTCATCTAATTGGTCAATTTACTTTCAAAGAATAATCAGTCAACCCATTCCATCAACATTTGAGTATATAAAGTTTAAATAGAAAATGTACAATTTTTAATTTTTATGCAACGTAAATGATAATAATAATAAATATATTTTTTGTGGTATCCCAATCGTATTTTTGACGTTTCTTAACTTAATGTAAACCACTTCTTCAGAGTAAATATTTACTCTCTATTCAATGTTCAATGTAGTTGAAACTATCAAATCCAACCTTGGTATCGGGAATAGTTTCGAAATTAAGATAATCTTTGTAAAACATAATTAATGGCAAAAATAAGATGTATAATGTTTAAAATATTCCACTTCATATTGAATTGATTATAGTCAATTCATCATATTGTTTATGGATTGAATACTGACAAATTTATTTTTCAGTTAAATACACCATCAGAGTAATGTAAATAAACTTTTACAATTAAATAAAGTGAAAGAAATGAATGAAGTGAAATATTAACGCTTCAATTTGTAAATTATTTTCCGTTGCTCATTGTCTTTTTTTTCTTTCTACTTTAAACCGTAAACATAAATACCTAGTTTCGAAAGATAATAATAATAATAACACTAATTGGAACATTGTAAATTGAAAACAAACTAACTGAATCCACTATTGACCATAACATCTATTTCACTGATTGACTACAGAATGGAATGATAAGATTCCCTTTTTTTCTGTATTCGAAAAATTGATTTTCAACTTTCTTCCATTCTATTATTTGCTTTCTTTTTTCTCTTTAAAAGGATAAAAACTTTTTGATACAATTCACTATTTGTTGTTTTGATATGAGGTTGTGAATGAGAATCATCAATAAATTGAAATTATGGATGAATAGATGGGTAGAGTTTATCTCCTTTTTTCCTGTTTACTTTTTTTAATTTGGAGTTTCAGAAATATCTCAATTTATATTCTTTTCTCTATTTCTTCATGGTTCATATATATATATATATATATATATGGTTGTGTGATCAAGCGCACAACTGGATGCTTTAACAACAATGTATAAACTTCATGTTGAATCCATATGATCAGACTTTGATTAAAGGGGATACAACTCAACAGGTTTACAGTCTTAAATCGAAATCGAAATGAATTCCAAAAACTTAAATAATTAATTTATATAATATCTAGTTGAAGACTTACTATAAGTTTATCTTTTACATTACATTACAGATTTAAAGCAATTTGTCTCTAAGATAAATTTGGATAACGTAATAAGAAGAAAATTATCAGCACTGAGTTCGAGTCCCAGAGTGAACATTAACTCGGAGATGCAAACACATTCAGTTGACAAGTCCCATGTAAGGCGAACTGCACGTCCTGGATTCCGTTGTTAGCCACTATCTATCTTTGCATACTTAATTTCCTTTGTACATATTTATTCGAATAAATGTTTTTCGTTGTAAATCATTAAAACTGATAAATTTATTATTTATTCATTGCGTGTATGTGTTTATTTATTTCATTTTTTCGATGAGTAACTCATGAAGTAACACAACAATGGTTCAATTTCTACAGTGTTTCTCTGAAAAAAAAATAAAAGTTGATTACAATAGTATTTATATTGTTAAAAATGTTAAAGGAGAGAATGTAATATCATATGACTTGAAGTGACTACAAACATTTATGTATGAATATGAATGGCAGTTAATCATTATTTAGAAACATTTCTACACATAATTTTTAAATATTTTTCGATTGAGATTATGAACCGATTAATGTTAGACCACCATGGAAAACGTGGAAGAACTGGACAGCCGTTTCGTCCTATTGTGGGACTTCTCAGCAGCGCGAATACACGATTCGGGACTCGAACCCAGGTGAATCTAATATTTACTGGCGAAATAATCCATAATGAAATGTCTCTCCATAGATTAGTTGAATACAACTGTACATAATCTTTGATTTATGCACTGTAGTAAGGAGTCATTTTTCTTATCGTGATATGGATACTACTCGTGTAGTGAACAAGAACACGAGTGGGGACAATCGAATGTATTTTACACGAAACTGCAGAGCATCTCATTAAAATCTGAGAATCATAGAGTAAACAGTTAATTTGCAAAATACCAGTCCATCGTCTCAAACTTCACTGTTCCTTTGCAAATGTCAGTCCATTGTCTCAGATTTCATTTTTCACGCCTTTTCATACCAATTGCGTTCCGTTTCCGTCCTTTCCTTATCGACATTCTGCTGAAATACATTCTATGTCTGACCACCGTTATATACTACTTATATGGATATAAGTAACCCACACCACACTAGTACTACTACTACTACTACCACTACTAATATATTTGAGTTTTTCAAGTGAAAATTGGATCCTTGACTTTTACATAAGTGCGATATTTCGTGTTTTTTTAATTGACACAAAAGAGATTGTGAAACATACCTTCTACCAATGATGAAGAGAATAACGTCGTTTTTGTAAATATGGGACATTTATTCAAGCCGTTTTCAGCTTGAAGCTCATAATTATTATAAGATTTTCCCAGTAATACAACCAATATTTCTTTTCACTTTTGATCATAGTCTATATATCCGATATCTGAATTAAATAATCAGTGTTCTACTGAGTCGTTTATGTCATATAGTCCATCGAAAACTATACAACATATCTTTATACATAAACTACTCTCTCTCGTTATAACTTATTACAAATCAGACAATGATTTGATTCGGTTGATTTCATTCAAATACATTAAGTACTTGTATTCAATGTTAGACTGTTCTCATGTCATGGATCGCTTGTTATATTCATTTTAGTAAATTGATTTAAACGTTTGAATTAAAAAAACTAGACTAAAACACATATAAATGTATCTAGATGTCTGCATAAATTGTTGATGAAATGTATATTAAGTGAAAGAGAGAAAGGCTAGAATAAATGGTTAGGAATCATTTCTATAAAATACCTACCTACCAGTATAATATATTTTAATAGGTAATTTTACTGCAAAAATTGGTCAGTTGTATTGAACGTCATCATTATCATCATCATCATCATCATCATCATCATCATCATCAATGTTTTTGGTATGTAAGTTAAGTGAAAAATATTAACCCCATTCAATATATCTTTAACAAACTCATATAATGAATTTTATTTATTTTATGATACAAAAGTAACTTATTATTAAATTATAACTAACTGATTTACCTTAAACATATTTATGATATAAAGAGAGAATTGTTTAACATATCTTTTTTTATTATATGAAGGGGTTTTGTGGATATTATAGTAATTTCAATGATTGAGATCATGAATGAATTGAAGCTAGACCACTATGGAAAATCTGGAAGCACTGAACGGCCGTTTCTTTCTATTATGGCACTCCTCAGCCAAGCGCATCCACGATCCCGCCTCGCGAGGTTCGAACCCATGACCTATCAGTCTCGAGCATGTGCGCTTAACCTCTAGACCACTAAACTGACCGGGACCCAACGGTGTTAATTTCTAACTTCAACTAATCCATAAAATTGAGCAACATATCCACCATCTTTTTTTTTCTATAATCTCTGTTTAAAAGTTCTAAAGAAAAACATTTTGGAATGAACAGTCTGTCAAAGTTTTAAGTTTAATACCGATAGACAGATATAAAAATAGTATTTACAGATACTTTTATGAATTAATAAATATTCTGTTCAATAAATACCTAAGTTGATCTACTCAAGTTGTATTTAAACGTCAAGTATCTTGAATAAGTTTGATCATGATAATCTGCATTTATTCAGCTGTTAATCGATGGAAGTTGAGATTTTCCTGTTATTATGATTTTTACCGCTGATTGTTATTAACGAACCTTTCTCTACTACTGCTTAAAAATTACGTTAAGCTTTATTTTTTGTCAAGATACAAATATTGCTTAACCCTTCACAAAAACCATTCTCATCCCATCCAGATAATCTTTTTGTTCATAAAATGCGGAACGGTCATGATGTGGTGAGCACTGAAAACAACAAAATGTGTAATAATTTTGCAACTTAAAAGTTTACTTTCTGAAGAATTCCAGTTAACTTCCGGAATAACGGAAATCAATCTTGGACCAGTTTATTTTCTTAAATGAAGAGTAATTTTTACGAGCATATAGTCACTGTACCCTAAAGTTTGCAGTGTTAAAATTGTATGACCATTGTATGACATAATATGTGGATACTACAAAATAGTCATCTGAAATTAATATCTCCAACTATTCAGTCCAAATCCTTATAAAGAAATGTGAATGTTCTTCCTTTCATTTAAAATGCCTTTTCATAACAAATCAATTATTGCTTAAATGGATTCTCATCGTTCTACAAGAGAGTCATTAACAATGGAGAAATGATATAATTGCTTACCAATTATTTTCAAAGATAGTTGAGCGATATCATGAACTGATTGAAGTTACACCTTTGAAGTCCAGTTCAATGGTCTAAAGGTTAAGCGCTTGATGTGAAATCTAAGGGTGCAGGGCTCGATCTCCAACAGTGGATTTGTGAATGTGCACTTCTAAGGAGCTCAATAATAAGAGGAAACAGTTGCCTGGTGCTTTCTGGACTTCAGTGAATTTTAAATAAATCAAGATCAACCTTTGGTGTCTGTAGTAACGTTTCACAGCATTTTGTCACTTCTCCATACAATTTACCAATTGACTGATATATTAATTTACAATGAGTCTATTTACCGAGAATAGAATCGTTTATTTTACATAAGCGGGTACATCCATCAACAATCTTAGAAATCAAGCTATTAATTCACAGAATGAATTGTGTTTAGCCTGTTGATTTTTAAAGCTGTACAATCGTATATATACATACATGTAACACTAGGACCCATGATTGATCGTTAGTTAGCCCCAATCCAAAAAACTACCACAACTCATATCAACAGACAATGTTCAGGTACTCAGTCATAAATATACAAATAGACCAACATAGAAACTAATCAAATATAAACTGGGATATTAACAATGGAGAATTATAGACCCATTAATAATGTTGTATGGTTATTAGTACGTTTATTTATCAGAAAATCAATTAAATATATTTGTTTTTACAGTGAAATAAGAATTTTACTCAACTGATTTATATTCCACTGCTTTATCAGTATTTATCTTTGATGATGGCTAAAAAATGAATGCCAAAGTTAAATTACTGACCTTGTTAGCTCATTAACACAAAGTAATTCTGAATAATCATTTTTTAATCAAAGAGGGGTTTTGTGGATATTATAGTAATTTAATTGTTGAACTCATGAGTCAATTGAAGCTAGATCACCATGAAAAACCTGGAAACATGGTGGCGCAACTTCTTGGATTGGTTGAAGTTAATCATTAACACCGTTGGATGCTGGCTCAGTGGTCTAGTGGTTAGGCGTTCGCACGCGAGACCGATAGGTCATGGGTTTGAATCTCGCGGGGCGGGATCGTGGATGCGCACTTCTGAGGAGTGCCATAATAGAAAGAAACGGCCGTTCAGTGCTTCCAGATCTTCCATAGTGGTCTAGATTCAATTGACTCATGAATTCAATAATCATTTTCCGTTAAGTTAAAGAAAGCAGACATAAACTATGCATAAGATATTTCGTATTCTACTTAGAGATTTCTGTAGATCATGTCTATTTCACTGATTTCAAATGTCTCATTACAAAGATTCTTATTAATGAGTAATTTAATTAAAATTAATTATCAGTATGGGGGTTGTGGAGATTGTTAAGTTTTTGGTTGAGATCATGAATTAATTGATGTTAGACCACCGTTGGAAACCTGGAAGCACTGGACGGCCGTTTCGTCCTAGTATGGGACTCCTCAGCAGTGCGCATCCACGATCCCGCACCCCGCGGGATTCGAACCCAGGAACTACTGGCTTCGCGCCTGAGCACTTAACCATTAGACCACTGAGCCGGCATCCAAATAAATTAAATAAAATTAATTAAGTGGATAGTATTCAAATTTGGAAAAATTTTGTTGATCACTGAATGATATACAGACCCCTTCTTTTTACTTATTTATTTATGATTAATAGATCATACTCCCAACTACTGAATGGTCATATTATTCTAGCACATAATACAGGACTATTTCAATTATATTTACCTATCTTGATGTTTAATAAATAATCATTATTTATTCATAATGTTTTCTAGAATCAAAATGATGAAAAGACTACTCTATGAATTAAAAAAAATACTCTTTTTTCAAATTCTCTTTTGTAACTAAGTTTACCGATTAATAAATTTTCACGCTTTGATCTGTTGTTTATTTTTTTTCGTCATTTAGTTGTTTTTTGTTTTTGTTTTTGAAGAGTTGTCAACATAAAGGAAGAGAGTGGAAAAATGTTACAATGGTTTCGTGAATTTGCATTGTTTCAATTTCTACCCCTTTTCATTCTAATAGTCACGTACTCACTTTTGTATTATCCTTTTGTTTCACAAACAAATATTGAACAAATATGAACAACCCTTTCCTGAAAATGGAACACTTTAGTTTTCATTTGAATGGAAAAGATTAACTTAATCTATCAAGCAAACAAATATACAACGGTTTCCTTTTCATCCAGCTTTTTTTTCCATAATTTACTCATTTTCGTAATTTATCATTATTGGAATTGTTATTATTGTATTGACCGACTGGATGAATGTATCATCTCAGATTTATCAACACAATGTCCATTATTCCATTTGCCAAAATTGTCATCATTATCATTATTATCTATAACATACAGTGTATACATTAATGTAATTGAAGAAAATATGTAAGGATGAATATTTTTTTATATATTTCCCAACATTCCAATTTACAGTATTTATAGTCCTTTATTTGTATATTTAAATATACTACTAAATATACTACTAATACTATGACTACTACTATATAGTTAATCATGCCTTTGTAACAATGAATGGAAATCCAAGTAATTATATGTTAAAAACTATATTCCCTTTTAATGAATACATTTATGGAGATTTATAAACAGCTAATTAGGAAAAGAATTAAACGAGTGTCTTTGGAATTATATTTGTATTAATTAAATGTTTTATCATATTTTTGTATGGTAAATCAATTACAGTACTTTCATTTATCCTATAAAATAGTTTGTTGTAATGAAGTGATGTAAGTTTAACTCTACTTATGCTATTTTGTTGTATAGAAGGTGTTCTAGACTGAATAAGAAATCCTGAAAATGATAGCATAACTGTTTATTTACTAGTGAATGGTTTTCAGATAAATGTTGTGAATTCCTTATAAAATGTTACCTAAATAAAATAAAAAGTGATAGTGTATCTTAACAGTCTTATTCAGATAAATAAGTTGAATTTGAAACTGTGAACTAATGAATCACGACTTATTAACTCAGTGGTATTGTGCTTATTGTGATGAAGGAAGATCCAGTGTACGTAACCTGGTAACTAATACCAAATTAAAATGAAACGAAAGTGTTCTCAAGTTTTCTTCAACCCTTTAGTCCATGTTAACTTCTGACAAAGGCTATCTTCATTTTATTTTGTTGATAATAGTGGTCAGATTCTAAATTTTTAAATATTATGTATGTGTTTGCATAAAGTAACTCTAGGATTTTGTATAATTAGAAATAAAATGGATGAACTGATTTTAAACTATGGTTATAATGTGGGAAACAGGTCATGATAGATCTAACCATAATATTCTTACTAATCCAATTCGATTGAGAGGTACACTTTACAATTGTGATGATTGTACAATGAAAAAATATCGAATACATGATATGTATGCTTAGAAGTTATTATCTCTGTTGAGCTTACTGAATAGAGTAGTATAAAAGTCTTGAAGGCTTTACCAATACTCTGTCTATGATATTGAACCCTATATGACTGTTGTTGTTATTAATTGTGTTCACTAAATGGAATAATATTGAACGTTTAGGGAATTAAATTAACACACTACTTGATTGGCTTAAACAAGTTAGTGTAGTCAATACCGAATTACACTTTCAATTTGAGAGTTATTAACAATATTTTACCATAAAAAGGAAATTACTGTTCGAACCTTTCCATAAGCAGTTAATATTTGAAATTCATAAACACTAAGCCATCATTCTAATATTGTAAATTGATCTTTTGTTATATAAAGCAAGTTAGTCTTAATATTTACGAAATATTATTCTTAACCAAATTAAATAATTAAGATGGAAACAATAACGAAGAAAAAAACAGGTTTTACAAATCAAATCAATTGTAAAGTAATTGTGAATAGTTTTAGTTAAGGTTACTAATTGTTTAATCTGTAGAAAATTTAAAGTATACCTTATGTAAAGTATTGTAATAGGAACTATCTAAAACAGTCTACTTCAGAGAATTAATTCTGGAAAAAAATAATAAGTAATACAGATGTACACTGATAACAGAAGAAAAATACAATGTATATATATTTTAAAGAAATACAATTTTGTAAAAGTTTCATTTTTACTCATAAATTGCATAATCAATGAATGACAGATGAAGAACAAATAAACAGCTTCTGAAAAATGATGATATTATAATCTGTTATACAATAAAATGTAGATAGAAAGGGAAAATATTACCAAGGATTCAGTTAAAACTACCTTGCCTACCAAACTATATATATATATACTACTTACGCCTGTTACTCCTCGTGGAGGAGCATAGGCCGCTCATCAGCATTTTCCATACAACCCTGTTCTGGGCAATCCTTTCCAGCTCTTTCCAGTTGTTATTCATCCTTTTCATATTTGATCCTATTTCCCGACGTAATGTGTTCTTTGACCTTCCACTTTTCCATTTCCCTTCAGGATTCCAGGTTAGAGCTTGCCTCGTGATGCAGTTTGATGATTTTATCAATGTATGTCTTATCCATTTCCAACATCTTTTCGTGATTTTCTCTTCAACTGAAAGTTGGTTTGTCCTGTCTCACACTATGTTGTTGCTCGTGGTATCCGTCCAATGGATGTTGAGTATCTTGCGTAGAAAATCATTTATAAATACTTGTATATTTCGATGATGTCTGTGGTAGTTCTCCAAGTTTCGGCTCCGTACAGTAGAACTGTCTTGATGTTCGTATTAATGATTCTCACTTTGATATCAGTTTGCAGACAGTTGTTGTGAGTTCCATATGTTCTTCAGTTGTAGGAATGTGGCCCTTACTCTGTTAATCGTTACCGTTAAGTCTGCATCAGATCCTCCATGTTCATCGATGCTGCTTCCCAGATACGTGAAAGATTCCACCTCTTCATGAGTTTTTCCATCAAGTATGATTGAGTTGGTATTCTCCGTGTTTTATTTGAGTATCTTGCTATTTCTCTTGTGTATGTTGAGGCCTACTGATGCAGAGACTGCTGCTACACCGGTTGTCTTCACCTGAATTTGTTCGTGTATATGGGATCGGAGGGATAGGTCATCTACAAATTCCAAATCCTCTAAATGGTTCTGAGCTGTTCATTGTATGTCGTATTTTCCCTCAGATGTCGAGGTCTTCATAATCCAGTCGACCACCAGAGGAAGGAGAAAGTGGAAGGGAGAGATTGGACAGCCTTGTCTGACACTGGTCCTTATTTGAGATGCATCTGTCAGCTGTCCTCCATGCACGACCTTGCACCGTAGTCCGTCGTACGAGTTCCGGATAATATTGACAATCTTCTCAGGAACTCCATAATGTCGAAGAAGTTTCCATCATGTCCTCCTATCTACACTGTCAATTAAGTTGATGTATAGTGACGAGTTCCACTCAACTGACTGTTCGAGGATGATCCGTAGTGTCACAATTTGGTTTGTACAAGACCGATCCCTATGGAATCCAGCTTGTTGTTCTCGAAGTTAGACGTCTACTGCTTCTTTCATCCGGTTCAGCATCACTCTGTTGAAGACTTTCCCTGGTACTGACAGTAGTGTAATGCCTCTTTAGTTTTCACATTTGCTCAGATCTCCTTTCTTTGGAATGTTGATGAGGTGTCCTTCTTTCCACTCCATCGGCACTTGTTCCTCCTCCCAAATATTTTTGAATAGAAGGTGAAGCATGTTTGTAGTTACTTCGATGTCTGACTTCAGTGCTTCAACTGGTATATTGTCAAGTCCTGCTGCTTCCCCGCTCTTGATTTGTCCGATGGCCATTCTGATTTCTTCCGTCGTTGGTGGGTTGACATCTATAGGAAGGTCTGTGTGTGCTGCTTCGATGTCTGGTGGATTCATTGGAGCCGGCCTATTCAGAAGTTCCTCGAAGTATTCTACCCATCTGTTCCTCTGTTCTTGAATTTCAGTGATTGCCTTGCCTTCTTTATCCTCGACCGGTCTCTCTGGTTTACTGTATCTCCCTGCTAGTTTCTTCGTCTTATCGTAAAGCTGTTTTATATTTTCTTCTCTTGCAGCTTTTTCCACCGTCGTTGCTAGTTCTTCCACGTATTTCTGCTTGTCGGCTTCAATGCTCTTCTTCACTTGCTTGTTTTCTTCTGTGTACTCAGCTTGTGCTTTGGCTTTCTCTGCTCGTGTTCGGCTGTTATTAATTGCTGTTTTCTTGTTCTTCTCTTCTTTGATCTTGTTCAGTGTTTCTTTAGAGATCCATTCCTTATGATGGTATTTCTTTAGACCCAGAACCTCTTGACAAGTTGAAGTTAATGCTTCGTTGATGCCTTTCCAGTTGTCCTCCATACTAGTTCCTTCTTCTTTCAGTAGATCCTGTAAGGCTTGGAACCTGTTGTTGAGAGCTATCTTGAATTCATTGAGTTTGTCAGTATCTCGAAGGAAGGCTGTATTGAACCTTTATAGTGCTGTTTGTCCACTTGTCCAGTTCTTCTTTAGCTTCAGTTTTAAATTGGCCACAACTAGGTGGTGATCTGAAGCTATGTTAGCACCTCTCCTGGTTCTCACATCTTCCATTGTCCTTCGGAATTTTTTATTGATGCAGATATGATCTATCTGGTTCTCTGTGGTGTGGTCCGGTGAGATCCATGTAGCTTTGTGCATACGTTTGTGTGGAAATATTGTGCCTCCTATGACCAATTTGTTGAATGCACACAGATTTGCAAATCTTTACCCACTTTCGTTTCTCTATCCCAGTCAATCCACGTTGTCCCATGATATCTTCATATCCGGTGTTGTCTATTCCGACTTTGGCGTTTAGACCTTCCATCAGAATGGTGAGGTCCTTTCTTGAGCATTTCACTATGGTTGATTGCAGCCTCTCATAGAATCGATCTTTATTGTCGTCATTGATATCATTGGTGGGTGCATAACATTGGATAACATTTAATGTGATCCCCTCCTTCTTTGTTTTGAATGACGCTTTGATGATTCTGGATCCGTGACATTCCCATCCAACAAGTGCATTTCGCGCTACTTTGAACAGCATTAGAGCAACTCCCTGAGTGTGTGGAGCATCTTTCCATTCGTGACTGGAGTATAGCAGCATCTCTCCCGTATTTAGCCTTTGTTGTCCAGCTTGGGTTCAATGAGTTTCGCTGGATCCCAGTACTGTCAAGTTGTATCTCCTCATTTCCGTTGTTATTTGACTGGTCTTCCCAGTCTTCCACATTGTCCAGACGTTCCATGTACCTATAAAAATTGTTGCTCTGGTTGTTAGGAGAGGCATCAGTCTCGTGGCTTCCGAAGGAATTCGGCTTTCACTATGAGGCGACATAACTCTTCTAAATGAAGACCTTCTAACTCCCAGGACAGAGTTCAAATGGTTTGAATTATTTTTGCTGGTTAGCGTTTTTTTTAACGAGTTAGTTTTTTACGGGACGGGGTCGCTAACCCCATGCCCAACCCTCCTTCTTTACCCGGGCTTGAGACCGGCAGTAACTCTAGAAGAGCTACAGGAGGAGTTATATATATATGAAGTAAGGGATAATAATAATATTCACCATGATAATATTAGATAAATTTTGGGAATTATGCATGTATATTAATTAGAGGAAGAAGAGCCGTATTGTATTTGCTAAAATTATGTCTTTGAATTATCATACCGAAAGTATTTGGAATAGAAATAAAATTGCCCAAACTAGGATTATTTTTTAGAGATATGAATATTTAATTAAATGTAATACATTACCAAAACATGTAGATTAACTATGTTACAGCTAAAAAAAATTACGTCCACTAGCTAACTATAGGAGGTTTAATTTAAAGTTTGTACAGTAAATTAAAGGCGAAACAGTGACATATTGATAACATTAGTTCAGCATTTTAACATATCAAAGTTGTGTGATATCTCCTGATTTAGAAGTTTGGGCTCACTTCAAGATTCTTCACTGATTAGCTTCAGTTGGGGAGTTAAAACAGATTGGGGATTATCAAAGAACTGTTTCATTCCAGTTTATGAAGTTAAAGCAATATTTATTAGTGTTTGAAACCAGTACCCTTAGGGGTCATTGTGAGCACAATTTCTTTAGATTACTGAGTTGAGATGTTTTATATTTTCAATCAATCTAAGTCAAATCGCGATATAGCTCGACAATCACTCACTGTGATAGACCATACCCTTCTCATTCTAACTATGGTTGAAATTTTCTGTACGTTCGCGGGATTTTTTCTATAAGTTAATTTGCCACGGTTACTATTAAGGCAGTTGGTTGATTATGAAAATCAGTTGAATGTTTAGGAAAATTATAGAAATATTCTATAACATAATAGTAGGCATGCGCAATTCAACGTAAAACGAAAATAACTAATTGATTTGTGATGATATTATTAATCACATTAGACTATAAAGCTCACATACGTCAAGATTTTGTCTTATAATTATTTTCATTACTGATATTTTTAATGACAATTGAGTCAAAAGCAAATATAATACAGCCTATTATATAATATTTTCAAAAAAGATGCTTTGGAGGTATTACGAATTTGTCCTATAAAACATTGAATAGCTTTTTGTCAACAACAACAACAACAACGACAGCAAATAGCAAATCCATTACGCAAATAATCTGAAAGTCACTAAACTTTTTTTAAATCAATAAATTAAGGAAGTAAATTTCTCTCTCAAAATTCCTCTGAAACTTATTAATGGTAGCAATAAGATGAGTTGTATATTAACCAGCACATAGATATTAGTTAATGTCTTAGTATTCATTACCACTGGTTAACTAGACTGAGTAATATGATTATTAAACCAAATAAGATATATTTTAATGAACAGTTAAGATTCAACAACATTTGCTTACGAAACTTACACACAACATTAAAGCAACTAATGGGTATCTACTAAGTTGAATTACTGTCTACTGAAATCATAGTCCGAGAAGTTATAAAATATTAAGTTGACGTTCCATCCGAAAACAACTATATCCAGACCCAGTAAGTGGTAAAATATGAAAGAGTCACTGATTTTTTAGAAGCATCTGTGTGATAATACTCAAAATTTTAAGTCAGAGTAAATCATAAATCCTCCTCATAGAATGATATCAATGAAGTAACCATGAAAACTGGAGAATATAATCTGTATAGCATCATGGGTGACACTATAATTTATGGACCAAACAATTACGTATAAGATAACAGGTCTCGGATTTTGGCGCGAAATTCACTCATCCATTTAGCTAAATAGATTCATGGCATTATAGCTCATGTCAGTTTGTGATGATAACCCTAAATCTAATTTATAACCTTAATCATCAACTGTAAATCATAATTCGAATTCCTCATACTAATTTATAACTCTCATTTGATCCTAGTTATCACGTGGACAATCTTAAGGGTAGTTTAGCGTCGCTCATCGGTCATCCATAAATTCTAGTCTCACCGTATCATGTATATGCATTCGCTATGAAAGAATATTTATCCATACACACAGTTCCCTTCATCATTTTGAAAAGAGCAAGAACAAACATTCTAGCAGAATAGCATGAATTCATTGTTATTTCGTTGGTTCTCGTCAGCTGCATACAACCCGTGATATTTAAAATCATAATTACATAATGGGTTAAATTACTTACATGAAAGAGTTTGATTGGAAGTTATATTGAAGACATATTCATATAGTATAGCAAGGGTGTAAATAAATTTAATAGACTGAATATTGTAAATATATACCTTATGTGATGAAAGAACATTGTGACAACAGTTCAAACGGTTAGAAACAAGTAAACATTGATAGGAATAAAATGAGTAGAGTTCAGTCGATAAAATAAGATTAATAATTTGGAAGATAATTGGAATAAAACTCAATGATGTGATAAGTGCAAGAAAGAGATTAAAGAAAAAGAAAAAAATATATTAAGATACAACGAATGAATATTAGTCACCAATGCAAAGAAAGATTGATAACAATCTCCTTTTGAACACATAAATCAGGTTTCTGGCGTCTGATAACAACTGCCTCAGCAAACGTCAGAAGACTGGAGTTTGGCTGCTTACTAATCACATTGAATGACTGTAGGGTATCGACTTGATATCCTGTATCAAGGAGATGTTTGATGATTGCACTATTTAAAGTCTTTCTTTCTCTTGTTCTGAGGCTTTTTGGAACACGTTCAAAAAATCTGAGATACGCCCTCCTTTCTGTTCGGCCAACGTAGCGGCTTTGGTAGGTACACGTAAATTTATAAATACAATTGGCGGTAACATGAAAAGGATGCTCATCAACCTTTGATTGAGTTATTGAACATGTTGTTTTATAAAGAATTAGAAGTTTGGCCGCCGGATAAGTTCTGGCTAGCTCAGTATTCAGTCTCCTGTTGATTGCTATCAGACGCCAAAACAAACCAAAAAATGAATTCATGTTATTCTGTTAGAATCTTTGTTCTTGCTTTTTTCAATATTTATCTAGTTTTCTTTGGTTTACAACGAGTATCCCTCCATGTTGAAATCAATTAGTGATATTAAAAAGTTTTCTAACAACTTAAACAATATATACGAATATACGTCAAGATTAGAACGAATAGTTTGACAGTAATTGAGTGCCGAGTATATATAAACAATATTTATGTTCAATTATAGCATCATACACAGAATTGATGAATACATTAACTGGGCATAGATTCTGCCAATAATAATAATAACAATTATTATTATATATCGCTTTATTTCCTGAAGTTCACAAATAAAATTTAACTGTATTATTTAACTGAATAGTTGAAAAGTTAGTCCTCAATTTATTTTATCTTATGACCAGAAAAAAAATATTCTAGAAATATTTTTATTTGTTCCATTAGTTTAAAAATAATAAAAAAATTATTATTATTATTATTATTATTCCATTTTAATGAGGGCAAGAAAATTACAGGTAGAAATATTCTCAAAGTGTTCTCTTCAGTTGAATACAATTGACTGGTTAGAAAAAAAAAAAAATATATATATATATATAGGTAGATAGATAGATATTGTAGAGATGTGGTATGGTTAGAATAAATTGAGTATCATAAAATAAGTAAAGTTTTAGGGTAATATTTTGGGCAAGAAAAAAAATAAACGAAAACACTGAACATTATCTATTACATATGATCTTCTACACATGTCCAGTATAGATTTGTTTTCATTTTCAATTAATGACCTATTTGTTGACCTGATAAGGACAATAGGAAGAATAGAAGAATAATTATCCATCCATCATTTAAATAAATACAAAATACTATTGGATACTTACATAATTATATTGAATATTGAATAGTATATGACAGAATAAAACGGAAGACAATTTATGTATTTAAATAACATTGAAATCAATTGTAAATCTTTTCAAACCACTAAAGGATATTATTAGTATTATTATTATTACAACTACTATTATTACTATTAGGTCTATCTTGTATTTTTTTGTTTTACAAAGAGTTTACTCCTAGATACAATATGGTAATGTTTTAGTTTAGATAATATCTTTTTAATATAAATTAAATATGTGTACGTGACCATATAATTGAAAAATCACTTGTATCTTAGTTGCCTATTTTATTTATAACTATTATTGTTTTATATGTGAAAATTATATTTGAAATATTCTCAGCGATTGAAATTTAACTAATTCCAACGTTTCGTCCAGCTAACTTGTCTGGACTTCTTCAGGGTAATAATCAAAATCAAAATTATCAAATTGTTTTGTTTACAATTATATTAGCTTTAAATATATCATGTGTTCATTGGAAAGACTACTCTAGAACTCATTAAACAGGAAGAATGTATTTGTAAAATCTCAGCGAAAGAATTTGGATTTACTCACATTAACTCGGTGCCCAAATATTGTGAAACTATTCGTTCAAATTTAGACGAAAGTTCTTATCTACTCTAGAACTGTTTATTTATTTATATTGAATATCAGTATAGGGGTTAAGGAGATTATTAAGTTTGTGATTGAGATCATGAACCGATTGATGTTAGACCACCGTTGGAAACCTGGAAGCAATGAACGAGCGTTTCGTCCTATTGTGGGATGTTTCAGCAGTACGCATCCACCGATGATGAATATGTTTGAATTAGTTTGTCCTTTACGAATATTTTGTTATTTTAAAAAAAGTAAATTATTACACATTATATATGAACATGGTCAAATGAATATAATACCAAGTACATTTTTATCAAAAATGTATATTATCAAAAGAAAAACATCAAAGAGTGTAAATTAAGATGTATAATTTAAGCGAGTGATTTTGACAAAGATACTTTGTTTGAACTAGATGATTTAATGTTGAAAAAAAGTTTATCTTTCTAAACATCATTGAGCTGAGAATGAAAATGAACTAATTGAATTTCATGACTTGAATTTGATTGACCGTTATCAAATATCGATCGATTAATGATCTTGATAACAAAAAAAACTCAACAATCTCCACAACCACATATTGATAATTACCATGTGCTCACTGATGATTAGCTTCGTGAGGAAATACTTGGAGTTCCACTGGAGTTCAATCCGTGCCGGATGTGAGACAGTTATTTACCGAAGACAATGGAAGATGGTCGTAAAATTTCGTGGATTGGTTGAAGTTAAACATTTACACTGTTAGATGACGGTTCCGTGGCCTATAGGTCAGTCATTCACGCACGAAACTGAACGTGCTAGGTTCCAGTGCGGCGTGCGAGTTTGTGGATGTGCATTGCTATGGAGTCCCCTACTAAGACGAAACGACCGCCCAGTGATTCCAAGTTTTCAATAGTGGTCTAACAATAATTGATCCATGATCTCAATAAAAAAACAATCTCTATAACCTCATACTGAAAATATTGTTCAGAACAATGACTGGGCAGTTGACAGAACAAACTTTTAGTTATCTGTGTAGAAAGTTCAATAACCCATTTCTTTATGAAGTTTCAATTAGTAATATTGTTTGAAAATACAATGAAATCTGCAAAAAAACACTATCCAATTCAGAGAATGTAACGACCAAAAAGATCGATAAATATTTCGTTGTAAACGATACTGAAACATAAAAATGGTCGAATACAGATGAGTTCAAGTTTTTTCTAATAGAAAAGAAATTCACATTTAGGATGTCTTTCCCAGTAATCATCATGAAATGAAAATTTAAAAATTTATTTGTACTGCACTAAAAACGTACTGAATGTAATGAAATGGTAAGTTAATTTCGAATGTGATGCATCTTAATTGTTGTTTACAAAGGAAACTGTATATATGTGTATAGTTGTCTGAACTTGACTGAATCTAGAAGAGCCATGAAAGAGAGATCTCTTCAAGATCAGCCAAATGGATGAATATTGTTGAAGAAATAGTTTAGATAAAAGTAGATGGACAATTAGAATAATGTGAAAATGATATTCGTTTCGAGGGAGCTTTAAATAATATACAAACACCTGTAAGAATATCAAGGATTTCTGTTTGGGATCTAAACTGCAATATCAGGAAATCCCAGGTTACTTAGTCTTTATAAAATCGACAGATGTTTGCAAATTTATCTTGTCAGAATTTATAAATGATGATTGGAAAGGATAACTTCAACATAGACTGACAAAGTGTCTGTGTGGTAATCGTGGATACTGGTAAACAATGGAAAGGGGAGTGTACACAACAAAACGAGTGTTAAAGTATATGAAGCAATTATAAGTTAATGGACCACAAAACAAATGGCATACTAAATAAACTAGTCATCAATCTGTCAACAATTTCACTGGAAAACAATTAATTACACCTATGACTCTTAACACTTTTATTAGAGCTAAAAGTAACACAGGAGCAGGTATTGATCAACGAAGTAAAAATGTTTCTGAAGATGATGAAGTATGGTCAGTCAAATTGACTGAGATATTAACTAGAGCTTGAAAGTTTGAAATAGTAATATATAACTCCTTTCCATCGTTAATCGTATCTAAAAACAATTAAAAATCTATACACACACTTCTCATAAATACTAAGATTCTAAAATGCCTAAATAATACTGATGCATGTGGATTTCATTTATCACTTAGAGTTTAAAAGCTTTTAGACCTGTTCCACAAACTAATTGAGTGATTTCCCGCTATCAATAAAACAACATGATAAACGAGCACCAAACAGTTCGGAGTGTCGTGTCAACTAATTACTTGAATGAATTGTTTGAGCAATTCGTCTACAGCTTAAACTTTCTCATTCTCGATACTGTGTGTGTTATGAAACATTCTCTGACATATAGTGAGTCAGCTCCCAACAGAAGAGTAAATTAGGAAAAGATGCTAAAGGTTGGTAGGACACAAATTGAGAAAATCATCGAACTGCATCACAATGAACAATCTAAAATGGAACCCTGAAGGCAAAAGAAAGAAAGGGAAACTAAAGAACACATCTTGCCTAGAGTTTCAGGCGGACATCAAAAGAATTAGTAGCACGTCACAACAACTAAAAAGAAAAAAACCAGGACGGAAGTAGTTGAACAGTCCTGGTTGACGGCTTATGCTTCTCGAGGCATAACAGGCTTAAGTAATTAAGTTAGTAGGTAAGATATTACCGTTGATTATTTAAACTCGTCTAGATATTGATATCTTAGACACCAAATGAAAACACTGCCATAATGTGGAAGGTAGGATATTGTTAGTTGAGTCTAAGTAGGAACATTGTAATGTAGTTGTTCGACAGTTAGATAGACAGTTATAAAACAATTATTCATGAGTGACTAAAGAAAAGTATTGAGAGCTACTAACAAACTGACCCAATAAAACCATTAGCGATTCACTGTATTTATATTGAGTCATGAAAAAAAGAAAATATACCTTTATGTTAAGCAAAACATTCCGTCTTTTATTGGGATGGTTTCTAAATTAACCGATATATGGTATGGCGACAAATTCATTAAAAAAAATTTGGGTTGGAAACCTTTAAAATTGATTCTAGTAGATTTATCAAATATTTGGAGCTGAAAACTGTTTTTTTTTATAGCAAAAACTAACTTGTAGCTTTCCGATATTAATTTCTGCCTAACTGATCCGAACCGTCTCCGTTAGCAAACGTGATCATAATTAACAGTCTTACGATCTCAATTTTATCGCGACTTGCAGATGTTAGGAACAAAATCCAGGGAACATGTTTTGTCATTTTTTCATAATTTACAATTTACATGCATCTACATGCCTATCCATATGTTTGAATCACATCACCAATTAGTTCAAAGGCTATAAAGTAACTTACTAGGCTACTGAATTATGACAGTCAATGATTACTCATAGTTTCGGATTTTCCATTGTCGATATTTTCACTACTGAGTCAATTAAACTTAGTCGGTATATTAGTTTCCTTTATGAATACATTGATATCATCTGTAATCTTATTTGGAACTTATATGAAGTAATATTTAATGATAGTAATATTCAGCTGAAAAGTTTCTGACAAAGTAAGTCTAACTGATTTCAGTTAGTAGTATTTAAATAAATTGAATATTATAATGAATGCCTACGATATAATTTTGGTTCTTCTATTGTTAGATAATTATTGTTATCAATGAAAACTCAATTGACTTCCATTGCTGAATACTTATCAAATTGATTTCATTATTTTATCGTTATAATTCAATTTCTTGCTTTAAAAACTACAACATTACTTTTGTTTTACCAATGGATAAGTGCAACTTTCTAAAATAACAAACGAATCTACGTTCTAAATCCAGTGGTTTAATTTTAATTTTACATTGAAAGTGGCTCATATTTGTTAGTACACATTTTAAACATTATTGTGCACTGATTATCTCATCTAAATTTAATATGTATTGTAGTTTTCATCATTCATTCGTAGTATGTAAATTAAAGTTATGAAGTATACATAAACATTGGACGAACATGTAATTACAAAATCAGCAATGTATGCAATAATAATTATCATAATTTATGTTTATTAAATTAATGCGAATTAGAAAGATTGTCACAGACTTACAAATATGAATTCAAGTTTTTTAATCTTGTAAAATGATTTTGTTTAAATCTTCCGATGTTTTTTTTATATTGATTGGTGCCAAGAAAAGGAGCTGTTATAGCTTCATATCACCAATAGCTGGTGGCTTGCAAGATGAAATAGAAGCTAAAGAAGCAATGAACAACTGAAGAAAACGTATTACAATAGTTTAATGCAGATTTCCTTCGACATACTGACAAACTCAACGAGTTCAAGATAACTCTCAGTAGCATATTTAAAGCCTTACAAGATCTACTCTAAGGAGAGAAAACTACTATGCAGGACAACAGGAAAGGGATCGAAGAAAAACTAACTTCAACGTGTCAGGAGATTTCGGGCCGCATGAGGGAATGGATCTCGATTGGAACCCTGTACGTGAATCAAGAAAGGAAGAACAAGAATGTAGCAATTAACAACAGTCAAACAAGAGCAGAGAAAGTCAAGGCACACAGACCTTCCTATCAATGTCACTCGACAAACGATCGAACAAAGCGTCATGGACATCAGACAAATCAAGAGTGGGAAAGTAGTAGGACCAGACAACATACCAGCTGAATCCTTGAACTCAGATATAGAAGAAACTGCAAACATGCTACATGTTCTATTCAGGAAGATTTGTGAGTAAGAACAAAAGCCGACAGACTGGAAAGAAGGATATCTCATGAAGATACCAGAGAAAGGAGATTTAAGCAAGTGTGATTACTCAGCTTCAGAGGTATCACACTACTATCGGCACCAGGAAACGTTTTCAACATTGTTGCTGGATAAGATGAAAGATTCAGTAGATGCCCAAATTCGAAAGGATTGTGGAGGACAAAGTTAGTTGGAGAATGCTGGTTGGCGAACTATAAAATATGCTCAAACTTACTAAACGTTTGTCCATAACGATGCTTAGAGCAAACAAACTTATTGACATTTCTTTAGAAAATTCAGAATGTCAAAAAGTTGCTAAATGATGACTTTTTATGTCCGATAGAATAACGCAATGCTTGGAAGATCGCTATCACTGGACTCTGAGAGCAGCTCGAAAGTTAGTGAAAAATTAAGATAAATAAAAGGGTGTTCATTCCTATAATTTTTTAGCATTCCTTATAAGTTTATTTACATTATTCTACCTTAGGTATAATTCAATCCCTTTTAGCTTTAGGGTTGCCACAATACCACTCGAACATCATGTTCACCCATAGGTTTCTTATGTTTCGCAGTAAGCATGAGTTTTTTAAGAAAATGTATAATATCATCCTTAAAATATGGGGCTATTAGTTTATATTGATTATGGAATATTAAATGACATGTGTACCAAATATACATATCATACACAATTTAAATTAGATTTCTGCAAACTGCTCACTAGTGTTCACCAATGACTAATCTCGAGAGGTTATTCTCTGAGTTCTAGTAAAATGCCATGACCAGTAGAGTTCAACCGTGTCGGGTGTGAAGCAGTTACTCTTCGAAGACAATGATAGATGGTCGAGTAATATCGTGAATTGTTTAATTTAAAGTTTACTTCACTTTTAGTCATTCCAATGTTACCAATTGTTATACTCTGTTAAATAGATATTCACCTATTCAATGTGATTTTTTCACTTCACTTTTCAACTAAATTAATGAATATAAGTGAATTGTGAAATATTCACATAGATTTTGTACTAAATACGTACACATATACACGTACGTACACAAAATGTACTGTTCCATGACCTTTAAATGAAAAAATCTAAATGCTATTTGATAGTCGAATATTTTCTGTGTAAACAACTGTGCAGAGAAAGCACACATTAAAACAGATGAAAATTTAACTATTTTAAACTGTCAAACAGTTATTAGAATGTGTGTGTGTGTGTGTACATTACGTAATGTAGTTTATAATGAATAGTTCAATAGTGAAAAAAAATTTTTCAGAAAGATAATTTTAAAAGGCAACATTTATATATAACACATTACATATTCATTCAATAGTGTAGAAATGAAAGCATTAAGCAAATAAATTAAATGAAAAGAGATCATGGTGACCTGTGGTGTTAATGAAAAACAAAGAAAAAAAACACTTATATTTCATTCCCATCGAAAGAAAGGGTTATTTTAATTAGATGTCCTTAAAGCACAAGATATTTATGGTCTGTTCTATTAATACGCTACACTAAATTGAGGTGAAAGTTGGGAGAAACTTTTAGAAAATTCTTGATTTTTAACAGACTATTCATTAGTATAACTCATTGAACAAAGCAGCTTTTCTTTAAGTGTATCCGGTGTTTTTGTATGAAATCTGTGACAAATGCGAAAATGGTATAAGCTCAGGGTGACCACTAGCCTTCCGTATCGGTGATGAACTAGAATCGGGTGAAAAAATCTTGGTGTACAAGCACTCATGATAAAGTAGATAAAAAGATCTGATATAGTCAAAAACAATTGTAAATTCATTTTTCAATCTTGGGTAAACGAAAGACACTATGAAGTCTATATAAAGCACTGAAAGTTAATAATTGTGCAAGCACATTAATTCCCCTCGTTTCAATTTGTAATGCCTCAAATTATCCCGTTCCTTATATTTTGACTGAAACTTAATCAGTCTTTGTTGGTATATTTACATCTGGTGAGGGTTACCTCGATATTTCCATTAAGTCACCAGTACTTTAAACAGAGATGGATAGCGGTTCGCAGTGGAATTCAAGATGCTTATTTCATCCTACTTGTGATTAGTCAGCTGGGTGTACCTATATTCCAATGTTGATGTTCGCTTCACGATACGAATCCAATATCTTTCAATATAAATCTCGATGCGTTATCCACTTAGCTACTGAGATGGTGGAGAAGATTTATAGCTCAGGTGGATGATTTTGGAGTTTCGTCATCTGAGCTGGTTGATTTGGTCATGGAGTAATAATTATTCTTCTGAAAAACATCATCAGTGCAGTAGCAACAACCCAAGGACTCATAAAATCAACTGCATACAAACTTCAAAAGGGCGAGAACACATTTCAGCACACTTGCAGCGCGAGAAAGTGAAAAAAATATCCGATGGCTATTTTTAAAAAGAACAGCCATCTATATAGATTCGTCAAAAAATGCCAATCCATCATATTGGCAAAACAAAATCAAAAATATAAATCGACAAACAGATTATCCTACCGTGTATAAAAGACATATCACAAATCACAACAAGATTATTGAACCCGTTTTGGATAGTTATAGCATATAAACCGCCAAAATCACTTCACTCATTCTTACGCGAACCAAAGGATGAAGTTACAAAAGAGGAAAGGCTAAATATCAACTACAAATAAACCGTTCCAATTGCGAAAAGTCATTGCATCGGACAAAGTAGATGCCGCCTTCATCTTTGCCTGAACGAACGTCAAGTAGTGGCCAAACTCTGTGATATATCTTAGCTTAGACCAATGCGAATAGACAATTGTGGACATATATTCAACAGAAAAAAGTGTTGAAATATTGGGGAGAGTGAATATTAAGGACACCAGAACATTTTTAGAAGTTTGTCATTCAGGTCAATCAACAAACACATTGAAATCGATCCAATCTACAAACAAACAGAAAGTTCATGGATAAATATGGAACCAAGAATCAAATCAAAGGGAGATATAATCAAAATGAAGAAACAGAAAATAATAAAGTTCAAGATCGAGGTAAACAGGACAAACAATTGGTGATTTGTGTCAAAATACGAATACTTCACTTCTACCAGACGCTTGTGCTGATGATATTGTTCAGAAGAACATCGAAAGATTTACAACCAAACCATACAATCCAAGGTATAAGACTAACAAAGACTTAGCTACTGATGTAGTGTCGATTATTATGTTAAGCCCATATATCTTATTCTCGCTTTCGGACAGGCCAATCTGTTCATTCTAGTTGAGTCACATTTTAACCTTGTTAATTATCCGCTTATCAATCTTGACTGTTTTTATATGAGCGCATATATGTGTGTACACTTCTTATCCCATTACTCATCACGTGTCTGTAACCTATTTTTGTGTGACTATAACTATTGATTAACACTTGGTTAAGTGGGAGTCGGCTTACCCGCCATCTTCTCTGCGCGTCGTTTTGCTTTGTTCTGTTCCATTCGCTTTATATACAAAATATATGTATTTAAAAGTCCATTCTCGTTATTTGACTTATTTAATTCCGTTATTGAGTAACGCGATTTAAATCGATGATTATATGCGAGGATAGGCGATAACAAACATTCATACGATCTACTTGGAGTCAGATCTCGAGCCACTAAAGTGTAGAGCCCGTCAACAAACATCGTCCGATTCAAATGATGACAAAAATGGACCCCACACTGAATCCAGAATGCCATACATTTTTGCTACAAAGTATGAGATTCTAATTAATTTGTCAGTTTGCTCAAAATTCAGTCAAAACATAAAGAACAGGATGATTTAAACCATTACAAATTAAAAATCGAATTTCATACCTTTTGAACAAATCTATGTCGATTTGGTCTCATTAGCTAAGTTCATAATAGATTGAGTTTTTATTGAAGGATACTAGATTCGTATCGTGGAGCGAACATCAACATTAGAAATATAGGTACATCCAGCTGATAAAATAAGCATCTTGAATTCTGTTTCATGAAAAATGAGATTCATCAATATGTAAATATGTTTTCTTTAACTAATTCATCACAGTAGGATTTCGGATATTGATTGAAATTAATAAAATCATGAAATAATAAGTTATTATATGCTTACTAACACATATGTATCCAATTTTCAACTATTCAGATAATGTGGACAATGTAAACTATAATTAAGGATCCATATATACTAGAAATCAGTAGTTACTACAGTAAAATGTTACCGATATTGATCAGGAATATCGTTATAATGTAAATGCTAATTGTCATCAAACATAAAATAATTATTATTGTCTGGACAAAAAAACGACTGGGTTTTTTTTCAGTGTAATTCTATTGTGATTTAAATGATGAATTGCATTGATAAGGAGTCCCATACTGGGACGAAATGGCCGTCCAGTGCTTCCAAGATTTCCATGGTGGTCTGGCTTCAATTGACTCATGAATTCAACTATTGAAATTTCTAAAATCTCCACAAAACCCCTTCTGATTAAATTATGTTTAGTTTTTAAAATCATCGGTAATAATCATTACACACCTTATAAATATTTCTTTAAATTATGTAATTTTCTATAAGACAAATGGCAATATTCAAAATCTTTAAACGAAAAATATTGATTTAATAAATGGATAAATGGATCAAATGAAGTATGTTCAGTATTCACAATATGTTGATGAAACAAGAAATAGCCTACAGTTAGTTTCTTCATTTCTCAGTTCATTACTATAAAATCATAATTCCTTTTTCAAATACATTTTATTCTTTATCAGTGAAATCAAGTTTATTAATTTGAAGAATACTGAAAACCAGTCCACTTAACGTTTTTGCACAAAAATGTAGTTCGAAGTTGTTTAGATGGTTATTAGAAGTTTTATTTAGGATAGAATGAGAAATATATATAAGCAATCGTTATACGATCCGTTTCATCTACTCTAATACAATTCGCCTTGGTAACATGAATGAACGGTTTCAATTATCTGAAGCCACAACATTGGCGGCCTGCTTGAATATCTGGGCGATCTCTTCCTGAGATCTAGATATTTCAACAAGTTGTCTGCTTTTGCTTGTTTTAACACATCATTATGTCTATTATTAGCATAACCTATTCAGGCGCGTTTGTACAAGTTACAATCAGCGGCATCATGGTGGCTGGCAATATGCATTAAAAAGAATGAACATTATTCAGATATCGATTCCCGAAACTGCTCATATCTAACTGGTGATTATTCAATATTTATCTCAAGGGTCGATCAAGAAATAAGAAAAGGAATGTTGTCAAAATACTTCATGTTGAGAATTCTATATTGTACCAAATATATATTGAATAAAGACACTAATAATAATAAATGTAACTGTAATGCTGCCTAAATTATGAAGTATTTGCATTGATATTTCAAAGAATTGTAAACTATTAGACATCGAATTTCTAATGAATCATATAGTGTGTACAGGAAATATACAAACAGCACTTATAAATAAATTTTTATCAGAAGGGGTTTGTGGAAATTTTAGAAATTTCACAGATTGAAATCATGAGTCAATTGAAGCTAGACCACCATGGAAAACCTGGAAGCACTGCACGGCCGTTTCGTCCTAGTATGGGACTCCTCAGCAGTGCACATCCACGATCCCGCACCCCGCGAGATTCGAACCCAGAACCTATCAGGAAATATACAAACAGGGCTTATAAATAAATTTTTGACCATTTTAATTCAGAACGCTTAATGGATCTCAAACTTTCAAATTTATTTAAGTTATAGATTTAAAGAAAAACATCTATTGATCTAGTAAATTGTCCAATATCAACATTTTAAGATTTTTCATTCATTTAAGTCTAAGAATCATATCTTCCAATGTTATGATTTTAAAGTGTGTTAGTTGATTACCTTTTTTAACTGATATTTATGAATATTTACTTCAGTGATGAATGTTATATATTTTTTAATACAAATGATGTACCTAAATGTATTATTATAAGTCTGTGATTAAAAAAATTACATTCTGTGTATTAGAAATGGATTTCAGTTGGAAATCTACAAAATTGTTGATTAAACAAGGAGTCATCTGGAAAATTTCACTAATTTACTACTTGTATGTCATATAAAATTGTCTTTATGTCATCGAATATTGTGTTATCTAATTAAATATATGTACATTATTACTTAAGTCTGAATGTACACACTAAACACCGACATAAGCTTTAGTAATTGAATTTATATTATTCATTGAATTGATTGTAAAAATTTATCTAACAATTATTTTTTGTTGTTGACCTTATGGTCTAACATGTCTGATATGAACATAGAAAAATTGCTGTTTCTGAAAAAAAAATCAGGGGGGCTATTAAAATCATTTTAATCGCCATGTGTATTACTTAATTTTTTTCTTTTGCCAAACATACCGAAATAATATTTTAAAAATTACTGATTCTGTATGTTTCATTCTTCTTTAATTTACTCACTTAAGCTCCATCACACATACACACAAATACATAAATAATGAATTAATTTACATCCAAAAGAAACAATGTATTTCATCTACCTCTATATGAAAAACAGTGTATATCGGTTTAATGACATAGTCTACTGCTAATCTGACTATTATTTTATTCACTATATGATTACGTATATACTTGACTATACATGCATTATTCACATTGATTGCTTTGTATATATGTATATGATGTGCAATTTGTGTATATATGTATGTGTGCGTAACTTTTACCATCAGTGTCCAGAAATTTATTCTAACCTGGCTTATATTTTATATCACTTTCATATGACATTGAGAAATTAGGAAGAAACAAAGAAGATGACACATTGCTTTTTCTTTCTTTGTCTTTGTAAAATAGATATACAATATACCATGAGTGTATAGTTATTAATAATACACATACATAAAATAGAACACAAATGTTATGTATAGAGTAAAAGAAGTAAAGCAGACATTTAGCATGCATTGAATGACCTGATCTAAACTGTAAAAATCCAGACAGGAATAACCAGACTAAAATGGTTTATTTTACGACTCCATTATACCTAATAAGATTATTAATCGTTTGCTTTCTTTCGTCTGATTGTCCTAGTCGTCAGTGTTAAATATCAAAGACTGGATATCAAAAACATGAGTTAGTTGTTTAAAACAATAATAAACTAAAAATGTAATAATTATGGAGCGCGTGTGTAAGCAAACGTCTTGTTAACTTTATTCCATTAGCATATATATATATATATATATATATATATATATATATATATATATAATAAAAATTAAATATGACTTGACGGAACGCACACGCACGCACGCTCTAGTAGAAGACAGTAAATGCATAAATGAATAAATATCATTTACTTGGCATAGTTACAATAAATATTTACATATTCCTGTTTGAATTATAGTCGAGTCGAAATGAACACAACAACTGCTCTAAGATAATAACGACGGTAATGATGATAACGATGATAATAATAATAATAATGACTTTATTTATAGTAATCATATTCATAATAACATTTTTTTATGTGAAATATGCTAATTATATCAAGAATATTTTAACATTGAACGTAATTTATATTGAATTAAACAAAAATAAAGTTAACACTTTAGAAGAAGATAAGTTATTGAATAATTTATCGTAAGTTTGATCTAAAGTTAATTTCCATGATGAACTGTAGTAATAGTTGAAGAAAGGGATTAATAGTCAGGGAGTACTTTATATGTAATCATTAAATGTTTATCAGTAACTAGCTTCAAGATAGATTTACAAAAGTTTCGGAGTGAATATGTGATTTATGGGATAAATCAAGTTGAAAGCAAGATCACTACTCACCATTGATATTTGAAGAAGAAGAAGAAGTAGTAGAAGGAGCTTTATCACAAACTGACCGAAATGAAATATAATGGCTAATGAAATTCATCATAACGCTTCAATGATATCATGCTCGTTGATAAACCGAGTATTATGAAACTAATCTTGCCCTGATCCACTGAAATGAATACTGACTTTTTCGAAACTACTCATGAAAAATCTGTCTTCAACTGAAATTTTTTCTTACTTTGAATTAAAACAAATGAGAAATTAAATAAGTACTGAATGATGAGGGAGTTAAATATTTAATTATTGTTTTTATACAAATAAAAACAAAACTACTGAAATGAATCCTATTCAGTATGGCAGGAATTCCAATATGTTCGTTCAGAAAGTAATTTATTGATAATTTTTCTTCTGTGAATATTATAGTATGTGGTTATTGCAGATTAATGAGTGTCGCTATTCTTAAATTATTGCTTTAGTACATGTTCAATAGTGATAAGTACTTTAAAAAAATTCGGATTACAGAGTAATTATCTTTCTTTTGAAAAAGAAAAAAACTTAAATCGTTGGAGGGATGAAGAATGTACTCTGTTTAGATATCTAGTATATTGATTATGCCATAATGATTGTTATTGATCTATGATGGAAATCAATACCAGTTATAACTATTTCATTGATTATGTTGAAAGAACAAAATAAGTGTGATATGAAATAAATTGATTGTTTACTTATATTTTATAAAGAACATTGAAATGGATATAAAATTATGTCATAAATGTTTGTATTTTGATTGATATCACATTTAATTTGCGTAATTTTTTTTTTAGTTCAATAGTGAAGTGTGTGAGTTGAAATGCACTTTGTAAAATTTGCATTTTAATAATATTTACATCTTAGTAATATTGTAAAATATAAAATATTTGATATTAACATATGATTACGCAATAGAGTATAAACAATTGTATAAGGCTCTTACTGCATTGACAATGTAAAATATATGTAGTATATTTTATTTTTATTTCAACACACAAATATTGGTACAAGAGGGCACCAAATATATATGCGCCACACCATATTTGTGTGTGTGTGCTGTGATACTGCCCGGGTGCCCAGACCAAAGCACGTGGTTTTCTTAGGGGGTCACACATCGAGCCTTTGACCTAAAGGTCTGATCCACAAAGGAGTGGAGCAATGTGAGGAGATGCATTCCCATGGTAGCCGGTGACCAACGATTGGTTCATACGCCATTTGTTCCCTCAGGATACTGGAGTCCATGTGCACCATTGGTTTGAGATCCGGTTAAAGCGCCGGACATTCGCTTTTCGTCCTCTCAATTTTGTAAACAACACCCCTGGTGCGAGAAGGCAGTCAGTAGGACTTCCCTGGTAGAGGCTGTATACGCGTGGCCGTGTGAGAGCATTTCGAGAGGGAGAGCTAACTCTCCCTACTCTCGGCCATACCAAGGCATTTAGAATTTATGCAAGATGAACTTTTATGTTGATTGTAATATAACCTATAAAGGTTAAATCTCAAATTTATGCATAAAAAGTTACTTAATAAATGTATAAATCAGGATTTTTATATGTTAGTTATGCCAGAGAATAGGTATATATCATAAGAGTAAGTGGATAATTCCTTATTTATATTTTGATTAATACAGAGTATACAATCAGCTAAACGACTACCCTCAAGTATAAAAAAAGACTGAATATTGTATACTTGTTTGTTGTATGAAATTGTTTGCAAATGCTAAATAAACACTTCTATGTCTTTTGGTCAAAATGTTTGTAGAGATAAATCTAGTTTGAAGTTGGATTTTTCCTTGAATTAAAAATAAATGTGTAGATATTAAAAATGAGTATGTGCTGAATTTTTATTTATTCTAGTATGAGGCTCATTAGTTCTACAATCCGCGATTTAGAGATTGAAAATACTACAATCTCCACAAATCTCCCATACTGATAAGAATCATGGATTGAAGATGTAACCTATGGAGTTCTAGTAAAAAGCCATGATCAATGGAGTCCAATCCATGAGGAGTGTGAAACCGATATCCACCACAGGTATTGGATGAAGGATTGCACAAAATCACGGGTTGACTGAGGTCAGACCTTTATAGAGTTGGATGGCGAGTCAGTAATCTAGAGATCAAGCGTTCACGGGCGAGACGGAAGGTGCTAGGTTCGAGTTCAACATGAGTATTTGTGGATATGCACTGCTGAGTGATCCCATATTAGAACGAAATGCCCATTCAATGCTCTCAGGTTTTCAATGATGGTCTAGCTTATATCGACTAGTGATTTCAACTGTGAAAGTACTACAACCTCCACAAATCTTCCATACTGATTAAATACTTATTAGCGATTTGCTTAATCCAGATTATAAGTTGATGACGGAATTATCATATCTTACTAATACAATGCAAATGAATTTTATGGATAATTTACATTATAGACTGAATTTAGGGAAAATATGGATAACATATAAAAATAGTAGGTTTGTCAATCGTGTGTATAAACTACTCCATTAATCATCGAACGCCGACATTCAAAGGTTTGTGGCGTACGATTTACGTATAGAAAACTAATTTGACCTCCCATGCTTTACGTTTTCAATTTCTATCAACTGATACAAATCTACGATTATCATTCATTTTCATTGGTACTCACTATACCATTTACGGTAAGGTTGAAATCCACCGGCTAAGGTCTATCACTAGAATTTAGGTGATTCTTTTCACAGTTATTCACTAGCTAGTGCATGATTATTTATTATTATTGAGATTGTGACAAGCCATAAAATCAAGGTTTAGTTTGCTATATGTTACTGGGTCACGGTTTTAATGTTTACACTGAAGTTCAAACCCAATATCGATCAATTCAAATGCAATTGTGCTATCCAGTAAGCTACTGGATCCAAATAGTCACTAATTTATTTAACAGGTATGATATATTTTTTAAATGTTCATGTCTTCCCTGTTGTTGATATTCTACATTCAATTTCAGTCGGTTCAATCAATGTGAACATAAAAATTATGATGTAGTCCTATAGTTTCATTGTCTCATATCACTTATCTCACTGATAATCACAATGAAATATTATATAGAAAGTTATGTTCATACTACGTACAAGTTAATCGTAACTGATCAAATGAAGTCTTGACGATTAATGGCAAGTGAATACAAATCTTTGCGAACAATAAAAATAACAATTTAGCCTGAAATAAAAACAGGATTAGGGAAATCTTCATCACTGAAATATTTATACACGCTTATAGGATAAGGTTTTCCTCAATATAGAAGATAATCTAACTACTGAAAGATATATCTAGTTAATTTATGGTAATTTATTGTAAGTATCAAAATATAAAAAAGTGTTCATAATAAATTTCATAATAGATTAAATAATCTTTGCATAATTGTGAACTATATCCTTTATGATCTAATCTGTCTTAGAAGTACATTATTTTTACACAAACAGAATAAAAAAAGCAAAATGAGAAATCATGCCATTTTGTACAAGTAACTTGAAATATATTCTACAATTGTCACTTCAATTTCCATTTATTCATATATAATGGAATTTTCTTCTTTTTCTCTTCAGCATTTTAATATGACATGATGATTATTTTAACATTATACGGAATTCATACGATGAACTACAGTGAAAAGTCATGCATAAAGGACAGATGACAGATGCATTCCAAGTGAGGACCAGTGTCAAACAAGGTTGTTTACTCTATCACTTTCTCTTTCTTCTAGTGGTCGACTGGATTGTCAAAAGCTCGACATTTGAGAGGAAGCACGGAACACAATTAACAACTCGGAATCAGCTAGACGATTTGGACTTCGTAGATGACTTACCCCTTCTATCCTATACACACGAATAAATTCAGGTGAAGACAACCGGTGTAGCAGCAGTCTCTGCATCAGTAGGCCTCAACATACACAAGAGAAATAGCAAGATACTCAAATAAAACACAGAGAATACCAACTCAATCATACTTGATGGAGAAACTCTTGAAGAGGTGGAACCATTCATGTATCTGGGAAGCAGCATCGACGAACGTGGAGGATCTGATGCAGACGTAACGGTAACGATTAACAGAGTAAGGGCCACATTCCTACAACTGAAGAACATATGGAACTCACAACAACTGTCTGCAAACTGATATCAAAGTGAGAATCATTAATACGAACATCAAGACAGTTCTACTGTACGGAGCCGAAACTTGGAGAACTACCACAGACATCATCGAAATATACAAGTATTTATAAACAGTTTTCTACGCAAGATACTCAATTACCGTTGGTCGGATACCATAAGCAACAGCCTTCTGTGGAATAGAAGAAACCAGCTTCCAGCTGAAGAAGAAATTAAGAAAAGACGATGGAAATGAATAGGACATACATTACGCAAATCATCAAACTGAATCACGAGGCAAGCTCTAACTTGAAATCCTGAAGGGAAGCGGAAAAGAGGAAGGCCAAAGATCACACACATAGAAGCAGATATGAAAAGGATCAATAGGAACTGGAAAGAGCTGGAAAGGATTGTCCAGGACAGTGTTGGATGGAGAATGCTGGCGAGCGGCCAATGCTCCTTCACGAGGAGTAACAGGCGTAAGTAAGTAAGTAAGTAAGTAAGTAAGTAAGTAAGTAAGTAAGTAATGTTTATGTCATATTCTGAATTGTTACAGCTTATGAAAGGGAATAAGTGCTCTTTTCGGTTGTGCTTAATTTCTTTGAATCCGTTGTGTTTCACAGTAACGGAAGGGAAACGAAACAGACTATTGTACGGGAGTATGTTACATTACAGTGATCAAATATTGATTAACAGATGTTCATTTTCTACTCGCTTGTAAAATCAACTTGGAAAGTTTGCTCACCAATAAATATATCCTAAAATTTAGTTAGCCTATTAATTAATCATAAATCGTATATAAATATATTCAGACAGGAATTAATAAACTTGAATTACAAGGCTTTTATGATTGACGAATCTGTCATAAAAATAGAGGTTATCCCTAAACCTAGGTCTTACGTGCATCAGCACTGATAAGGAACGACGTACCTATAATCTCGATGTACATGATACTCTTCTAGAGATCTAAACCTATATGGTCTTATGGTATATTTATATATATCACAAGTGTACAGCTCTATTAACGATTATGACTTGGACACGTGAAGTCAGTTATTAGTTAATTTAAATACTAAAAAAATAGTTCAGCCAACAGTTCTCTTTTCGGTGAATTCATTTACAAAGTTGTATAATAACAAATATATACTTATTTTTCCAAAATGATGTTCATTACAATAATATTGATAATAAAATTCTGCCAAAAATGGTAACAGTAATGTAAAATAAATAAAGGCATATAAACATTATTTTTTACCATGGCAACTAATAATAACTTGGTTGTTGAGATCTTGAATATTCATAATGAAGATAGATGGAGAATTATAATTAGAGAGGGAAGGCTCAACGTGATAAGATAAACTGTTGAAATTTAGATGAACAGTAGTCAAAATGGTGGTAGGAACAGAAATAAATCAGATAGGATGAAAAGTCTATCAAGGAGATAAAAGGCAAGCAGATGGCTGAGAAAGAAGAAAAGTATGAAGAAAAAAACTACTAGGGATTAGGGTGATAGTAGAAGAAGACGTTGCACCAGTCTCTTTTGGGCACAATTCTGGTTTTTCCAGATGTGTATCCAGTAATTCGGACATGTTAAGAGGACGGGATGCTTTTGTCAACTTTCTACTTACCTTGTATTTGACTTCGAACATAGAATCCACTCTGACTGAGTAACCCGTTTTCACAGAGTGTTCAATTACTGAACTTCTCATTGAGCCATTTTCAGATCTTTCAAGCCGAACTGAATAATGTCCCTAAATTCTTTTGTGTAAAATATGCAACGAACAACCTATGTACATGGCTCTAAGTGAACAGGTAAACTGACAAATTCACAAACAGTTGGTCAAGTGAGATAATTCATCCTTAAGATTTATGGTGAACACTGATCAGCTGGACAATACTATGGGCAGATTCTGCGAAGAACGTTCTATTGAGAGAGTCGGAAATTCCCCTCTCCCGGACGTCTATAGCTATGTCAACACTGAAATTAGTATTCATATAGAGTTTTTTTCTACGGAGGTTATCTGTGCTTTAAGCTCTATGAGTTTTATATTCTTGTAAGTAAGTGTAGGTAGATATTCGTTTTCGATAAGTATTTTCTTCAGTAGGCTCAGTTCGTTATCTATAACCTCGGGACTACAATTTCTTTGTATCCGTGTAGTAAGGGATATGATTAAGTTTCGCTTCCGGCTAATGGGGGCCCAGTTGTGAAAACTTGATGGCTGGCCATTCCACAAGGGTTTCCTGTAGATGAACCTTCTTAGAGTTTCAGCGTGTTTTCTTGTCATTTTGATATCAAGAAAGTCAATACTTTATTTGTTTTCAACTCCAAGTGTGAAATTTATTACCATGTGACATTTATTAAATGTCTTCAGACGATTCACATTATAATTCTTATCACAAAAGCCTTTGTTTGTTCTACTTCATTGTTACCATGTTTAGCAGAATTTTATTATCATCATTTTGGAAAAATAAGTAAATATTTGTTATTGTACAGCTTTGAAAATGAATTCACCGAAAAGAGAACTGTTGGCTGAACCAATTTTTTTCTCATTCCATATCTCAGTAAGTATATTCCGTTTATTGATTAGTTGACCGACAGAATTCAGTTCACCTTATAACAAGAATATCATCGTCTCAGTCCTGTGTTCAACTTCTTAGAATTCGCTGCTTGGAGATAGTTAGAATTTTCTTAAAACTTAACAGACCTTTCATTTGATATCATTTAGCCTAATTTCATCATTCCGATTATAGGTTTTTGTTAATGAGATAAATTTCATTAGAAAATAGTCGATAACATATGTGATTGTTCATGTTTTAATTTGAATCTTTAAATTCATTACTGCCTATCTTAATACACATCTGAAAACCTTTTTTTATGCAATTAAATAAATTAAGCGAAATTTTATTATGTAAGAATAAATCTTTGAAGATATTTCACATCTGATTTTATCTAGATAACAATTCCAAATCAATAAGAACTGAACATTGAAGTATAGTAATCATCAATAGTGAATATCGATTATACTATGGAGAACTGAATAGGGAAAATTAGGGCTTAACAACAAGAGTATTATATTTAGAAAATAAAAACATACTATCTAATTATCTATATTTCCACTAATGAATAGTTGTGTACAAGAAATCTATAACTTTATGGATCTTTCAAGTTCAGAGTTATGATTATCTATCTAAAATAGGTTTGTAATGTAAACATTTTCATATTAAAAACAACTTCCATATATAACAGAAGTTTATTATCAGTATTATTATCATCCTGTAAAAATAAGTATATATATTTGCGATTGTACAGCTTTGAAAATGAATTCGCCGAAAAGAGAACTCTTCGCTGAACTAATCTTTCTTATTTAAAATCGATTATAATCAATGTAGTAATCCTATTTCATCTATTGATATAATAGGTGAATATCATAAAAATTTGCATGTTTATTTACTAATAAAGAAAGGTGATCATTGATTATCAATGATAATTTGATTGATTTAGAAAAAAACTATAATCTTGACTAATTGAACAGAATATGTATAAAAATAAATATTCATTACAGAAATAATGATGAAAGATAATTGTTTATTATAGCATATCTATTTTCGTTAATGATATTAGAAGACGAAGATTATCAGAACTATGTGATATATTAGCGCAATACATTTCGAACAATCTGATCACACATATACTTGTTAAGAGCATTTATATATAAAAATAAAAGGTCAACTAGACAGGAAACGGGGTAAGAGGAGATAAGGATAACGATAAGAGTAATAATAATAATAATAATGTGAACACAATTTGAAACCTAATCACTCTGGATAATAAGTCAATATTACCAGGATAGGTTTAAGGTAAGGACAAACTGTTTTTGAACCTTTTATTTCTATATATAAATGCTCTTAAAAAGTATATGTGTGATCAGATTGTTCGAAATGTATTGCGCTAATATATTACATAGTTCGTCTTCTAATATCATTATTGAAATTTATCAAAGGGACTAATTGTTTTAAATATCTATTTTCATTATTCAATCAAATACTTATTGATGACTTTTATAATCAATAATTTACCTAGTAATAACAAGTGTATAGTTAGATTAAGAGGGAAGGAGAGAAACTCTGTCCGTAGTTGTGTATGTGTATGTATATGTGATTGATGGGAATATTTTATTCACTCATATGGCAAGTCAATAATCTACAATGATATATATATGTTTCTATGAATTATAACTAATATATATATATTGTGTAACATTTTCTTATGTGTCATCCACTTATAAATCTTAAAAGATTGACACGTGATGATTTATTCATACCAACTATGTTATTTTTTATATATATTTCTTTGTACTCTTTGTTTATATTTCTCCCATTCTATTGGGTTTTTCTTTAACAACAACAACAAAAAAAGAAGAAAGAAAGAAAAGGAAACTATAGAAATAAAGATGAAACTATAACAAACTATTTTCTCTCATTTACATACCTGTCTATCTAACTGTTTATCTATATTTTAAATGATTATTCATCTGTTCATTCAACTATACAATCTCTCAGATCAATTTAATATATAACTCATTTATCTATTCAGTATATATGCTTTAAGGTCGAATAAATTTTCTTTTAGTATTTATGTTTGCTTCACAGGAAATAAACGTTCTAACTTGATATTGTGTTTTTTTTTCTTTCTCTGGAGAAAGTATTTTTTTTCATAGAGAAAATTATAATTATCGAGTCATACAATATTGAATGTTAATCAGAATCTAGTTTGTTTTTTTCTAATCATATATCCTTTCTTTTCTTTTTCCTCTTATTTTGACAAGTTACCCATCGACCCTTTGAACCATCAATCAGTGTATTTGCCCATTCATTCATTCATTCAATTCAAGTGTTTACATATTCATAAAATATCTATCTAAACACATACCATACATACAATAATCATGTCCATTTGTTTCTTCTGTATGTTTTATTTGGCTGTAATCTCTTATGGAAATTTTGTTTGTCTATTCGTACATGAATATAGGTATACACATGTGTGTGTGTGTCTATTTATTTGTTTGTTTCAATGCTGAAACAGTCATAAGGTCGTTTCTCATGTAAAACCAAATTAAATGAAGAGAAAACAGGAATACAATAATTAAAAAAAACAAGCATATATTATCTTTTTTGATTGAGATCATGAACCGATTGATGTTAGACCACCACCTTTGGAAACCTGGAAGCACTGGACGGCCGTTTCGTCCTATTGTGGGACTCCTCAGCAGTGCGGATCCACGATCCCTCTCGCGGGATTATCTTGTCGATAGATTAGTAATTTTACAGTTGAAATCATGAACTGATTTTAGCTGGACCACCAATGAAAATCTAGAAGCCCTTGACGGCCATTGTTTTTTTAGTGAAAAGAATCCTCAGCAATCAGCATCTATAATCTCTCATGGAGAAATCGAACCCAGTACCTATGATCTTGTATGTAAGCACTTAACCTTTAGACCATTGAGCCATCTCATTTATAAGTTTAGTTCAAATCGAGATTTTGACTATTTTTTTTTATTTGTTTTAATGTTTTTAGACAGGAGTTGAACATTTCAAAAATTTCAATCTTTACTGAAGTTGTTGATAATAAAATTTTGGCAGATTTGTGCTACAGAATTTTATTATGATTGACAATTAGTAGATGTTATTCTTTATTTTTTTTTAAATAAATCATGAAAAAACTGTTCATAATTTGTTTAAAATATAGACACTTCGTATTTCTAGTAGATTTTATATAATGAATTTATAAAATAGTTTAAAATGTGATATTGGAAAATTTGTGGATCTAAAACTTTGTATAAACATTAGTTAACCAACTATAGATAAACTACAGGAAACTAACGTTCAAAGTTAGAAATTCACAAAGATAACCTTACCCGATGTACAATTATCATATTTCAAAACACCGTGCTGTGTAGTTGAATAGAGAATAGTTAACGATGACTGACAGCTTTGTTCTTGATCACTTAGTTATCATAAGACATCAGTCTGACTTAAATAAAGGTATTTTCTTAGTTAATCATCACATTTCACTAAATATATCTTATAATCTATATATGAGCCTTTTAGACATTTCAGACACACACAACTTATCTAACATGTGCGTCAAAAAGAAATTTGTGCAATCACTCCTTATCTTGACAATGAAGACAGATGATAACAGAGCCGATCAGGACTGACTTATCATCCGCCCTCTTTTCTCCATATTTATTTTGTCTTTTTTATTCTCGAATAACTGTGGCATTCTTATACAACTATTATGAATTTTTTTAACCTATCACTAAAAAGGGTTCTGTATATTTACTAACTACACGCTTAAATTCATTCACAAATGATTACGGTGGATGTAATGATCACACAATAATCTGCTGAGCGAACTGTGCTCCTCGACGAGGGGTGACAGGCTTAGGTAAGTAAGTAAGTAATTATGTTGTACTACTACCTGATCGGCATTATATTATTTTTGCGATATATATATATATATATATATATATATATATATATATATATATGGTGGAAAGTTAACTGAAAATTATTTCTTTACTCTATTTTTAACATCTCGGACAGGTCTTTGTCAAACAACCATTAAAAACCAGGAAACACTAGATAGCTATCCTGTGTTAATATAGAATTTCTCGGAAGTGTAATTATCACTTAATTGATATCATACTATTCCTAATGATTGTGTATATTATTGAGATTCTACAATCTTTGATTACATCTATGAGAATATGTTGCATACATTTTCAATCCTGAACACGACCTTAATAATCTCGTTTTTTTTTCACTTAACTCTTAATTAAATTTATTTCATCTTAATGTTTTCCTTTTTTGTTGTTGCTAATTTATGCAGGTCATTTTCCTATTTCTTAATGAGTACTTTATTGATTTTCTATATATATTAACTTCTTAAATAACATTTACATCAAAGCATTGCATGCATTTAGTAATGTTCACTTTTAATAGAGTATTTTTCTTTATTAAGACAATTGAATTATTATCGCTTTAGCCCCTAAATACCCTGGTACGACACGAGAGTGGGGAGAGTCCGCTCTTCCTCTAGAAATGCTCTCACATGGCCACGCGTATACAGCCTCTGCCAGGGAAGTCCTACTCATTGCCTTCTCGTTGCGGGGGTGTTGCATACGAAATTGAGAAGACGAAAAGCGAATGTCCGGTGCTTTAATGGGGTTGGTGGACATGGAGATTCCATGTAGAGGAGTTGGAAAACCCTGGTTCCAAACCAATGGTGCACATGGACTCCATTATCCTGAAGGAACAAATGGGGTATGAACCAATGGTTAGTCACCGGCTACCATAGGACTGCATCTCCTTACGATGCTCCACTGCCTTGTGGACCAGACCTTCGGGTCGAAGGCTCGGGTGTGGCTCCCTACGAAAACCGTGTGCTTCAGTTTGGGCACCCGGGAAGTATCACAGCCCTCACACATATCAAATGAGATTTGTGTGGCGCATATATATTTGGTGCCCCCTTGTACCAATATATATGTGTTAAAATAAAAAATATATATATATATCTTTATTTACAATATGTATGAAAATCAGATAAAAAGAAAGGATTCGAATTCTGCTAAAATGATGGAAAACAATCAGAAATGTGATTAAATAGTTAGTTTTGATTGAGACTATAATATTTTATATTGGGTAATGTCCATTTATCAGTAAAGGGTTTTTAAAATTGTTAAATTTCATTGAAATCATCTAGGTTAGACCATCATTAAAAAACCTGAAAATAGTGTACTTCTAGGTTTTTAATGATGGTTTGTGATTTCAGTTCATGATTTCAACGATATGTTCATTTCGTTTTGTCGCTATCTTAAACTGAATATATCAGTACTTAAGTTTCAATGTTATTCTAGATGACGTCTTTAATGCAATGGAAATACAGATTCGCTAAATTTTATGTTAAATCGTACTGTAGTTGACACACAGACCAACGTTATAGTCTTTTACCTTCGAGATCTTTTGTCCCATGAATAAATCTAAGTTTTTCATTATCATATGTATCAAGAATCTAATGATAGATTAGATGCAACAAATTATAAAGATTGACTAGGAATTTTCACTACAGATTATAATCCACTTTAACATTTTCATTACTTATAAATATATGTATGCAATAAGTATTGTTATATGGAAAATACAATATCCTACTCCGTCTACCTGATATGAATTAACGCTAGTATCATACAAAACTATGTAATTGTTCATTATGAATCACAGTAATTTACTGCGATTTAACACTCCATAATACCAAATCGAATTAGCGTTGCATTATCTGGTTCCTACATAAACTAACTAAATGAACGAAAATCGTTTGCTTATTGATAACTAACTTAAAGATAATTTTTGTAAAAATTCTACTAACAACCCATTATTGGTAGAGTTTAACTAGATAAGAAGTGAGGTAGTCATCAGTGATGTATCAAAAAATAAATAAGTTCGGTAAAGTGGAATATTGAATTTCTACTCACCTGTTTAAATGTAACTTTCTTTCTTTAAAAACCATCGGGAATCATGAGTGTATGATGTTGTCATTGGCTCCTAGTACTGTAATTGATTTTCAATTGATTTTTTTAAAACGAAAATCAATTTTTATGACATAAAGTCATCTTTATAGAAGGCATTAACAACTAAACTCATATACTACTAATATGATGATTATTAATTATGGTCATTATAGGGATGTGGAAATTGCTGAGTTTAGATTGATATCATGAATAGATCAATGTTAGACCACTATTGAAAACTGACTTCAAAAATGATTTCCTGAAGTTCTAGTGAGAAGTCGCGACCAGTGGAGTTCAACTGTGTCAGTTGTGAGGCAGTTACTCGCTGAAGATTGGTAGAAGGTAGACATTAACACCGTTGCATACCGACTCTGTGGTCTAGAGGTTAAGTGTTCACGCAAGAGTCCAAAGGTCCTGGGTTCTAGTCCAACGTGCAGGATCGTGGGTGCACACTACTGAGGAGTCTCATACTAGAATGAAACGATCGTTCAATGCTTCCAGGTTTTCAATGGTGGTCGAACATTGATCAGTTCATGATACCAATCTAAAGATTAATTATTATTACAGTAAAAATAATTTGAATACAATAAAATTTGAATGGGAAGAATTTTTTCAATTGAGTGTTTCTAATCATTTAGTGTTAATTATACTTCATTTTCAATTACCATAGAGATAATTAAGAAATACATGAACATTTTCCTTAATCATAGTTCTAAAAACTGGGATTATAATCAGTCAAGAGAAGAAAAGCATCTACATATATACACACATATATATAAACATTTAATTCACTATGACTACTCACAACAATAATAATAATAATACTAACACTGTAATAATTATGCATCTTGATGCAAAATCATCTGTTGTTTAATGAATAATGAAACCTTATTTGTATAATCAATAATCTCGTAAAAAAAAGGTGTAAGAGAAACTGGAAAAGAGAAAAGCTAATTATTGATTTTTGTTATTTGTATTCATTTAACATGACTATATGTTGGTCACTTTCGCATATATATACGTACATTTGCAAATTAACAATAGGACGCTCATTACTCAACTTAATATATTATAGTAATTATGATAACTTGGTTAATCCACACCTAAATATCTATAAACATACATATCTGTATATATATAATCAGTGATTAGACAAGTGTATATTTGTAGCTAGGCAACAAATATATATTTCACTGGTTTAAACTATTAGTAATAATATTATCACTAATGAAAATATTAGGATGATAAGAAAATATGAGTATGTGTGTGGGTGTGGGTGTGGGAAAGAGAGAGAGAGAGTTTTACACTTCGCTGTTTTTTTAGACTCAACAACACTAATAATACATTTTTCCAGTCAAAATAATGCATTATTGTTTATCACTTCTAAGAAAGTTTAGATAAATCTTAATTCAAATGGACCTACAAAAACAAATTAATTTTAAGAACCATTAAAATAATTTTATTTAATTATTATATTTAGTAAAGTTTGTATTGATCATAAAATTTTATAGTGTTATTGTTTCCTCAATTGATCTATGTGCTAGGTTTGAAGCTATCACAAGTTCACTTAATCTGCGAACGAGAACAAAGACTCGGTGACCAAAGACCAGCAAGCTAGTTATTAATGCGTCTCAGTCCCGCTAACTACAGGGAGAAGTCCAAGCTTGGAATGGGAAAGTATATTCTGCAAACAGCCAGAAACGAGCGATCACACAGTGATCCACAATTCAAACGTATATATATATATATATATATATATATATATATATATATATATATATATATATATATATATATATATATAGTATTGGTCCACAAATGGATCCCAAAAATTACCACTGATTATTCTTATCGGAGCATTATCAATTGATTTAAGTGTTTTCATTTTACTGGGGGTTTTCTGAATCATAGAAATTATGAACATCAAGTTTTTATATTCATAGTCATGATAAAATATGTATTGATTCAACGTTGGATGGAAGCCGTGGAGTTCATCTGTATCTTGTGTGAGGCAGTTTATCACAGAAGATAATAGAAGATGATGTAAAAAATATTGTGGATTTATTAAATTTACATATTAACACCGTTGGATGCCGGCTCAGTGGTATGAATGTTCTCACACAAGACCAAAAGTTGTGGTTTTGATTCTTAAGTGAGAGGTTACAAACGCCTACTACTGTGGAGTCCCATACTAAGACGAAACGTCTACAATTTTTTGGTCGGTTCATGATTTCAAAAGAATCCAACAATCTTCACGACTCTACACTGATATATTGATTCAATTTAGCTCAAAAATGTGACTGGAACAATCAATAAGAAACATAAATACTGATAGAAGAGACTTCAGGAAGACAGAAGACAGAGTCGAAATGAATTAAAGTTGTTATTTATGTACGAAAAATTCGGTTATAATGATCTAAGTTGGTAAATGAAAATGAATAGATTGTATTCTGTCTGCATTATTCAATTAATGCTGTCATATAAGGAAGATTACCATTTTTAGTGGGAATGGAATTCAAATACTGGGTTAATAAAAAGATTTTTCTCGAAACATGGTACACTTTACTAACCAGATAAAATGAACTTACTGACACAGAAAGTATCGATAGCATAAATAGTATTGATAGAATTATGCCTATATCGATTCACTAAATATACATTATATAATATATCGTTCGACGCAGAAATTCAGAAATAGTATTCTCTCACCTTTCGGTCTATTGATAGACGTCTATCAATCCGATCAACCAGAAAAATGTCAATCTTAAAACTTCAGTTCAGGAGTAAATCTCACAAAGTAACATAGTGATTATATTGTAGAAACCAGAAAAAAGGATTTCTAGGATAAAATGTACATGGTGGGAGAGGCACTACATTAGGCAATATGAACAATTCCATCACCTATTCACTCATTAATATAAATTAGCACTTAAATGAAATGTTATGGAATCGTTTATATCTACGCATTTAATCAACTACGTATACAAACTCGACTCGGTTAGTGTTTAGGTTTTTCATTATTGAATAATCAAAAATACCACGAAGTTTCTAGAAGTCCGGCATTCAAGTCAGTTACTAGTTAGTACAGTTGTTAATATCAAAATAATCCATCGATCTAGATTAGTGTCAGAATCCAATTCACAGAAGCGAACCATAGGGCTGTTGTACACACGAAAATATTGAAGCTTTATACAACAATCAATCCTGATCAAGGTGATAAGAATTGAGTCATTTGAAGCTTAAAGATAATGTTTAAAGAGTTTAGCTGTTTTTCAAATGAGAGACAACTAATTATCACCAAAGCGACGATAAAAGCCTTTTGCTTAGATCAGTCAATTCAGGAAACCCAATACCATTAACTAGTTGCGTGGTTCCTTGATACATTACATTTTATTGTTAAAGAGAATTATTATCTGTTACTTGTTTATCATTGAATAACTAGTTATCTCTAGTGAAATGTTAAGTTCAACTGTTTTAATGATTTCATCATTAATGAATGATATAATTTAGATATGTCCTTAAATTGCACTTAGAATTGAAGGTGTTTCTAACATATGTCCTAATTACATTATAAAATTAATATCAAGGCCTACCTAGTTGCTGTCTAAGAACACATCTCATATTTCAATAAAAATTATTTAGATTGCAAATAAAAACACATCATCAGCTAATACAATTTTTCGACATCAAATAATAACATATTTACCAATATAGATGTAGTCAATTCAACTGTTTTGATGGCAGTTTATATGATAAGAAAAACTAATATCTCATAATTACGGCTACAGTACTAACATGTATCGTATTAATATTGATACTTTGTTACGAAATGTCAATTTTATAGGTCCTTAATGATGTTGGCTTTATTTACGTTTACTTAAATAGATAATTATTATAATATTCGGATTGTGAATTTTTTTAAATTGCATCTAAGATACCAGGCCGTTTTTCTTTTTGGTGGAATAGATTTTTGAATATATTCATTTAATTTATAAGTGTTATACGAAACAGCTATCTAACGCTCTCTGATGGAAATAACCAACGCGGCTTGCTTGAATATCTGGGCTACCTTTTCCTGCCATCTGAATATTTCAATAAGTTATCTGTTTCCTTGTTTGTTTTAACACATCATTATGCTTATTAATCACATAACCTATTCAGGTGCGTTTGTGAATTGTTTACGATAGTTCGCTGTACAAGTTACAAAAGACCCCAATCAGAGACATTGTGGTTGCTGGCAATATTCATCGAAAAGAATATACATTAATCAGATGTCGATTCCCGAAACTCCTCATATCTAACTGGTGATTACTCAATATTCATCTCAAGGGTGGATCAAGAAATAAGAAAAGGAAACTTGTCAAAATACTTTATACTGAGAATTCTATATTGTACCAAAAATATATTGAATAAAACACTAATAATAATAAATGTAACTGTAATGATTCCCAATTTATAAAGTATTTACATTGATATTTCAAAGAATTGTAAACACCGTTGGATTCCGGCTAAGTGGTCTAGTTGGTTAAGCGCCTGGCGCGAGACTGATTGGTCCTGGGTTCGAATCTCGCAGGGGGCGGGATCGTGGATGCGCACCGCTGAGGAGTCCCTAATAGGACGAAACGGCCGTACAGTGCTTCCAGGTTTTCCATGGTGGTCTAGCTTCAATTCACTCATGATTTCAATCAGTGCAATAAATTTTTGGCAATTTTAATTCAGAACACTTAATGGATCCCGAACTTTCAAATTCATTTAAGTTATAGGTTTAAAGAAAAACATCTAACTAGCGACCATCCAAGGGTCGACCAAGAAGTTAGAAACAGAAAACTTATCTAAATACCTTTTGCTGAGAATTCTATATTGTACCAAAAACAATATTGAATAAAGCCACTAATAACGATAGTAATAATACCCAGAATGAAGTTTATCCGTGAGAAACGACATCTTGATAGTTGAACTCATGAGTCATTTAAACCCAGACCACCATTGGAAACTTGAAAGCACTGAAAGGCCGTTTCGTCCTAATATGGGACTCCCCAGCAGTCAGCATTCACAATCCCTCACTCGGGACTCGAAAACAGGGTCACAAACCCTCATTCTGAGAAATGATATTGACAGGCTAAACTGACTCGTTTAATGGTGAAATTTATGATGTTTATTTTGCTTTCTATCACAAAAGTTTGATCTTTTTATAAATGTTAGCAAGTAGCCATCACTTAAATAGTTAATCGTGTGAAGAGTGAAGCTATATATCATTGGTCCTATTGCATGAAAATCAATTTAACTTCACAAACTAAGCACGATTAAAATTAAAATTATTCACTTCCAGTTTAATGGTTTGTAGGTAATGTGTTCCTCGTGATCATTCTGTAATTAATTAGTAAGGTCCTATATAACAAGTCAAAATAAATCTCAATGTTAAATAGTTTAAATGTAGTGAGCATAAAATTGTTGATATGCTTAGACGGAAATAATAAATATGATAAATAATAATATTATATGTTAAGGAAATTTGAACTTTTGAAACGGTCCAATCTGGAGTAATTGTCCATAGTTTTGCTGCCTAATTATTGAATACTTAAACTACTTTTATTCTCATACTCCTGTACCTCTCCTGAAATATAACACAGAGAACACCAACACAATCACACTCGATGGAGAAGCCTTGGAAGATGTGGAATCTTTCACGTATCTGGAAAGCTGCATCGCTGAACAAGGAGGATCATATGCAGACGTAAGGGCAGGGATTGACAAAAGAGTGCTGCATTCCTACAACTGAAGAACAAGTGGAAATCAAAACAACTTTCAGTCAGTATCAAAGTCAGAATCTTTAATACGAACATCAGGACAGTTCTACTGTACAGAGCCGAAACTTGGAGAACTATCACAACCATCATCGAAAATGTACAGATATCATACATACATTACGGAAATCATCAAACTGCATCAAGAGGTAAGCGCTAACTCGGAATCTTGAAGGGAAAGGTAGACCAAAGAATACATTGTGTCGGGAATTGAAAGCAGACACGGAAATGATGAACAGTAACTGGAAACAACTGAAAGGGATTATCTGGAACAGAGTTCGATAGAGAATGCTGGTAGACAAACTATGCTTCCCACATGAGGTGTAATAGGTGTATGTACGCAAGTGAGTAAGTAAACAAGTGGATAAGTAATTAATTAAGCAAGTAAATAATTCCTTTAAATGTAAGATTTTATTTAACGCCTAAACAGTTGTTGTGTGTTTTACCTTTCACAAATTATTGTTAAACTATTTCGGAGCTACCACTCAATCCTCTTTCACTTATGGTGTAGGGATGTCTAGATTGTAGTTTCTTAATCCTGCTGATAAATGGTCAGGATTTTCACTCTATATTATTATATGAGTGATTCACAAATTTTAACTACTCAATTAGTTGTCTGGTTGCGAAGTTGTTCTCTATTCTAACAATCTGGCTGGAAAGTGTGAGAAACCGCATTCTGTCATTTCAACTGTTATATAATATTTAGAGAGTCATTGGTTAGCCGAATTCTGTTGGTATTAGATAGACAGTCAATGAGAGCTAATCAATATTTATCCTATTTGGGACTTGTCAGCTGAAGTTGATGTCGACTCTGCTTACAAAGCATCACATTAGTTACCGTTCAGTGATCAATCAGATTAAAAGTTTAAATTTTACAGAAGGTAAGTCCAGACCCAGTGATAACACTTTTGATTGTGACAGTGAGTGACACCAGTTCAAATTCTCTCTCTCTCTCTCTCTCTCTATATATATATATATATATATATATGTCATTAAGTGTCACAACTTTTTTGTATTTCTGTTTAAAAGTACCAATCCCACTGTGGATGTGTCTGATACTGTTGGAGGATAGACAAGTTAAAAGTTACGAGATAAAAAACTGATCCATATTTGACAAGATATTACTAATAGCCATATGTATAATATTATTGAGGGAAATCTAGCGCGTGAGACTATTCCTCACATTATACATTTTCAACGAGATTATTAGTCCTTACAGAAATAACAACGAGATTTCTCAATCGGTATTTTGTAAAGGTCTGAATTAACCTGTCGTTGATATCATGACTCCATTTTGATCAGTCTTAGATAGGGTTATGACCGGATTTTTTTGATAGAATTAACAACACAATAATTTGTGTTCGCTCAACAAGTAAGTTGCTGTCTTGACTTTATAGCAAAGCGAATAATGTGTTAAGGTTTTCAATGAAAGGTATTGAATTCGAACTTCATAATGAACATCAACATTGAAATAGAAATATATACAGTCGATGAGTACCAAATTAAGACGAAACGAGAGTCCTAAATTTAAGTGTTAGCTACATTAATTTTATTCTATATCTAGCTGATTTTTGTTCCATCCAACTTCGATTACCTTTCATGATTAATCTAATTATTATTACTTTGTTGTACACAAAAATAAGACACTGATATATGAATGTTTTTTTGTTCAAAGTTGATCAAGTAGACAGTAATAAGCCATTGATGAATGAAACTAATTGAATGTTATAATTGATTATATTATAAAGAAACATGTTTGAACTTGTCAAAAATTGATTATATGTATTATACATGTTAAAATTACATAATTTTGGACATTAGGTAGACAATGTATTCAATCGTTCGATAAGGTGATATGTGTCTAAATATACACTTTGTGCATTTCGACACGTCTAAATACATGAAAATCAATAAATATTGATTAAAACTGTTATTATATTTATTTGTTTTCTTTTCATATGCACCAATTTTCACTTAGATAGTTACTCCTTTTTTTAATACTTACTATAGATGCTAGAGTTGTGAACGAGAATACAGGTGTGGACAACCAACTTATTGTTTAATACAAATTTACAGAAAATCATGGTAAAATATGAGAACCATACACTGAATACTTCATTTTTAAATCTCTATCATTTGTCCTTCACATCCTGTATGATTCTTTCAGTGCATAATTCTTTTCTAATTTCCTTTTTATATTTTTCAACTTGATCTTCTTAGCCAGATTTCTTTTTTACTTCCAACTGGTGTTACACACTACTTATGTTGACAGACATAAGTAGTATACACCATACCAGTATTTCTTAGTTGTTATTTACAGAATATGTAAATATATATCGACACATAATTGATCATCTATGAAACTTAGACGTCACAGTTTTTTTTAATTTACAATAAAAATAAGCATGACAACTTGAACTACAATGAATAACAAGACCAAGTGCAAATTGTTAATGTGATTTTTTTTCTTTTCACCTTGTTATTTATGTTTACCACTGAGTTGTTAAATTCGGAGGTGTAAATATTGGTACAAAGTCAAAAGTAAATTTGAATAGTGTGTTAAAGTTTTATTTTATTTATTCATTTCAGTTAAATAATCAAGTGCTTTATCGATCAGTCTTTATTTTTGTCCTGATCAAATATAATCAGGTCTAACCTAGAGAGAAATTGTAATTGACTAGTCTAGTATGTTAGTAGGGTAGTGGATGAAAACTCAGGTACGATAAATCAATTTGGTGTTTTATGTAAAAAAAACACAGTGCCTTGTAAAATATGAAAATCATATATTAATTACGTCATTTTCACATCTTCCTTCAGTTGGCCTTTACATAATTCATAATCATTTTAGTTCTGTTGTTATACTGATTGCTCTCCGTTTTCTTTTCCATTATTTTTATTTCAATCTTCTAATGGCTAGCATTCCACTTTCGATCCCTGCTACATACTACTTATATCTCTCCACATAAGAATCGCACACCACAGTAAGATACTAGTAAGCACTCCATATGATTAAAAAAATGTCCATCACCTGAGACTTGAATTAGTCGTCTTTTTGTAAAATGTTTTCTTTTTATATTATACAGTTCATTAGTTGGTTGATGACATTGTGAATAATGCCTTAAAACTGCTATTTCTTTGTTTAGAAATCACTATTATCATGCAAATATCGATAAAAACATTACTCATTTAATTGAACATTAAAAAAATGAATGAAATGACTTCAATTTTGAGTGAGTTAATATAATATACCTGGACTAGCTGAGGAAAATTAGAAGTCACAATTTTAGCTTTGGTCATATCTAAAGTGTTTTAACCAAATAGGAGATTTAAAGTAAACAGTTAATCAATCACTGATTTCTCCGTAATATCCTAGTTTAATTGGAACAACATAAATTCTTCATTCTTGCAACAGTTACGATTTACTGGCATGTAACCGATTTCGAGAGATATTTTCGAAATTTTAGGATGAAAATTGTAATTCATGCGTTTAACCACTTGACTTGTTAATGTACACAGCTGAGGAACAACATACAAAGACAAAACAATCATTTAATGTTGCTTAGTTTTGAACAGTTGCCAGGGTGTAGTCAATTAGATATTCAAACTTTCTGTTCTTCTCCTCTGTGTGTTTAGTTGCATTATTATTAGTTTTGGGAAATAAAAAGACTTCAAAATAGGATCTGACGAAGTTATTGAAAACAATTGTTAGCTTAAATACTATTTCATTTCCAACCAGGACTAAATAAGTAAATAAATTATCATTATTTGTCAAATCAGCATTAGTGATAAACTTCTGAATTGATTTCTAAAGTTCTGACTTTAAAATAGAGTCAACTATATAAGAAGTGGGAAATTAACCCACTAATGTCATTCTATAATGATTATATTTTATGATGAATTGATTGAAATCAAAACCATTGGTCATGAGATTTTAATTTTAGCAACTTATTGATAATACTAAGTTCATCAATGAGACCTATAAATTCTAAGTTTAATCTCATCTGCAATCATTAGAATTTCAAATTAGAATGAAACAATTATTCAACATTGATCAATTTCTAATGATCCTTCATTTGACTTCAGTTCCTGATGAAAATTAACTTTCAATTAAATATTTTAATAACTCATTTGAAACAACGTTTGTTTACTGATTATCAGTATATATATCGAGGCGATCCGCACAGGATGGACATATGACAACATGAGACTGATCAGTTGCAGTTCCAAACAACAATGGGAAGATACAAGTAAAACAACACCAAGTGAATTTAAACTTCACCACATTGCACAAACAAGTGGCTATCAGGTCTCAGTAGCTAAGTGGGTAACGCGATAGCGTTTGAAGTGAACGGTACTGGGTTCGTATCCTGGAGTGGACATCAACTCTGGGATGTAGGTACATCCAGCTGACGAGTCTCAAATAGGACGAAACGAGCTTCCTGGGTCTCACTGCTAGCCACTATTTATCTTTGCTTAAAAAGCTGATCGATTGCAGTCCTAAATACCAATGGGAAGATACAAGTAAAACAACACCAAATGATTATCAGTGTGTTCAAATATCATCAAAGCTTGTAAGCTACAAGTTATGTTATCATCTATTTTCAGTAAAATAATTAATCTCATTTTAATAATAAGCAAGTAAAGAATTTGGGGTGTAACTGATAAACAAATCTTATTTTTACAGTAAGTAAATGTAACAAATGGTTACACCCCGATTATGAATAATACGTTTTACTCAATGTATTTAAAACATTTTCAGATTGTTCAATGCAACATTATAAATATACATTCATAAATACACCTGACTAACCATAATTTTCACTTCTCTTTTTTTAAAAAACCGATTTATTGTAGCAGAAAATCACTGTTAGCATGTTAAAGAAACCTTTTAGTCATCATAGGAAACAGTTGGAGAAAATTGATAAACTAAAAACAAACCATAACATAAAGTTATCATAATTGATTTTCACATTTCTACTTCAGTTATTTAAGGTAATGAACTTTCAACTCTATCATTTAAGGTCATAATTGATGAGGTTAACACTGTTATAATCTTCTAGTTTGCATAAATAAAAAGGTATTTAACATATTGGGAATAAAATGGGTTATGTTTTCTGATGTGTTATGATTGTAGAAGGAAGATAGAGCTTTTGTGTTAATATGTTTGTTGATCTACCAGCAAGATACTATTGTTTTTTACGCTTGATATTTGATTTAGTGTTTCGGCCTTATCATAATGATAAGTGTTACAACATATTCTTTAAAGACTTACAGACTACAAATTATACTGCTAAACTTTTCTTGTGATTATTTCTGAAAACAAAACACATCTCAAATAACACTTAAATTACACTGTACTGACTATCATTCCTGATACGTTCTACTCAATCCTAGAAAATGCTATCAACATTCAGTTATTAAGTCTACAGCTTTTGCAATGATTCAGTTAAACACTATAATTCATATCTATTGACTGCTCTAGAACAGAACGACTCAATCTGGTAGACTTCATTATTGATACTGTAGGAGTCCTAGAGACCTCAGTACATGACAATGGCTAGCAATTCATTTCTGACTCATTCAAGCACTTTTGTAGTATAAATAGAATAACACATCTACGCTTTCCACATTATCATCCCTAATCGAAGGGACGAGCAGAATGTTTTGTTGACAATTTTAAAAGAGCATTATTGAATGGGGGAAACGAGGAGACAACTAACCAGGTAATCACAAATTTTTAACGAATTACAGAACTACTCCAAATCATCCTGTCTCAGGTGGGAAGTCCCCTGTTGAAGTTATGTTTGGAAGACGTATTCAAACTATTTTCAACGCTGTGTAGCCACCTAAAATAGTGGGTAATCAGACGAAATCCGAATATCCAAAGTTTTAACTGTGATGATAAAATATTTGTCAAGTCCTACCTTGGAAAAAGTCGATGGGAGCCAGGAACAATTACACAAAGATTAGAAAAAGTTTTGTACAGAGTCTGAGAGGCTTTTGGGACACGTATCAGATACATGAACTAAATTCACAAAGATGGAAGAACGATGAATACCGGAGATAGCCAGGTGAATCTTCCGTTATAGTTAATCACAGATTCATCAACGACATATACGTCTAAGAATGCCGGAAAGAACAGAAGACTGAAGACTCGGATAAGAAAGACAAAAAAGTGGAACGCCATCACAAATCAGCTGCCAGGCTACAAGTGGACCCAAGAAGAACGTCTTATTCCGAGGTATCTGGGACAACGTTCGAGAAACGTGGCCGAGCCTCCAGAGGCCTCAAAGAAGCTGGAGAGTTTCCACCAAGTCAGCACCCGATGGAACTTTCTAGAATATCAACGTGGTATTCTATGATTGGACGGTAGCATAACATATCTCTTTGCAGATTGGTTGAATTATAGTGATGTTATAAGAAACGCTAATATCTATAAATACCCATGATTTTCTGTACATTTTTGATTCCCATCCGAAAATCACTTCTGCTTTCTTCTGTCTCCTGATTTGCGACTGTGGAGGTCCTATAGGTCCGTTAGTTGTATATCGTATTTTGCGTTAATCAAGTAGCGAACGTAGCAGAATCCACTATTTTCTAGAAGATAACCCTAATGATCAATAATCCATATCTCAGAATTTCATATAGTTTTAGAAAAATTTTAATACGAAGGCATTTGCCATATGGGGTCATTTAAGTTGACAATGAAAGTTGATGTTTCGATCCCGGGTCTCAACATACTACAAAGTAACTGACCTTATGAAAGGTCATTCATTGGATTTCAATTCGTAATTGTGTAACAGTTTACTCACTAGATGAACGAAATAATTTGATTACACCGTAAAATTTAGTTAACGGTATACTGTACTGAGATTTAATACGAATCTGTCCAGATTTTCTGTGTCGTTATTTGACTTTTCGGATGATATTTATAAAAAAAGTCTATCTAAATTATAATTAACTTCTTAAATAGACATAACGCTTTATCTCAAATATTTATAAACCAATAACAATAATTAATTTTACTACAAAACATATGGTTCAATAATGTCTGGTATCTTCCTCTCTTTAGTTTTACCGTGATTCAGCACAAAATCTCAGAAAATCACAAAACTAGCCTTCAGCCTCTGTTAGATTATCAGAATTTCTATGTAAAAGGCTATCAGATATGGAATCATTCATTTAAGGAGTGAAAGATAGTATCTCATCATTGGCAATCGATGAGGATAGAAAAAATTCAGATTTTGATTTGTTGGGCTGATGGTATTCTGCTGGTTACGACACTTGACGACCTCTTTCTAAATAGATCACGATCAAAGGATTTTGAGATATTATCCGTTTTATTAGTCAGAAATTGCTGACTTTATTTGACAGACGCCACAACTTTCCAAGTGAGGGAAAGAATGATATGTATGCAGTTAGTTAATATACTGCATGTGAAGTATTCATATCAAGTAGTTAATATATTTTGGCAGAACTAACTGGGGTGTTCGTTTGTGAACCTAAGATGTAAAGACTAGATTTCCTGCTTCATTTTAAATTACTGAATTTTTAGTCATGAATTAACTTATGATAACGAGACGAAAACGAAACGGTTTTCACTCACGGTATAACGTCTTATGGAGATAATAAAATTCCCTTCGATTTCAGATCACCAAATGATCTTACTTAAACCGCCATTGAAAACTTGGAAGCACTGGATTGTTATCTTGTCTTAGTTTGGGAATCCTCGAAAGTGCTCATGTACGAAATTGCGTTTGTGTTTCGAAATCAAGATGTTTAGTCTCTCGCGAAAACTCTTAACCTCTAGACCACTGAGCATGTATCTGAAGGTGTCATTGTCTAACTTTAGTCAATTTACGTTATTGAGTGACCGTCTTTCATCGTTTTTGGTGGATAACCGTTTCACATTGAACGTGCTTGGATTCTACTGAACATGGCTTGTCACTAAAACTACAAATTTCATCTAGAAGCTTAGTAACCATACACAACGACGAAACAACCGTTCAGTACTTCAGGACTTTTTTAATGGTGGTCAAACTAAGATCAGTTCATCAATCAAAATTACAGAGATTTTCATTCTGCGTAGTATCATGTTGAGGTAGTAAAGAAAAAAACATTAACTCCAAATAGATTCAATAGATTTCTGTCAAAAATGTAAAAGTGGTGGTACAGATAAGGTTACACTTCAATGATAGATTAAATCGGATTGTATTTAACATTGTACTAATAATTATGCACCATAACTAACTGGGATATAAATGATATGCTACAAACTGTTTTAATTGAGTGAAATTCTATCTGTTTATGCACAAGTAGTATGTTATTTATCTTAAAAAAAGTATTTTTAACTGTTGAAATAAATCAGTATTCAATAATGGTGTAAATTGTTTCCGAAATTCTACTCAAACATGAAACATTTTCGTTATTAGTTAGTAGTTACAAATCATTGAAATATTTCAGAATAACTTGTTAGGTGTTGATTCGAATGAGATATAACTAAACATAAGATTTTCTAGAAGATAATATAACATACGAAAAGTAATCATAAAACAGTTTATTATTTGCCTATTATAAATCATTTCATAAAACCTACCAAATTACTTCTGTTAAAAATTAATTACCACTAATCAATATGCGTTACCAATTATCATTCATTTAAGCTTACATTTCTCTCAAAAGAAACTGATGTAAATTAATGTTAATCATTATTGTATCGTCTGAATGCATTCATAGTTAAGTAATGTAAACATGTTATGCTCAGTTACTAATCACATTAAGATGGTGGGTGGAGGTAGTCAACAGGAAACCCTGACCCCAGGTTTCGTGCTACTTGGCATTCGTCAGCAAGGTGTACTTGTACTCTTGAGGTAACTGATGCTCCCTGACGGATTCCATCTTATGTCACCCAGCTTCACAGTCAGCGACATTACCACTGAGGTATCCGGGCCGCGACTGACCTGTAGGACTGAGATGTATTTTCAAGTGGGTGACACGGGATCGAATCCGTCGGGGAACATCAGTTCCCTCAAGATTACAGGTACATTTTGCTGACGAAACCTAGGTTCAAGGTTTCCTGTTGACAACCTCCAACCACCATCTTATCTCAACATAGTGCACGCAATGTTAAGTCACCTAGACTGGTGTCTACATTGCAGTTTGGTAGATATGATTTGATCTGTACAAAGAAGGATCTGACATACATGACACTGATCACCACCCAGTGATCAATCAATTGTAAAATAATCACAATAATTAGTCCATTTTAAAGCATTATTAGTACATTTGTTTAGTAACATCGCAACAGAAATTTGTGCATTGTCACATGAGAGTTGAATCTACTTTTGTTAAGCATCACACTTTATATTATTTTAACTATAACAGACGATCTACTACCAATTTTCAAATATTCTTTGAAAGTATTTAAAGCCATATAACGAGCATATATATATTGCAACTCTTGGTTACTGAGCTTTATCGCAATTCGATTATGAATTTTCACTGATAATACTCAAGACATCTTTGTATTAACCAGTTTTATAATCAGAACTGCTACTATGTTGTAAGCCATTAACCTAGATACTATCATAAACCTATATTCCCGTTTTTATGACAAATGATTACTTATTATTATGCGGATCTGTGGAGATTGTAGTATTTTAATAGTTGAATTCTCGAGTTAATCTAAGCTAGACCACCACTGAAAGCCTGGGAGCGCTGGATTGCTCAAGCTCCTAGATCGGTTGAAGTTGGAAATTAACACCGTTATATGCCATCTCAGTGGTCTAGAGGCTGTGTTTGCACACGAGGTCAAAAGTCCTGGGTTCGAGTCCCGAGTGCGGGATCGTGGATGCACACCATTGAGTAGTCACTTACTAGGAGGAAACGACCGTCCAATTGTTCCAGGTTTTCAGTGTTGGTTTAGCTTAGATTGACTCGTGAATTCAAATGTTCACTCTAATATATAGTCAGAAAATACCTTCTATTCAGACTGAATCATGTGATAGATTATTGATTACTTAATTATGTTTATTGATCGACTACCTTTGAATAATTCTTTATTATTTGATCAGTAAATTGAGTTACATTGCATTATTTTTTCGAATTCTCTGATGTATACATATCAACGTATTGATTAAATTTTTCTGATGCTTAATTTTCTGGAAACTTTTCAGTTAGAATAATCGAATTAATCTCGTTAGTTGATTATTCTTCTAGTGAATTCAACAATAATTATTCAGTTATAACGGTTTATAAAGTATACTACTCATTATAATGAGTAAGCAAATATGGAAATTATTCACTATCCTCAAAAAAGTTTTCAATCTAACGGCGGATATTTTCATGAAGTTTTCATCGAATTCATTGATTGATGTTATTGTTCAGTGAGATATCAAGAAATGTTTCCCTCCTAACTTCGTTTATTTAGTTATGCTCTGAAGAAGTAACTCATACTGAGTCACGAAACGCCACAAAATTTAAAAATTCAATTGTCCTACTTATTGAGATATTTTTTAAAAAAATAACAATCTACCCAATGCTCAATTTATTTGAAATTATCATTGTCAACTCTAGGTAATGACACCTCCTTATGATAGTTCAGATGAAGAAATGAAAAAGAACAGCTTAAAGCGCTGCTTTTAGAAATGTTACATTTTTTTATGCTAAATGCGGATGGGGATTGTGTTTGTGTGAATAAATCATGATAAAGAAGAAAGTAATATCTGAATATCATTATTGAAAATCAATACAAAGAATGTATTTGTTTCGTATACAGAATAAAATTTAAGATTCACTTCTGCATAAAAATTAATTACTAACAATAACATTATTTGGGTGTGTCTTAATATATCTCACTAGTTATCTGTTCCAGCTCTTTTTGTTTAAATAACATTTGATTGTTCCTATGCAACATTGAATTTTTTTAGGTGGGGGTGGGGTTGGGCTTAGAATAAATTTCTTTCACTATGCTTCTTTGGTTATATATTTATGAAGAAATGATTAATCAACTATGATAAAAAAAAAGTTTACTATTTTGTTTTCTCTTTCAAAAACATATCGTCAGTATGATTTCTAAGTAAATAAATAAATCCAATAGTGGAGATTTCTAAATTGATATTTTGTAAACTCCCTTTGCTTACTTGTTTGATTTATAAATAAATATTGGAGTTAGAGTTTCAGGTGGAGAGGGTAGACAGACTCATAAATCTATAAATTTTTGTTCTACTAAAGTGGTTAGGATATATGATACGTATATCTACCCACCAACTGCTTTAACTCAAAAAAGTCTATCTAACATGTAAGTTGGATGGAAGAAATCTACAGGTTATCAAAATCCGCCATAATAATAATTCATAAATTCACAAACTATTGAGCTGAGCTTATTTGGGAAGTATAGATCATCAAAATTTATGATATGAAACTTTGGATGACATATTCATTAATCAGTCACTCTAACCTATTTGTGTACATCCTTCTAATTGATTTTCTTCTGAATGTATCATTATATAAATCTTATTCTTTGATCACACTTTTTTGTAGCTATCTCTGTTATATTTAGTTAATGTTTTCTAGTATTTTTAATACTTATCTCGTTAATTTCTTTGGTGAAGTGAGTTGTGATAATATAGGGAGATACTCTCATGTACCGGGTTTTATATTTATTCATATTAGTAGTAACCAACATTTATTTATTTTAAATGATGGGTTAACCTAAATATTCTATTTGATTGTTTCCAATTCTATTGTTCGATCATTGTCATTACTTGTGTTAGTGTCTTAAAAATAAACGGTTTTTAGAAATCAATTAGAAATTAGTGTTTATTTTGTGTACACAATTTTTGGTACTCATCAAAAACATACATATCTATGACTGAGTTCATATTATTTAAAAGTAGGTGTTTAGGACATATAAATAACAAGATTTAACCATTCTATAGAAACATCTAAATGATTGATTTCAATCAATACAAGTACTTAATTTTATTGAAGAACAGTTAAAGATAGAAAGAGTGAAAAATTTAAGTTAGAAATAAAACAAGAAATTTTTCATTCAAATGTTTTGAAACACTATTGGCGTTATTATTTTTAATGTTTGTTCCATTCATTATATAATTCATTTGAATAGTGGAAGGAAATTCTAAAGTAAATAGATAGTCAATGAAATTTATCAATCAGCATTGATATTATATAACGATTGGGAATATTCTCAGATATTTAGATTTTGGAGGACTGCACACTGGTAATTGTACTATTTAACAGATTTAGGTGAGAACATTAGAAAATGAACGTGGTTAAATTCCATGACTTATTGTGATAGTGTATATAGTTTGTTTTCGAAAACTTTGACGTTTAATAATAGATCATTTGAGTAAGCGCTTCTAGTTTCACAGTTTATTACTAAATTCATTTGTTTTGACAAAACTATGATCAACAAACTTAAAAACTATTTATCCCTTAATTTAATAATTATACAGTTTATTCGATCAATAAAAGTATTAAAAGGTACATTAGAATATTTTAAACTAACCATTACTAGAAGAGTTTTGAACTGTTTTTGTTTTCCGATCTTCTAACTCATTAAATTCACATCTGAATGAGTAGTATGTTCATATTTATATCAGTATAAAGTTCATCCAACTTAATATCTCATGTTTCAAATGCTTTTAAATGATATGACTTCTGGATAGTTTGATATATATATGATCAAATAATTTTATTGGTAACATGGAATTCTATGAAAGACTGTATGGAACCCTGTTAGGTGATGTTTCACTATCTTCACAATAATGATATAATGGGTTTATCATACACTTTATAAATATGTATCAAATCTGTAATGACTATTCTTTTGGTAAATAAAGAAGGAACGAACTGAGCGAAGAAATTTCTCTTCAATTAGTTTTTCATCATAGCTCTACACTAATATATATGTTTTACAATAATAATATAATACTCATCGAGTGGATACGTTACGTAATAATTACATAATGACATTTAAATTAACATTGAGTAATTGGAAGTAAGGGGATTATTAATATTCAAAGTAATTATTAAATCACGAAGTTGCTACGTTGCGTAATATATGAAAAGAGAAGGAACAGAATTTTTTAATGGATAGTCAGTAGGATAGTGGTTACGTAAGAATCAAGAGATGAATGTTGAGAAGGTATAAAGTTCAAAAGCAATAGAAACAAAATTACAAAAGTTAAGAAAAAAGAGAAACAAGTGGAAGAAGTATGAAAAATAGTTCTTTTGAAGGAAATCTTATACTGATGGCCAGGGCAGAGAAAATGGTTGTACGAATCTCTTTTGAATGCAAAGGTCAGGTTTGTGAACATGGATTGCGATGGCTTCCGCAATGTGCAAGAGGCACATTCGTAAACCATGTGGCAAATTAGATGGGATATTGTAGATACCCTTAAAAGCTTTATTCAATTCAACTTGATGACATGTGTCAACCAAGTGAGAGAGAATAGAACTTTTAATCACTTTTACCTGTCCTATTCTTTTGTTTATGTAATATGAATATAAAATGACAATATAATATAATCATTCCTTTGGGAATGAAATGAACATATTACTACAAATAGATTATTTTCTATTCTTTAACCTTTAGAAACCCATTAAAAACTACAAAAATTTGTTGTTTCGGGTAAACTTACTTTTTTTCGATTTTCTCATGATTTCAATAGAAAGATCGAATTAGTTGACAGATAATTCATCTTATAATAATCGGAGAATTTATCAAACATTATTAAATGAAGCAGAAGACAAAAAAGAAAACTCATCTCTCATTAATCTGTACACACTTTCTTTTCTTTTTTTATCATTTACATTTTAAAAGAAAAAAAATAAAGAAAGAACAATATTTAGATATAGTTTAATGAAGTATAAAACTAAATCTCATATACAAAGTGGAGATAAGATTAATTTGATTATTTGATGGTAATAAAAAAAGTACCATCCATTTCCGTTTATAATGCTTGTGAATTAAGGCGATATCAAGACAATTTGTATAAGATGCATATATACCAATATGAGACTGACTAATTACAATCCTAAATATTAATGGAATGATTCAAACAAGTGATAAATGAATGAACTAATAGTTTTATTTCAATAGTTGAGATCATGAGTCAGTTGAAGGTAGACCACAATGGAAAACCTGGAAGCACTGGATGGCCAACTCGTTCTATTGTGGGACTTCTCAGCAGTGCGCATCCACGATTCCGCCCTCCCGCGAAATTCGAACCCACGACTTATCGATCTCGCGCGCGAACGCTTAACATCCAGATCATTGAACCGGCCAGTATTCAACATTGTTAGTGTCTAACTTCAACTAATCCACAAGATTGAACAACACATTCACCATTGTCTTCAGTGAATTAATATCTCACAACAGACCTGGTTGAACTCCACTGGTCAGTGCTTCTCAATAAAACTCCAGGATATACCTGTTGAAGCCAGTCACTAGTGAGTATATGTTTATTAATATCACAAGGGGCATTGTGGATATTACTATAGTAATTACTATAATATCCACAATACACCTTATGATATTATTAGTTTTGTGCTTTCTAGAAATCACAATATAATTTCTGAAAAAATTTGAATACTGCTAAAAAACCTTCAAGGTAAATTGTTTTTACAATTTTAAATCTTGTGAATCGCTAATAAAATAAGTAAAAAAATAAATCTCTGACGATTATGTAAGAAATCTTCAATTCATCGGTACTCATCATTCTTTAGTAACTCAAGACAGTATCATTCAGTATGACAGTTTTAAGTTAATTGACCATAGTTACTAATCCTCTGAACATAGTGGATTACTTTTATTGATTAAAAATTTGAAAGATACTAATATGATAATCAAGTTCAACATATTAAGTCAAGACTTAGTATTATTAAGAACTTCGGTGATTCAAGGGAAACATATAGCTGAATAATACAGTTTAGATTAAATCATAGCTTACTTTAATACAAAGTATTGTTTTAATAATGTGAGTGTATATATAGATATGAGATGAGACGCAGGTCCTGGAATTCACTGCCAGTTGTTATTCGTTTCTGTTTAAAGTATTTGTGATCTGGTGGCAATATCAAGGCGATCCGAACAGGATGCACATATGCCAAAAGAGACTGTTAAGTAGCAGCCCTAAACATCAACGGGAAGATTAAAAAACCAGTACAAATGAATCAAAAAAGGCTGATTTTGTCTACTTTGAGTATTTTCATATTCATATTTCAATTATTTCACTCAAATAATTATGAATTTATATTTTTCAATTTCCTTTTCTTATAGCTGTAAATTAATTTCACTGAAATTAGGATATAATCTAAGTAAGACAGCAATTTAAAACCTGGAAGCATTTGACAGCTGTCTCACACTAGTATGGGACTCTTCAGAAATGCACATCCATGACCCACATCTCCGAATCCGAACCAGATTCTTCAGCTTAGAGCGAGAACGCCTAACTTGTAGAGCACCAAGCACTTATCCAACAGTATTAATATGTAACTTCAATCAATCCACGATACTGTGTGACCATCTTCCATTGTCTTCGACAGATAACTGTATCTTATTGAAGACAGTTGAACTTGATAGGTAACAGCTTCTCAATAGAACTCCAGAAATTTGCTCTCGAAGCCAGTCACTAGTGAACATATGATAATTGTCACTATGGGGTTGTGTAGATTGTTGAATGTCATTGAAATCATGAACCGATCTAAGTTAGACCACCATAGTTTTATACAAAGTCCTTATCACCTACATTGCATTTATTAAATACCGAACGTTTCGTAACTTTTTGATGTGGTTTACACTTCACGTTTTGTGTATACAGCTTAGTGCACAAACATTTACATCATTATCAAAGGAAACTAATGAATTTATGACATTTTACCTTTTCTCTGTTAAAATCAGATTCTTATTTTATTTTAACATTTATTGAAATTTTATTAATAAGACAGTACAATTCATAGTTCCCGTTGTCTATTCAGTTAGATGAATAGATTTCATCCAATTTTTCACTATATTTTTACGATCGGTACAATGTGAATAATTTTAAATTAAGGATCAATGAGGATGATCCACATAAGTATACATGTGTGTTATTTTTTTTCAACTACAGTATTTTAAAGAACTTGATCTGACAAAATGAAACACGTTTACTTAATTAGGAATTCCTAAACACTAACTCAAGCAACATAACAACAGCTGAAAATAAATATTGTTATAGCAATCCTTCGAATATGTTACCGACTAATGACCCAGACATTCGAATATTTTGTCGGATAACAATAATAATAGTGATAATAAGTAGACCAGGTTTCTTAATCTTAGTAAGATTGTTTAAGTATATGATAACAGCTACAAAGCTGAAAATATCTTTCTTAAAACATGACTTCCACTCAAGACTGCTTACTCTCCGTTAGTCTATCGAAAAATGTAGTCGGTAGTTAAATCTTCAAAATTAATCAATAATCTTTTGAGTAAGTAACGTAAAAATTACTAATACAGGTCTTCTTGTTATGTAAGTTTCTTCTTAATTCCCATATATTATTTGTTTTTGAATGATAGTTATCGAATGGTTGCTGTCGACATATACATCCTGGTTATCCTCGTATATAATCATCGATTTAACTTGTATTAGTGTATAGCGGAATCGAATAAGTCAAATACGAGAATGGATTTCGAATATACATATTACAAACAATTGTTGATCCAGACAAACGATTCGAGAAGAGAGCGAAGCGAAATGACGTGCAATGGAGAAAGCAAGTGAGCCAACTTGATTTAACCAAGCATTACTCAATATTTATAGTCACACAAAAATAAGCTACAGACATGTGATGAATAGGATAAAAAGTGCACACATAAGCGAATAATTACCGAGGTCAAAACGTGACTAAAGAAGAATGCATAAATTGTCCCGTCTGAAAGCTAGAACAAGCTATGCGGGCTGAACATAGCAACTGACACTACAAGACTCCCCTGGCAGTGGTTGTATGCACGTGGCCATGTGAGAGTATTTCGAGGAGAGTTGACTTTCCCCACTCTCAGTCGTATCAAAGCATTTGGGGATATATCCCATCTAACTTAATGTTATTTTATGTTTCACAATTATTTCAAATTTTAAAATAACCTTCTTATTATTATTGAAACAAAAATAAAACTGAAAATTTATTTTAAACTGTATTTACGTCAGAGAGATAAGAAAGAAAAAATACCACTCAGCTAATTTATATAAACAGGTTAACATTACAGACAGTGAAGCATGTGAATAACTATGTTACTATGTAAGTGTTTTTACCATTATTATTCGAAATATTTCTAGAAATTGTATCCTTAGACATAAATTATTATATTTTAAATTAATTTATTTACAAGGTCATTGTTGTTAATATTAAATTTACATTAAAACTAAGGTAATTTATACAATGAAAATTATTTAACCTTAAATGAATATTCACAGATCTACTTTCAACAGTTGATGTTGAATAAAATGATTAGATGAATTAATAGATTACTTTATGCTCATACATTTTTCCCTTAAACAAATTAAGTTTCAGATTTATCAAATCATTGTTATTTTATCGATCTTATGATTATATGACTAGAATATAGATTTTGTAGTGTCAGTTGCTATATCAAGCCTATATAGCTTATTCTAACTTCTGAACACGTCAATTTATTCATTCTTTTTGAGTCACATTCTGACCTTGTTAATTATTCGTTTCACCTCGATTTGATTTGACTATAAATTATTAAGTAACGCTTAATTAAAGTTGGCTAATATGCCTTATCTAATTTGTTTCGCTTCGCTTTATCCTATTCGCTTCCTTGACTTCGTCTCCCAGATTATCGGTTGAGATCAGCAATTGTATCAAATATACGTATCCAATAATCCATTCTCACATTTGAGTTATTTTAATTCTGTTGTTTATTAACGCGATTTAAGTCGATAATTTTATACAAGGATTAGCGGAATATATATTTCAATAACAATCATAATACAATTTAAGGCCACTAAAATTTAAGGATTCGTTTCTAATTTATTGTCATCATTGGAATTTCTGTTCTTAAATCTAATCGATCGATTACTGGGATACTCAAATGTTTTATTCCATTTTGACAAAATTAACTAAATGATTGTAATTACTAATTTTTATTCACACTAGTAACTAAGCTTCAGATAAGCTAACAGAAATTCGTATAGAAAAACAGAATGCATATAGTTAACTAAGTTATGAAAGGAAAGTAGCTATCACTGGTAGCAATAGACTAAGTTTACGCTAGTATTGCTAGCTAATTTAAATTGGCCATATGAACCGGTGGTTATTGATTTAGAGAAGTAAATTCATAATAGAAACAACTTTGGAAATATCGCTTGTATTTATTGATCATATTTATTGTATATCCTTAATTTTATAGACAGGAATGATATAATAGTTTTGAATGTAGAACTTAGAACAGATAACTCATGATAAATTGAAAAGTTAAATTATGAAGACCCTAGTAATTTTAAACGTTTAAGTGAAGCAGTGAACAAGAAGTATTTCATTTATAATGAATAAAATAAAAGGCTAGAGACATACTAAGCTGAGATGATGACGTCTAGCAATGGGATCCAGGACGTGTGTTTCACCCCCTCTGGGACATGCCAGCTAGATGTACTTGCATTTTAGAGTCAGTGTTCACTCTGAGACTCGTACCCACTACCATTTGCTTCAACCACCATCATGTTGTCCACTAAACTACTGAGTACTGATTGCTACTAGCTTGTGCGATGGGATGAAGTTTAAATCCATTTGGTATTGTTTGCTTGATATTTAGAACTGCAACTGATCAGCACACAGTACTGTTTTCGTGTCCCTGAGTGAACATCAACTCTGAGGTGCAGGTACATCAAGGTGACGCGTCCAATTAAGACGTATCGATGATCCTGCATTATAGTAATACGAACATTCAGTAAACAGAAGCTTTTCTTTATGAAGATTATGCATAAACATAGATGGAAGGTGACTAGCAGTCCTAAACACCAGTAGGTAGATTTGAATAACCAATACAAAAATAAACTACGTATAAGCTTATTTCTATGATAAGTTTAAGAATTGTCTACAATATTCGCGGTTTTAAGCTAAAAAATTAACATTTTCTCATCACTGGAGTAAAAGTTTTGAATACGAATTACGGATGTGAGTCAGTCGATATAATGGAATTAATGATTGCTATTCTCAATATAAGGATTGTGCTATATAAGTATTCTAAATTACATAAATATTTATCATTACATTTTATACATGATCTCGTTACATCTAATCAATTTTCAATGTTGAGTTGTACCTTGATTCTCCTTCAATCTCTCCATAGGATTTCTGAATGAATTTCAACAGATATTTACAACGAAAAAAAGATGACAAATTTAAAATGCAGCAGATTTTCGAAAGAAAATGTTTTCCGACATCTGATCAAATTTATGCAAATAATACAGCAGTTATAAAAAATTTTCGTAATGCTTGATTTCCAGTCCCCAGACTTTGTAAACGACACTTCCATACCTTCAGCTACAGAGTCACAATTTTAATTCCTACTGAGAACATTAGTTCTTTCAATATTCCAAGCAGAATAAAACCTAATTTCAAGGATTTTGATTGTCCAACTTTAACCATATCATACCTAGTAAAATTAATGAAAATACTTGATCATCCAGAATAGTATCCATGTTACATTTTGATCAGTACTAAAAAATAGATAAATCTAATATTAGTTACTATTCATTGAAGGATCACTGTGACTCATCCTAAATAATCGAAATGTTCACATTTATTTGGATTATTCTAACTCGGTCAACATTAATCTCTCTTTCTTTCTTTCTCTCTTTGAACATGAATTAATTTATGTTACAATAATTAAGAAAATATTTTATTCTTTCTCTTTGTTTTGTTAAACTAGTTAGTAAACAAGGATTATGTTTGTAAATGTTTTTTAAAAAAAATCATAACTATCATAAAGCACTTAACCAATCAACTATAAAAGAAAAATTTGCATATTTTCTTTCTCTATTTTCTTTTCTGACAAATATATATTCTTACAATTCAGGTTGAACGGTCAACTGAAATATTCATTTTAATTAGTTACCTAGGAAAAAAACAACTGTATTTACAAGTATACAATCATTTGATTATATAACAATGAAAAATGTCATACAATTTTGTCATTCATAATTTTTTTTAAAAAAATTAAAAAAAAGGATTTACATAAAAGTTCTTTTAATTAGTATGATTAGATTGAAACTTATTATTCATGAGGTAAAAAGTTATATACTTGGTATTATATAATATAAATAGAAGACTGGAAATAATACAATAATTTAGTTATATAAAATAGAAATCGATTATGTTAAGTTTGGACAAATTATCTGGTGCAAGACTGGTAGATCCTGGGTTCGAATCCCGCGAAATGGGGTCGTGGATGCACACTGCTGAGGAGTCTCATACTAGGACGAAACGACCATCCAGTGCTTCAAGGTTTTCCATGGTGGTCTAGCTTCAATTGACTCATGATCTCAACTGTTGATATTATCTATTTGTTAAAAACTCAATGAAGATCATCATGTAAACTACTAATTTATTGATCTTCAAGTTTTTTTAATAGAAGTTATTTGAGGTTTAATTTATCTTGTAAGATTTATTATTTTCATAATGAAACTTTAAAATATCGCTATGATTATGTCATATTATAGATTTCTTTTCATAGGATAAATTTTTTTTTATAGTTCTGCATAATCATTATTATTATTATTATTAGTTACAACTACATCACTCAACTCATGATTACAGAACATACTCTTTTACAAAATGGTCATTTGTTTGTTAACCTAATATTAGAATTGAATATTTCATCTTCTTCAAGATCACATACATTTATAAGACTATTGAAATGAAATCTAATGAATCATAGTTCCAACTTATAGGGCAAATAGTAAATCTCTGTATTGGTAGTTTATTAAGTATTTACTTTATTTATCTCATTAGTATTTCACTTCTAGAAGATATGCTCTACATATAAAGTACTTTGTTTCAACAAAGTAATCCACTAACATTAAAAATGGAGTTTATCAATAAAAATCACAACTATTAATGTTAATAATAGCCTCGATGTTTCACTTGACAGTCTTGTTTAAGATTCTTCACGGCAATAACAAAAAATTGTCTAGTTATTTGATTCATAAATTTCTTGGATAAATACATTGATCTAAACAACTTGAATTTACTGAGATCAAATTATTAGACGAGTTTGTTTTTATTTCATTCGATGGAATATTTACAGATCCGATTTCCTTTTAAATGTCTTCCATAAACTTGACTCTCTGCCACTCTAAAACTAATTCGCTAAAATGAAGTTGAACGATCTTATAAGACAGTCTAGCAATTTCTAATCTCCATTTAACTGTATTCTACATGTGCATCTGTTTATTTATGATGGTGAAAGTGTCAATAAATACCTTTTAGTACTACATATGTTTTTGGTTGGAAAAAACAGGTAAAACACTTTTACACCAGCAAACAGCTTTCACTTTAGCGTTTGACATTTTTAGTACTGATATAAGTCAGATCAGATTGTAATTTGTTTTCATCTATAGTGGTTATATGTTGATTCACCTGTTTCAATGTTCTCTTTGATCTTGGATAAGGTTTAACTAAGTTTTACCTTATAACCTCATATTAATGGTTCTTTATGTATTCAAAAACTAATTCCGGTGAACTTTAAAAATAAGTATAACTTCATGAGTAAATGGAATAATTTGGATTAAATCAAATTCATAGTTGACACTTGCTAGTTGGAATCAAAAAATCTGTTCACGTCGATTCTCTTATCCAATTTGAAAGATATATCTCTAAATCTATTGATATCCTTCATAGATGAATCCAATGCAACTTAGCGTTTTCCTCAAAATTCTGACCAACAATACTAATGAAAAAGAAATAAAGAGTAAACAGTAGATATTATGTATTGTTTTACTTGAATCTACCCACTGATGTTTTAGGACTGAAATTGATCAGTCTCTTATTGGCATATGCGCATACTGTGGGTATGCCTCGACATTGCTTTAATTTACAAGCATTATAAGCAAAGATGGATAGTGGCTAGCAATGGAATCCAGGACGTGCGTTTCGTTCTATTTGGGACGCGTCAGCTGGACGTACCTACATCTCAGAGTCGATGTTCACTCTAGATATTATGTTTTTATAAATGGCAGATAGGAATATTAAGTTATATTGAAAAACAATAACCAAGCATTGTTCTATTCATAAATTAAGTGAAATTTTATATTCTTTGGAAACATTCCATAGAATACTGTGGTTTGTATTTAATGCTTACAAGTTTACAGTTATAAAGTGAAATTTTGTTGATAAAGCAACAACAAAAAATACGTTTCTATTATCTTCCTGTAAATATTTATATCATTAGTAGTATTTGATAAATGGATCTTTCTTGACAATACAAAACTCATAAATTAAACATACCTTAATATAAACAATGGTAATATCTATTTTCATTATTATTATTATTAATAAGGTCCAAACTTGGATCCTGTCAATTTTCATAACTACCTTAAAGTCCAGTTTATTATTGAAGAGCTGTATGAGACTAAGAAAAACAAAACAAAACGAATTCGGAAATACTGTTCAACTAACTGAAGTGTCTGTATTATAAATGTTTACATACTTCTTGTATATATACACATTAATCAATAGTCCAAATTGGCGTCATTTTTAAACAAAGAGTATTCTAGTCTTTAATAAGAGAAAAAAACTTTTTAAAGCAACAAATAAATGATTAAATACTTGAGAAGAAAACGAAGAAAGAAATAGACAAATGAATTTCCGCAATTCAATCTTTTATGATCAATCTCATGTTATCAAGTGTTTTATTCTATATAGGATAATAAGAACCAAACTGTTTATTGGCTGCTGCACGCTATAACTGGTAGAAAAAAAACCCAACAAATAGTTAAGAGAAATGAAGAAAAAAACTCTGGCGCTATTTCTAAGTTTTCCATTTTATTGTAAATAAATTTGAATGTTGATATTGATAAAGATAAATGAGATAATATGAATAGTCAATACAAATTCATATGTATTAGCAATTGTTTAGAAAAGTGTATTTAATACATTATTAATATCAGATGGGTTTTGTGGAGATTGTAGTAATTTCAATAGTTAAGATCATGAGTTAGTTGAAGCTAGACCACCATGGAAAACCTGAAAGCACTGGATGACCATCTCGTCCTATTGTGGGACTTCTCAGCAGTGCGCATCCACGACCTCGCCCCCCTGCGAGATTCTAACCCAGGACCTACTGGTTATTCTTTTAATGTTGTACAACCTGTTGTAAATAGGTGAATTTATTATATATAGGAAATATTTTAACTTAGCCTCTATCGCTGGAAATTTGATATTCCAGTTTAAGTCATCTGACACAAGCTTATCGTTACTTTATGTATCCATATTAGACATAACAAATCTGATCGTAGAAACAAAACATAATTGTTTAATGAAAACGAAATTTCACTGTCACATATTATGGGGTCACCTTGATATTTTTGTGAAGATTCCATATGATGAGAAAAAAACTTAATCGTCTTTAGACTTAATCTAGGAAACTACTGAAAACTATGTAGTACTGGGAAATTGATTTATTCTAGTGCAAAATTTTTAAAAACTATGCCTTCTCAACTTGAATATCTCATGGCGAACTTTCAAGTAGGTACGTGAGGTTTCAGCTAGGAATCGATATTTTTCAGTCAGTTGAATTGAACATGAGGCACTTTATGCTTAGTGAAGAACAAATGAAAATTGAGTAGATATCGTCTATCGATGAATACAAAAAATGTGGATCTCTGAAATGAAACACCATGAGTTATTTATACTGAGCTCTCTACAGAATCTCGAACTGATACCTCAGGTCCTACATAGAACTGTTTCTTGAAAATGATTAGATCACAAATCTATTCAATGCTCCCTAATTTTTAGTAAATATTTAAGTAAAATCCATTCTAAGTAAAAATTTCATTCAGATGATTTTTTTGTAACAAACAGGTTTAAACTGATTTATAGACTCATATAAATCTGAATAGAAAACCAATAACCGATTATATACAACAGTAACAATAACTAAATACAGTAACAATACTGACTTGAAAACCAAAACTGAAAATATCAAATTTAATTTTACAAATACGACTCTAATTTCTAAGTACTAGTCACTTCGTCTGTGAGAAACGTTTTTTACAATTTATACATAATTAACAACTGACTAGTTACTGATTCCTCATGAATTAGTGAGAGTTTCGGATGCAGTGTTCAATGGATGAAAATTATTTATAGAAGAAAATAATCTATAAAATTAACTAATGATTTAGGTGAAACATGGATGAAATAAATCTAATAGACTTTATGTAATGAAATATGGTTAGACGAATCATGATTAAAGTATATTGTGTGTTATGGTTATCATTACCCTAAAAGTGTTACAAAATGCGTATCCATGTCTTATAGTATCACTTGCTATGGTAAGCCCACATAGCTTATTCTGGCTTCCGGATAAGCCAATCTTTTCATTCTTCTTGAGTTACATCTTGACCTTGTTAATTATTCGCTTATCAACGTTGAATGTTTCTATATGAGCACATGTGTGAGCACATTCTATCCCACTCATCACATGTCTGTAACTTATTTTTATCTGACTATAAATATTGATTCACGCTTGATTAAATCGAGTTGGCTCACTCACTTTCTGCATTGCACGTCATCTTGCTTCGCTCTCTTCTCTTCGCTTCTTTCGCTTCGTCTCTCTGTCATTCGAGATAAATGAGTGTACAAAACATATGTATTCGAAAATCCATTCTCGTATTTGATTTATTTAATTCTGTTATTCACTAATGTGACTTAAGTCGACAATTTTATACGAGGATTTGGCGAGATGTACATTTTAATATTAATCATACATACGATCCACTAGAAGTCAGATATCTGAGGTCCACTAAAATCTCAATGGCTTGTTTGTAAAACATTCAGCTTTCAGTTACTGCTTTGTACATCAAAACTTCACTCCAGCTACTTCGGTCTAACAGGTTGGATAGAAAAAATTCATCATTATACACAAACTACATATAACTCCTGTTTACTCTCTCCCTTCCTCTTTCTTCTGGTGGTCGACTGGATTATGAAGACCTCAACATCTGAAGGAAAACACGGAATACAATGGACAGCTCAGAACCAATTAGACGATTTGGACTTAGCAGATGACCTAGCCCTCCTATCTCATACACACGAACAGATGCAGATGAAGACAGCCAGTGTAGCAGCACTCTCTGCATCAGTAGGCCTCAGCATACACAAAGCGAAAACTAAGGTCCTCAAATACAACACGGAGAACAGAAATCCAATCACTCTTGATGGCGAAACTCTGGAAGATGTAGAATCCTTCACATACCTAGGAAGCATCGTCGATGAACAAGGAGGCTCAGATGCAGATGTAAAGGCGAGGATTGACAAATCTAGGGCCGCGTTCCTACAATTGAAGAACATATGGAACTCAAAACTACTTTCAACCAATATCAAAGTCAGAATCTTCAATACCAACGTCAAGGCAGTTCTACTGTACGGAGCTGAAACTTGGAGAACTACAACAACCACCATCAAGAAGGTACAAGTATTTATAAATAGCTGTCTACGCAAGATACTCAACATCCATTGGCCGGATACAATCAGCAATAGCCTTCTGTGGGAGAGAACAAACCAACTTCCAGCTGAAGAAGAAATTAGGAAAAGACGATACAAATGGATAGGACATACATTACGCAAATCATCAAACTGCATCACGAGGCAAGCCCTAACTTGGAATCCTGAAGGGAAGCGAAAAAGTGGAAGGCCAAAGAACACATTGCGTCGGATAATAGAAGCAGATATGAAAAGGATGAATTACAACTGGACGGAGCTAGAAAGGATTGCCCAGGACAGGGTTGGATGGAGAATGCTGGGAGCGGCCTATGCTCCTTCACGAGGAGTAACAGGTGTAAGTAAGTAAGTACATATAACTCAGTCTAATCATCGTAAATCTGTACATAAAATTTATTACTTTTTTTAAGTTATCACCAAATTTTAAAAGACTAGTTAACTTCGATACACAATGACTGAAATATAACTAAATCATATAAGCAAACATAAATATACGTTATTCCTTTAAAAATATGTATACAATTTCCCTCGTCTGTTATCAATTTGAGTAGTAAAACAAAACCAACTTCATCTAAGTTCACTTGTTTACTAATAATAAATGTTTAGGAAGACAAAATTTTTCATTTGTATATTTCAACAAACAACAAAAGAACACTATCTTATCTGTTAGTTCGTGACATATTCAATTCAAGTTTATATTGTTTATCATTTCTTCAAATAGACATTAAAAATAAGTATTTTGAGCTGGTTGCCTTATTTTTTTTTGGTGGGGGGTGGTGGTGATGGTGTAGGTAGGGAGATGCGAAGGACCGTTAACTATAGTTATATACTTAGATAGGTTTCTTTATTAGAAAAAAATTTTCATACTTAATAAAATATTTATGAATGTACTGTCATGTAAACTACACATTTGTCATCATAAGTAATGTTATATGTTAGAAAATATTTTTGTCTGTCATAATCTCTTAGTTATTTAATTGTCAATGATAGAAATTAATTTCTATACTACATGAATTCATTTAATTGAATGAAACAAATGTCGCTTGTTAATTTTCATTGTGAACTATATATATATATATATATATATATATATATATATATATACATTTCGAATAAGTGATATACACGTAATTTGTTTAATTCATAGACAGATCAATTTCATAAAAGTTCCTCCAATTGAAAACATTTGAATATAGCACGAAGTAATGTTGTGAAGTCTTTATTCACTTTTACAAATTGAATGTATATCACGTGTATTCTATGCAATTTTCTATTGTTTCAAATATGTTTTTATCAGAAAGGGTTTTGTGGAGATTTTAGTAATTTCACTGATTGAAATCATGAGACAATTGAAGCTAGACCACCATGAAAAACCTGGAAGCACTAGGCGGCCGTTTCGTCCTGGTATGGAACTCCTCATCTGTGCGCATCCACGACCCCGCCCTCCACGAGATTCGAACCCAGGACCTATCAGTGTCGCGCGCGCGAGCGCTGAGGAATCCCATACCAGGACGAAACGGCCGTCTAGTGCTTCCAGGTTTTTCATGATGGTCTGGCTTCAGTTGACTCATGATTTCAACTATTCAACTATCTTTGACAATCCTCCAAAATCAAACTTTTCACATACTTCTTCATATTACGTTTTGTCTTAGGTTCTTTGCTATGTGTTTCTAACTTGGTTTCATAATTATGCTTTAAATCTTTTGATCTTTCGTCAGTAACTATTAGTGAGAAAAGATTACTTTCTAATGATTCATTTAATCTGGAAGCAAGAACAAAAATCGGAAATCGGAAGTGATCCTACGGGTTTAATGTTTTTATTTGAACATAAAGTTGATGAATATTCATAAGTAAAATCTTTTATTGGTGTTAATGTTCACGTATTTCTTTCTTGTGTTTATCGTGAACAGAATCATAACCATTGACAGTCAGATCGAACAGTATGTAGAACTTAAAAATGTTCTTTGAACATAGTTTTAACCAAACAATTAGTTGGTAATAATAATAATAACACTGCTTGTATAATTAGTGATCAGTATCCATTGGCTAAAGATTTTGTTCCTTAAAAATTGCATCATCCTAAAGATGAATAGGCCAAATAATCTGAGATCATTTACTCAATCGAACAAAACTCTCACTATTGTTTTACTATTCTATTCTCGTTAACTAAGAAACCGAATAAGATTGATGAAATACTGATCAAATGTATTCTAAATGATAATTCTATTGACTTTCAATATGATTGTATTATTAAAATAGTTCGACTGGTATTAAATACTATACTAGACAACATTTGCTTACAAATAATGATTAGATAAGTAGAAAGTTATACGATCAAATCATATTCTACCAGTAAATTGTCTCAAACTTTAATCTTCTGACAGAATTACATATATTGTAATTGATTCATTATTAATTACCATTGACACTGTTATAATTCTTTACTTTTAATGAAGTAACAGGAATTCCATTCAATTAAAAATGATAAAAAGTGAATAGAATTATCATTAGTTTTCCATTTCAATGTTTAATTTGTATTAAAATTGTGTCTACCATTACCTATTCACTATGTGTTGTATGACTATAAATCATATGATGAGAATTACAATAATATTTTGCAAATATGGATTTATTTGAACAACATAATCATAACTCGTTAAAGGCTTTCATTCTATACTTCCTTGAATGCTTACTGAACTGGGTTCATAATGCTTTACTGATGTATATCTCACTTGCTCACTCTCTCTTTCACTTATGCACATACACGCGCATTTAATAAAATACCCTCATCAAAGTATAAGTAACATTCAGTGAGAATGGTATTTATCAAAAAACGACCTATTGTTATAAATAATGAATACTGAATTTCAAATTAATGGTTCATAAAACTCGTGCTTGCCACGAAGAATGTATATGATCGGTCAGATATGATGTGGGATAAATGAGTGGACGTCTATTGAAAGGTCGAGAAAAAGAACAAAACATCTTGGTTTATTAAAAACAATATTGCTCTATCTAATTTTAGGTTGAGATTCTATTTCGTCATTAAAATATACTACATCATTATAAAATTACATTAATTAATAACGATTGATAGTTTTTGTATCAAGTTGTAACAATCTGTTGTGAATCTTATATGAAAGGTTATAGGAGAAAAAGTAGGATGGTTAGGCTATATATATATGAGTAAAGATAGATAAATAGGCTAAAACAGGTTAAACAAAATAGTTGAATCATCGGTTTTTGTGGTGTTTCATTTTCAATCTTGAAGATTAACCTGTTTTATAGTGTTTCTAGAGAGTTTCCAGTTACCTTAAACATATAATTATCATATGAATCTTTTCATACAAAAAGCATTCTTTTCAATAATAGTTTTAATCCAACCATAACTGTAACAAATACAAAAACTTAAATTTATGACAATCATTTTGAAGTATTTTAATGTGAAATGCTAGATTTATGTGATGGCTTAGTGATTAAAGCATTAAGTGTTTAATGAGTATATAAAAGATTTGAATCTTGGTCTAAATTTTTCGGTCTTCATATTTTGAGTCATAGTATTATTAACCTTTATATGTGAAAGTGTAGCATGAAGCCGAGTATATACACATGTACTTCGTATGGGAATTAGATTACAAATATTATTTGTTGCATTTTATATTAAAATGATAAACAGATAGTAGACGAAAGTGTACCTAATGAACTCTTTCTAAAAATCATGTAAATTTTTATCTTAACTATTGAAATTACTTTGATATCCACAAAAAACCCCTTCCTGATAATAATCAACATATGCTCACTAGTGACTGGCTTCAACAGGTATTTCATGCAGTTCTAGTGAGAAGCACTGACCAGTGGAGTTCAATCACGTCTGTTGTGAGATATTAACTCACTGAAGACAATGGTGAATGTGTCGCTCAATTTTGTGGATTAGTTGAAGTTATACATTAACACTGTTGAACACTGGCCGGCTCAGTGGTCTGGATGTTAAGCGTTCGTGTGCGAGATCGATAGGTCGTGGGGTGGAATCTGGTGAGGTGGGATCTTTGATGCTCACTGCTTATGAGTCTAATGCTAGGATGAAATGGCTGTCCAGTGCTTCCAGGTTTCCCATGGAGTTCTAGCTTCAACTGACTCATAAACTCAACTATTGAAATTACTATAATATCCACAAAAAACCCTCCTGATATTACTACAAAATTCACTAATACATAAAACGTCACTTTTTGATTCTAACGAAATTAAAAGATTACTACTTCATACAATTGTATAAACTTGTAATCATGTTCCTGATTTTATCGACTGACTGACAAGAAAAAGCATGTATAAATTTCACAATGCGAAAAGTTTACCCGTTGTCTATCGTGTTTATTAACTTTCAAATGGTGAAAAATACGTTTGAAAAAACAAAATTTTAACATGACATAGCATCTTAATCTAGTTTTGTTTTGTTAATTAAGAGCAGAATTTAGAAAGAACTTTTAAGCGAAATCATATTCTATGCACTCTACAGATATTCTTTATGCAAGCATTTGAATTTTAACTCCGATAAAGTTATATTAAGTTAAACAAATATTAAGTATCATTGAAATCGTTTCGTCCTAGTATGGGACCCGTCAGAACTGCTCATACCATAGGGAATCGAACACAGGAACTTCCCTCTCTAGCGCAAACACTTTACCACCAGAGCCAGAGTCAAACGATATTAATGCCTAGCTTCATTCACTGCGCGATATCGAGCGACCATATTCCATTGTCTTCAGCGGGTAACTGCCTTACACTCAACAGGGTTGAAGTTCTAGTGAAAAGCCGCACCCAGTGGAGTTCAACTGTGTTGGGTGTGAGAAAGTATTCCACCTCAGGTAACAGTTGAAGGGTTGTGCAGGTTCATAGATTGGCTGGAGTTAGATGTTCGAATTGTTGGATACCATCTCAGTGATCTAGTGATTAAGTGTTTGTGCTTGAGACAGAATGTTCTGGACTCGATTCCCTGTGACATGAGCAGTGCTGGGGATTCCCATACTAGGCTGAAACGACTGTCTAATGCTTTCAGGTTTTCAATGGTGGTCTAACACTAATAAGTTTATGTTTTAAATGAAACTACACAAACTTTACAACTATATACTGATAAATACTAAATAATTCATTAGAATTATCGAAAATTGGAAAGCTTACATTAATATATGTATTTGAATGAACAAATTTGTCAATCTACTGAAATTTACGTTTTTTAACTTTAATAACAGTGAATAATGACTAATTTTCAACAGTATTCAATGCATCATTGACAATAAATGGTTAAGTATATACATAATGGACTGATAGGTCCTGGGTTCGAATCTCGCGGGCTGCGGGATCGTGGATGCGCACCGCTGAGGAGTCCCATACTAGGATGGAACGGCCGTTCAGTGCTTCCAAGTTTTCCATGGTGGTCCAGCTTCAATTGACTCATGATTTCAATCAGTGACAATTCAATTTAACAATATCAATTCAATTATCATATAAAGTAATAATCTCTATTAGTTACTTATTAAAAAAATTAATTGACCAAGAAAACAAAATATAATCAATGACTAATTTCCAATAAATTACATTAATAATTCATTTCATTAATTAAAGTATAAAGAAAAAAATCTCATTCGCTTTCTAAGTATAAACATTACTCCCAGAAGATAATAATTACATACAGATATATTACTTGATATACATATTAGTATTATTATTATTATTAATTGGAAAAATTGTGTATGATAGTTCACTCTGCATTTTTTTATTTCCTTAAAAGAAAAGAATCATACTTTATACTTTATGTATGAATATACCTATATATGTTTGTTTAAAGTTCATTCATTATGATAGTACTGGGTACCAAATAATAATAATAATAATAGTGGTAGTAGTAGCAATAACAATAATGATAATAGTAGTAATAATAATATTGTCAGTACATGTAGGCCTATGCTTGAACATTTCACCAGATGTTAAATCTATTTACTGTTAGAAATTAAAAGAAATATCTAAATATAATTGTATATATCAATAGAAGAAAAAAAGGAAGGAAAAATAAGCTTATCGTAAATAACATCGAAATTGTTTACAATCTTGAATCGTTTACACTATGAAAATTAATGAAATTACAGTTACCACCTGCTTATTCATCATCAACATGTTTATCGTCTTCATCACTATTGTCGTCATCAGCTTTATATTGATCAAAGTCATAATTGACAAACTAGTGGATAAAATATGTTTGTTTACTTATTCCCTTTCTTGAGGAAATAGGTTTGATAATGATGGTGGTGATGATAATGATGATGATGATGATGATGGTGGTGGTGGTGGTGCTGGTGGTGGGAAGTAATTACATCTGTTCATCACAATTCTCCTGTAAACTAACCAATATTGTTTAAATATGTTGCGTTGATATTTTTCTCTCTTTTTGCATCCAAGCTATAAATGTGATGAAGGTCTAGTCAACAAGTGAACATCTGTACATAGAGATTATAAATAATCTATAAATAGATAGTGTTAGCCTGGCAAATTATGTTTCTGTTTAATATACTACTTAGATTGAAATCGTTAGTAGAATAGTTACAAAGTTTATTTATTTTAATTTTAATAGGGATAAAAATGAGTGTTAGCAATTTCAGATGGCAGTTTTTGTGAAAATGATGATAGGTGATATGTTTTAATAGGTTCATACAGTTAGCTAACAAATCTAGATTTTGAGTGATTCCGAAGTTGTCTTTGATTTATGATAAAAATTATCTAAAGGAAATTTTTTTACAACTTCCTGGTAGTTTATGGTGTATCTTCAATAATTTCATTGTTTAAATAACATTTTATTTACCCTAAACAAACAGGCTAGCTAAATATCCTAAACTGAAGAAAGTACGAATGAAAACTAGTATTACTTTCAATAATACTTACTCGTGTTATCTCTCGTGGCGGAGCATAGGCCACCCACTAGCATTTTCCATCGAACACTGTCCTGAGCAATTCTTTTCAATTGATTCCAGTTGCTATTCATTCTTTTGATGTCTGCTTCCGATACCCGGTTCAGTGTGTTCTTTGGTCTTCCTATTTTCCTTTTCCCTCCAGGATTCTGAGCAATCGCTTGCCTCGTGATACAGTTTGGTGATTTCCGTAACGTATGTCTATCCACCTCCATTGTCTTTTCTTAATTTCTTCTTCAACTGGAAGTTTATTTGTTCTCTTCCACTGTAGGTGGTTACTAATGGTACCCGAGTTATAATAATCACTAAAATTTATAACACGTTGGATGGGATCATTGCTGAATTGTTGGTTCAATAAAATGACCACTTAAAGGCCTCCTTGAGTAAATAAGCTAAAATCAAGAACGTTTCCGAAGGTACCTTTTTTCATTAGATAAAAGTTTACTATATCGCTAGTTAGGGGCTACCACAGAAAGTCAGATATTTAAAAAAAATCATGGAGAAGTACCATTGATACTTATAAATTAAACTAAAGAATGTTTACACCGTTTTAATAACTAAACTGTGTAATATTAGCGATAATTCGTCTAAACAGTAAACAGAAAGTTTAATGCTGGAATTTTCCAGATCTATTACAGTTTGTTGCTTCAAGCTCCGATTTCTCGACAAATTAGATCGATTTGCGGTGAATGTTAAACCCATCTCTAGTAAATATTGTGCGAAATTAGTGTTTCACTATTTCTATTAGTAACATATATGCATATATATAAACATGAGCTAAATATTTTAAAACAATATCCTGTATACAACAACGAATCAAACTTATTTAAACAATCCTTGAAAACCATGAGGTAATGAATAGCTATTTCGTACCAGTATGGGACTCCTCAGCAATGAGTATCCACGGCTCTACCAGTGGTCAGAAATTAATCATTCAGGTTTCGAAGTGAGCCCACAACATTCAAATCTCTGATGGGATATCCAATGGTATACATGCCTAACTTCGATTCATTCTCAATATTACCCAACCACCTATTGTCTTAGGTATACCTGACATGGTAGAACTCCCATTGGTGATGACTACTCAGTATAACTTTGAGAAACAAATTTCGAAACTAGCCACTAATTCACACATGATGATTATTAATATAAGAAATTCTGTAAATCATAAATATTAAATTTCAAACGCTTAATTCATGTAGTGAAATATTTTGGGAGGGGGGAGGGTAGGGGGGAAACATGAGTTTATTGAAAAGTTTTTCTGTTTTTAATGGTTCGAAAAAATAAATACTAAGCATTGAAAAAAAAATCAAAAAAACTTCCATATTAAATTTAATACCATGTTACAATCTTATATTTTTTTTAACTGGATAAACTATAGGAAACTTTAATACCACGAATAACACAAATGATTAACAATAATTGAAGATTGATTTATAATTGAATTTTACTATAAACCATGTGATTTACATTTAAGTTTGATATAAAAAGAAAATTAAGTAATTGCGTGTTTAGTTATTAATTTTTTCTGTTTCTCAATTTACTTGAATAAATTTTCTAGATTCTTGAAAAGTTTATTAAATTAAAAAAAAGAACTTGATTGTAATCAGGCACATCAACTGAATAGAATGTAAATATGTTAGTGATGATGATGATGATGATAAGACGACGACGATATTGAAGGTTGTAATGTGATATTCAAATGTATATGAATTAAGTTTATTCCCGAAATAAATTTACTCCTAATGACTTCCATATTTCAGTCATTTATATTTGCTTGTTGTTCATTTTGTTGTATAATGCATATCATATTATAACAAAACTCAAAATAAATACCATCATAAATTTCAAGAATTTCAGTTTTACTTAGAATATGACCGTTATTGAACACTTAATCTGACTTTTTATTTTTAATAGTTCGCTATATTTGATGTTATTACCTAAAGGTGGATTTATGTTTCGTTATCATTAAAAACACCAATGTGAGTGATTATAATTTCATAGTATGTGATAAAATATATACACTGTTCAGTTAATATAGAGCATTGGCATTGAAATATTATTACTTAACATTAATCTTCATGATAGTTTTATGATTATAATTAATTTAATGGTTGAATTCATGAGTCGATTTAAACTAGACGATCATGGAAAACCTAGAAGAACTGGATGGCCGTTACATCCTCGTATGGGACTTTTCAGCAGTGTACATCCACGATCCTTCACCAAAATGGGCTCAAACTTAAGGGCTTCAATCTCATAAACGAACGCTTAACTGTCATCCAACTGTACTGTTATCTAACATCAATTAATCCCAAATATTGAACGATGGTCCATCATTGTTTTCATTGAATAACTGCCTCACAACAGACACGATTCGACTCCACTGATCATGCCTACTGACTAGAAATCTATGAAATACCTGTTGAAACCAATTACTAATGAGCATATGATGATTATTATCAGAATGAAGGTTTGTGGAAATTGTAATAATTTAATGGTTTAATTCTTTTTTTTTTAATATCAACATAATTACTATTTCTTTGAACATCATAAACTAGTTCCAGCTATAATAACGAACACTACCTTTAAAAAATTCCTGTAAATAAAATAAAATAAATTATTTATATTAAATTTTTTTTAAAAAACAAACAAATAAACAAACATTAATTTACACATCAATGAACGTACAGAGGGGGTGGGTGAGGAAACGGAAACAATTTTGACAGTATAATCAATAATTTAAGGAAATAATAAAAATAATTTTAATAAACAAAAAGAAAAAACATTATCATTTTTCTTTTTGATGAAAGAGTAAAGAAACAAACAAAATGTCATCCCTTTTCAAGTTGTTTGTTTTCTTCTTCTTCTATTCATAGATTATTTTCTATTATAAATAATCATGGAAATCATTAAAAAAGAAAATTTTGATAGAGAGAAACTATGAATAAATAAATAAATAAATAAATGAAAAGAATGAGAATAAAAATGATTCGATGACAATTTATTTATTTATTTATTTGTTAAATGAAATTAAATTCTACAATGAAAATTCATTTTGTTTGTTGTGTATATTTTGCTATTGTATAATTGTTGTTGACAGATGTCGAATTCATTTTTGTCACCTGAAATATGTATGAATCATAGTAATAATAATAACAAAGGAGGATAGTGTTAAAGTAGAAGAGAGTGAGATGATAAATAAGAAGAGAGAGTAGATTAATGAGTCATTTTTTTAATATTCCAAAATATGGATTGGGTCCAGTGTATATATGTATATGTGTATTCAATGTACACTAGGAAACGTTAACCGAACAACTGATCAGCTATATTATATATATTATTATATTATTATATATTTTATTTAAGAAGGTTTTTGGACTTTCTGAATTTCATGGTTAATGTCATGAACTGATCTTAGTTCAACAACCATTGAAAAACAGGCAGCATTAAGCAATTGTTCCATTCTAGTAAGTAACAGCTCAACAGTGCGTATCCATGAGAGCGCTGCTAGTTGTTGGAACCAGGATATTTGTTGCTGGATGTGAATAATTAACCTCTAGATCACTAAGCCAGCATTAGCTGTTAAGGGGCCTCACAGTATAAGGAAACAGATGTACAATGTTTTCTCCTTATCAATGATTAATTAAGATCAATCCATGATGTTAGCTACTATATATATATATATATATATATATATATATTCTTCTAACAAATTTCGTCATTAGTCTACATATTTCTATTATTATTATTATCTGTTTGCTAAAGGATGCATATGATTATTTTGATTGAATTAGTGGATTTTATATTGACTATAGTTTCTATATTCGTACAATATATCATTAGTAATATTGAAAGGTCATTTAAGTAGAGGAAGATAAGAATACTGAAATGGAAATTTTTAATCGATTTTAGCAAAATAACTAAATGTATCATAAAAACAAATGAGGGATGTTTTTTTTACAAGCTCTTTTTGATGATGATGATGATGATGATAATAATAATAATAATAAGTGTAAATTATGAATGATGAACCTAGAAATAAACATTATATTTAAAAAGACAGCTACTTAGGATCCAGAAAATCTTAATAAAATATTTTTCAGCTCGAAGAAATTAGTCATCAGGCTAAATTAAAGAACAGACAGATAATAATGATTAAAATGTTATTAGTTCATTTCATGCAGTTGAAGAAACATTTTTGCTTGAACTATGAAATAGTATAATTGAAAAGAGATATCATCAAATGAAGAATCGATGTAAGTATTTACAGTATAAAGGATAAGGACGTACAAGTGACTACAACCTTTCGAAAACACATAAAACATGTTTAAAAATTTGATAGTACACTATACAAAAAAAAGATAAGAATCAGATTTTCTGTAACATCATCTACTTTCAGTTCCACTGAAACACAAACTTTCTGAAGTCTGTTTAAAGAATCTAACCATAAACTTTTCTTTTTGTTCTTCCAATCCCTTACCAAATAAATACAAATAGGTTTTGAACACTTAACTACAGTGTACATAAAAATATCTGTGAATTATAAATTATAACTAACAAGTCACGATATTCCAAAGCTAAAACGTCATGATTAAAATTATTATAATGTCAATATTATCAAATCGAATAACAAGTTGATTTGAAAGAAAAAACAAAAAAAATTTTTTCTGTCCATTAAAATTCTAAAGAAAAAAACAATTTAGAAAAACAATTTCTGTTCTTAAACATTTTCTCATTCACTATTGAAATGTTTCAATAAATTATCAACATAAATCATTAGTAATTAGTCAGGTTAAAAATGATTACTATTATTATTATTATTAAACAAAGTGAATACAATCTAATTTATTGTTGCTTGTCAGTAACTCCATGAATTAAAAATATTTCAGATTGTAATCAATAAGTTGATTTTTTTCCTCAGTCATCCTTATCTCATTCACTTTGTATAAGTAGTCGGTATGGTTTATCGTTTCAACTTAACAACAACAAAAAATAAACGTGATATTCTAATCGGAATTCATAAACTTATACTTGATAAATAGGTTATTTATATTAGATACTAAATATCATCTGATATACAAAAGGTAACTTATTTTATCTGTATTTATTAAATAGGGTATAACACTTATATACATTTGACACATAGATCAAATTAATCATAAAAACTTACAGTTAGGTAAATCATATTAAGAAATAAAAGTTATGAATGAATTAATCTTGAAAAAGGTAGAGAAGATTTATAGCTCAAAGTGAGTGATTTTGAGCTTTACTTATCAAATCATCCAACTCAGAGGACAAAAATCCAACAACAAAAAAGGGATGAACATCTTTTATTTCAAATTATCCCACTAAATTAATAAGAATTCCCGTCATTTTTTTTGCTAAGACAATTATATTACTTGAAATATTTACATTCAACGATATGTTAGCCAATTTCCTGATTCGTGACAGTTAGATACAGATTTTTTAAAAATAAAAACTACAGGATGAATCTTCGTTCAGTTACATTTTGACAAGCCTACGATTAAGTTTTGGAAGATATAAAAGTAGGTAATAAATAAAAAATGTCAATAAATAATTCATTGTTAGAACACTTGTTAAGAATCTAATTCAGTGTCAACAAGTTTCTCTATAGTAGGCATTTACAATTATTTTTATTTTTAAAAAAAGTGAACTGGTTAAAAAAAGTTTTATTAGTTGACATCATGAGTCCATTGAAGTTAGACTACCTTGGAAAACCTAGAAGCATTGGGCGACTGTTTCGTCCTATTTTGGGACTCCTTACCAGTCCTCATCCATGATCCCGCCTCGCGAGATTCGAACCCACAAAAATCCTCTTTTTAATAATAATCATATGCTCACTAGTGACTGGCTTCAACAGGTATTTCATTCAGTTCTAGTGAGAAGCACTGACCAGTGGAGTTCAACTACGTCTGTTGTGAGATATTAACTCACTGAAGACAATGGTGAATGTGTCGCTCAATTTTGTGGATTAGTTGAAATTAGACATTAGCATTGTTGAATATCGGCCGGATCAGTGGTTTGGAGGTTAAGCGTTCGCGTGCGTAATCGATAGTTCGTGAGTCCGAACCTCGTGAGGTGGGATCTTGGATGCGCACTGCTGAGAAGTCCCACAATAGAACGAAATGACCATCCAGTGTTACTAGGTTTTCCATGGTGTCCTAGCTTCGATTGACTCATGATCTCAACTATTGAAATTACTATAATATCCACTAAACCCCTTCTGATACTAAAAACATTTTGACTATCAATAGAGTTCACAACTCATGTTTCATCATGCTTGATACTCGTCAATAACTGAATAATTCAAAACCTTACTAATAACTAGTTAGAGTGCTTTGAAAAAAAATTGTACAAACGTGTTGTTACATCATCAATACTTAGTGGATGTTATATACTCTTCTTCAAATGATATAATTTAGTGATCAAAATGGAAATCTTTTGTTTTTTCGGAAAACAAGAAAACTTTTGTGAATAATTTCAATTATTTAGAAAGTTATTTGAACATACTAACACAAGGATCATTTAATAGAAAAGTTTTCTTTACTTCACTTTTGGAAAATCTGTTGAACAGATATAATTCAACAGATTAGTTTTAATGATATTTCCAGATTTCTTTCATAAAAATGTTTATTTCATTTAATTGTGGTCATTGTATTATTTATTCATTTTTCAACTTTGAGGATTCTATTGAAGGAAAAGAAGTTTATACTACTAAGTAAACTACTTAAAATAAAATTGATTTGATAAAAAGATTATTCAATATATAAATGAATCATTATTAAGTTGTTTTAATGATGATAAATGATATATATCTACAAAATTCGCTATGTATAAACCGTAGAAAATGTAAAAGTTGTTTTTCTTGAAAAACTATTAAACATCAGAATTCATTCGACAGATGTTTTAAAACTGTTCAAAATTACCACGAAACCATTATAGACTAAATGTGACTGAAATATGTGTTAACAATCAAGTTTAGGGTTAGATAACTATTAATTGATGATATTTGATGAAGATTATTTTAACTCATGAACTAATTGAACATTAAGACATGATTTGGTGGATTTCTACAAGGCGTCTTAACGGTTATACACTAATCGTGAAATTATGCACAACCATCATAGATGTATATTACCTATCTGTTTCAAAATAAGGCAAAAAAAAATCCATCCAATGATCACTGGCTTTCAAGGAGGCTATATAAGACGACTTCATTTTATGATACACAATTATTTAGCTTGCTAAATATAATAATATGAAATACTAGAGAGAATGAGTGAATGGGTTTTGCCTAAGATAAGAACTTTTAAAATGAGTATTTGTTTTTAACTGAAAGCAAGGGTTATTATGTTTCAATTTTAATTTGTTGATGAAACGCAAACTCAAAAAAAATCACAAATAATAAAACTGAATACATAATATCTGAACGATTATTTACAAAATGATAGAATCACATCATATATATGTAGATACTATTACTCATCAAATGATAGATAGTTCATCCAAGCTTCTCCTCATTTCTTAAACAATAAACAAAACAACAAAAAGTCAGACAAGTACTCACAAGCACATGTACTTCATGTGACTTTATATTAGAAAATACAAGACCACAATGCACTTTAAGCAGTAAATCCTTGTGAGTACATAACTTGAACATCTATAACAAAAACTGGATAAAAGATTTATAGTTAACTGGCTACCGTTGATGAATGTGATGAGACATAGGGAAGATTAGTGAGTTAGAAGAAAACAAAATACTATGAGGCAACTTCATTTTTCGTTTCCTCTCTCTGACAAACACAAATTGATTTCTCTGTTGATTAATTGAAGAGATTAGGAAAACAAGTTTCTTTTTATGTTTTTTTGTTTGTTTCAATGTCAATTAAATTAGTAATAATCCTTTCCAAAAGAAAAACTAATATGTAATGGCAAATAGACAAGAAATTAAGTAAAGAAAATTATTATTGAAGATAGATTATCGATTTACATAGATCATTATCTGTAAGAGCTTGAGACTTCATCGTATTAATCAGTCAGTTATCTGTCAGTCTATAAACTTAATTGTTGTACTCATACAACTTAGATTCATACATTGGTCACATATCCTCATAAATACCAGCTATATTCTCTAGAATATGAATTTTGTCCGATTTGGACGCATCAGCTGATTATACCTGTATTAATGTACTCTTCCTACTGATAATTACAATCTTTACTAATCTCGACAAGTATTACAAAATTTTCCTGAAGTCTAATGATTCCTAATAGCCGTAAGCGAGAAACTAATTTTTCAAAAATTTGCACTTCAACATCGTTAGAATTCAGGATTTTCAAATTATTTATATAACAAACATATTAACTAATATCTTAAATAAAATGTGTTGGTTATTTGGACTTGATATCCTGGTTGATGAATTTCTACCGTTTAAAACATCTTCGAGTCTCAACAGAAACACTGGTACACGAAAATAAATACTTTTAGCTGACGTGATTTAAAGGTGACTCTCCCAAATTTCCTAGATATATTTCTTCGTTATGTATCAATAATTAACAATTTTTATGTTAAACACATAATACTGATTGACTAGATACATTTGACATTTTTACACGAATAAGTTTGTCAAATTATGTCATTCATTTTCAGTGATCAAAGTGTATCTTTCACTTTTGATGGAGTTTTGTTCTCTGAGCTGGATGGTTTGATCGTGGAGCTTTCATCGCTCTTCTGAACGACATTATCAGCACAAACTTTGGAAGCTCGGAGAACAAAACTCCATCAAAATCATCCACCTGAGCTACAAATCTTCTCCACCATTTGTATCTTTTACGTTAATAAACGTTTTTGATAAAATTATTTTGATTGTCTTTTGAGAGCTAATCTGAGTAAGTTACATCCATTTGTTTTATCATTAGAGGTTCTTAAATTTTAGTCGATTTGCTCTATTAAAATCAATAAAATATAGTTACTCATTAAAGAGTTGTTCATCTTTTTCATTCAATTTTTAGATAGGATGTAAACTAACCAAATTGACTGTTGGTTTCACATATATAAAAGTTTATTTTCAATCTGATCTAACAGCTGATGTGAAATAAATCTTAAATTAGTTAGAGAACATCAAGTTGATTGAGATCATGATTAATAATTAATTGATTAGTCGTTGTTTTCTCAAAATCTCCATGTAATCTTAAAATAATCTACACATGTGTACAATTTCTTATTAGAAGCATAGGTCCAAAATCCGTATTAAAGTTGCCACATAACACTGCTGGGTAGTGAAGGAAATTTTGATAGTTAGTTTAGGTGGTTGGTGGAGATCAGACTAATTGACCAATCCTATACTGAACTTGGATTACTCAGAGTTTGCTTTTCGAAAGTTTAAAAATTGCGATTGGCTGCCCGATATGCGTGCTTATGTATATAAATTGTATGAGTTTCGGCTTGTGTAGTTTATATAGGTAGGTATGTGCAAAGAATACACACACGGATTAGCACAAGGAACGTAATCTGAAAGTGTCTGATCTGTGATCTGGGAAAATCCTTCAGGTTGACAAAATAGTAAATAGATACGGTGGCAAATACTACGGAGAAGTGACAATCGACCCTTATTTGTATGTCATGAAGTGCATGGACAAGAGTCTTTGTACCGGTGGTATTCATGTAATGCATAAAAGACAGTCAGTTATAGCAAGTACGTCCAAAGGGAGTGGTGAATAACTATCCTCCTAGGTCGATGAATATACCTATACGTATGCTATGGGATGCATTATTAAAACGTTGTATGTTATCAGTGTCTATGCTACGTATATTTACTCATAGAGTAGGTATACCCCTGTGTATGCTAAGGGATGCATGTATTGAAACTTTTGTTACCGAAATGCATGTAAACTATACTAGCTCCTGATGTGAAGCCCGAATGCTAAAGCCCGAGGGTTCTAGCAATTTTCCCAAAACATCACGTCCATGTGTTAAAGTGAATTCTAACCTAGATTAGCCAACAAGGTTTACCAAGTGATGCTTTACCAACCTCAAATAACTGAAACACCTCACTAGAAATATGTAATATTTTTATAACTTCAAGAGTTTCTATCAAAGGATTCATCAATATCTCTAATATCTGATACACATTCCGGAATAAAAAAGTATTTCGTTACAAAAAAATGTTAACAATATTGATTAGAACATGAATAAAATCTGATTTTTATTGTGTTAAAACATTCAACTCTTCTCTTCTTTTCTTTTTTTTGTTCTACAAATTAAGCGCTACATGATAGTTTGACTAAAAACAAAAAAAATTGTAATTTTTCCATGATAAAATACAATTCAATAAATATTATTTTGATAAATAACATCCAGGGTCTTTATTATCAATCATTACAATGATTTCACAGTAATATATTATTTAGAATAAGGTGTGAAATGTATAAAATAATAGTGGAATGAATTGTATCGAAGTACCTTCGTGATATATATACGGTAATTATCCAAATGTATACAATGTGGAAATGTTCGTTAAATGAAATACATGTATTCTGAGAAATATATTCATGTCTATCATTTAAGATAATAATCAATATAATTTAGAATAGACAAAATTTTTTTCTAAATTATCATTAGATTATCAATGTTATTTTCACTATTTCTCTGTTGTTGTTTTTTTTGGGGGGGGGAATTTACAAGAAGTAGTTTCCATAATAGCCTTGAAAAAAAATGACAAGAAAACTTAACAATATACATTAAAAACATATAACTTAGCATTAATCATTAGATTGAATAATATTTAAAACATTACATCCTTCCTTCCTTTATTCTATCTCATATGGAATAATATTGTTGTGTATAAATTACCAAGAATCATAAACTAGAACAATATAGTTATTCTCTTAATCTTCTTAATTTTTAAATATTATCTTTAATTGAACAAAATACTAAACTTCTTATACATTTCACTAATGTCAAGTTTTCTGTGTTTATATTTTAGTGTCAGGAATTTATAATAGTATTGATAGAGTTCACGTAATCTGCGAATGAGAAACAAGACTCGGTGACTAAAGACCAGTAAGCTAGCTATTGATGCGTCCCAGCCCCGCTAACTAGAGGGTGAAGTTCAAGCTTGGAATTGGGAAGTATATTCTGTAAACAGCCAGGAACGAGCGATAACAACAAATACAATTCAAAACATATATATATATACGGTACAAAACCGTCCTTGGGGAGAGTTACCAAATAGTATACTAAAAGACGCAACGGACCAATAGCTTTTAAGATATTTCCCAGTAGGAAATAGGACATGAAGGTGACAAGAGCGCCTTTGGCGCGAAAAAAAGAAATTCAAATTTTCTAAATAAAATGACAAAATTAGGTCCCTTCCCAAGTGAGTTCTGAAGATCTAACGTCCCCAACTAATATTTCATTCTAATTAATTCGACAATAGGATCTTTATTTGGATTTCAAATTTCCTAATACTCTGTAGTGGTATTAGTTCTTAACTACACAATCCTTGAAGCAGAACATATAATTACTGAGAAAATTCATACTCAACAATTAACACGGAGAGAAGGTCGACAATGGTGAACTTTGGAACAATTCAATCGGATGGCATGGCTCGGCCTTGAAGACATGGTCATTCTTGCGTAATTTATCTCTTATATTCATAATAAATATATTGTTCTATCTCTAGCCTAAATGTGTTCTTCAGATTCGCCACATCATATTACTGATTGTCACGATACGACGAGTCAGAATAGACAATAGATTTGATTAGGTTTTCATATCATGACAAATCTACAGTTTTAAGATTAGGTTTATTATTATAGCAGTACTAATAACGATCTAGACCATAATTTTACAATTCCACTGAATAATAAACTAGTCTATACGACGCTGGCTATATCACAGGATAGACACTTTTTTGACCTTTTCAAATTATCATAAACTGACCTGTAAAGATACTGAAAAAGAGTAGTAAAACAAACTCATTCTAACTAGTAAGCTTGAATGGTTTCGACACTAATTGTTCAGCTTAAAATAAACAAAATTATATTGATTAAATAATGTTTTATAAAATATTTATTGACATATAGATAACAATTACGTACACACACAAACCTACATCTAAATATCCTTACCTTTTCTAAAAACTTAATAGACAATTGTTTTCAGTTTACACAGTGAAACAAAACTCATTTCAATCCAAATGTCTCTGTTATTATGGATTATTTTATCGACTTTAATAGTGTATATGAGTAATAAACCACATAAAATTGCTCATATCTACATTTATCTATCAATTTATGCAGAAATAAATAATCTAACTGTCTGTATGCTACCAGTTAAGGATATTTATTCAATATATCTCCTGAATTTGCTTCCAATTCTTTGGGGATATATACCTATATATAGAGAGAGTATGGTGAGTAAACCTATGGACAATAAAATAAGTTAACTTATGATAGAAAAGAGATTTAATGATGTTAGGTGGAAAACAAGGGAAATAGCTCGTCATTTGATAAACACGTTTGTGCGTAAACCATAAGTAACCCTCCCCCCTCCAAATATATATATATATATATATATATATATATATGCAAATGACAGAAAACGAAAATTGGTATATTTCTAGATGAGGTGAGCTTGGACACACGCACACACACATACTTACACGTATCTACTAGAATTAATCTTTGTTATTTTTGGCGACTCAAATCATTCTCAGAATGAATAAACGCAGATCTTTACGGATGACTACTCAGTTTGTCTGTATGTATATCGATTTTTTTATATAAATGAAGATAACACAAACTATGAGATAGATTTTGAACTAAACTGGTAGAAGACTAGTAAAAATAATAACATCCTATCGTAATTAATTTTCTTCCTTTGTGTAATAAATACTGTTTATATAGTAACAACTCATAATTGAGGATTGTTATTTGTTCACATTAAACAAATGAGATACTGATTGATTATATTTGAAGAGAAAATATCATTGATCCAGTTTGTAATCATACGTGGAAATAAAGACACTAATTGATTCAAATTTTTGTCATGGATTAATGTCAACTAAAGAACTATTAAATAACCTTAAGTACTTAGTAGTTACTTAATCTCAGTATGAAACCATTCAGCAGCATGCACCAATGACTCTACTGTACGTCTACCATAGTTTTTAATTTTCGAGATGAAAGCAACTTCTTTGGACTATCGGAATCATAAGGGCAATGCTATCATCTCGGTATTTGAGATTCCTGGGGTAACATCCCTATGATAATCTTTTATTAACACATTTTTTATTCACACGAAGAAAAATCTTTATTCTCTGCTATATCCCTAAGCAATAATTGAAACTTATTTAATCATATGTTCAATGTAATCAATAAGTCAAATATTTCGATGCCCGACATTACGAACGTTAGCCGATTTTTTACTTGACCGAATGTTAAATTCCACGTATTATCCTATTAAATTGTTTTTACTGTTTTTGGTGAGAGAACTTGACATTTTTTTAACTACGAATAGGACGTTAGTTGGCGAAAAATACTACATATTTCTTTATAATTCCTCTATAATTAACAAGTCTTATGATATAAATTGTCAGTTCAGTTTCGTTTTAGTCTTATCATTCTGATAAATGAAATAATGAAACAATAATACCTTGATGAAGACAGTTAAGGATAATCCTAAAATCTATTCATTCTACTACTTATTATACGACAGTGGTGGCGCTGTGAACAAGAACATAGGGTGGGGGGACAGCGGTCCCAGTTAAAGATGAGAACAATAGGTTAAATACTTCATTTGCAAAATTCCATGATTTGTCCTTCAAATTCTGTATAATTCTTCCTATTCGCAACTCTTTTCAATTTCCGTTTTCATTCTCCTCAACTTGATCTTCTTAGCCTTCTGATGTCAGGTTTCTCACTTCCGATTGGTGTTACATACTACTTATGTCTGTCGACATAAGTAGCACACACCACAAAAGTAGTAGTAATAGTGTGAGTAGTAGTGGTATAGTGACGTTAAACTCAGGTAATGTAAACCAATTTATTACTTTCTGCGAAATCACATAGTAACTTTATAAAATATATAAATCATACATTAAACACATTATTTGCATATCTTCCTTCAGTACATCATCATTCTTCTAATTCTGTTATTCGGATTGCTCTTCGTTTTCCTTTCTATATTTTTTTATTTCGATCCTCTTCTGGCAAACATCCCATTTCCTGTACCTACCATATAAAACTTATACCTGTCCACATAAATAGCTCACACCACAGTAGTAGTATTTAGAAAAGTAGTTATAGAACAAAACAATTAAATTGACTGATATAGCATTATTTAGACGAAATTAATTAGTTAATGAAGTAAACGTGTCTATCTAATGCGTTTTCATGTTCTTTAATTATTTCAGTAAGATAATGATTTCGATTCATTTCAATCTGTTATGATGAGGATGAGTTTTTGTAAACATCAATAAATATGACTGACTGATTGTGTGAAGATTGTTCCTCGTTCCTTAAACATACTGTTCATGTGAAACTGATATCAAGTGAACATACATTGAATTACTTAAACGTACACTGACTTCATTTCTATCAGGAGTATCAGTTTCATGCAAACAAGTTTGAGTTAGCTTAACATCAAAATCCACGTCTTCATGTTGATTATCTCTAGACATCTACTGAATTACTCACCCTTTTGAATTATGCCAGTTCTTATCTGACGAATAAATGGGTGTATGTACATTATAGCACCAGATAGTCTTATGTCTAGCGCTGAGTGAAATCATAAGTACAGAAAGTTGAATAATCTTAAACTATGATGAGAACAACTGCTCAATGATCTTTTGTTCTCATTGCTTACCCAATTTACAATACATTATTTAGTGGGAAATACAAGCACGGCATTTGTTCTTTGTGTTACAATAAAATCTGACGCGCGTGTTTGAAAAAGGGCAGTGATTTTGTACTTGTTGTGATTATCCTTGCTTTTGTGTAATTGTTGCATCAAAAGCATTCTTGGTCTATATAAAAGTACTTTAGTTAAGGTTTGAAATCTTGCTAAAGTTTGCCTTGTGGTACCCTTTTACTTATTGACTGACATTTGTGTTCATACTGTGATCATATTGTGTTTTACACCTTAGTGTAACTAAAATAGTTGGTAGTACTCACAAATGTTGACAACCAAACTGTTTGTTCCCTATGGAGGAATGAATGCAATGTGATGAATGCAAAAAGTGGTTCCATAAGATATGCACCTGTTTAAATCCCACCGCATACAAAAGATGTTCAAAGCCTAAATCACATTGGCTTTGCATGTTTTGCTGTGCAAATCAGACGTTACTATTACAGGAGGCTACGAGCCTATTGGCTTTGGCCTGTAAGAAGAACGACGGCGCATTTGCTGATAACAAGAGCACTGACAGTGACGAATGTGTCAGTGTAGCACCTTCTGTTACGAGACGCCTCGAACATATCGTGGATGAGCACTACTGAGGAGTCCCATACTGAGATGAAACGGTCGTCCAGTGCTTCCAGGTTTTCAGTGGTGGTCTAACATCAATCGGTTCATGATCCCAATCAAAAAATTTTAAAAAATGCATTTAAAAAATGTGTCAGTCAGTATTAGTTGATGAAATTTTGTCATCCAGTCATAAATATGATAAGAAAAATACTCTGAGATTTATATAGTACAATCAAATGACTAATTCAGTTTACCGTAGTCCAACTGTAGTTTTGATTGAAAAAAACAAATCAAACAATTTATTTAACAACAAACAACCTATTTACTAAACATGTAACTGATATTATTCTACTGCTTCGCATAGATTTATTAAAAGATAATTCTGTTTAAAAAACGTTATCAAGTGGTGAATCGATGAAAATAGAGCAGTGTCATATATCTACTTAAAACTTCTCAGTAGTACGCCACAACGCTATCACAATTAACTAAACCTGAGAACTTTCAGGTTTTGATACAAGACACTTTGTAAACTAATCATTGAGATAGGTTTAAATATTTCTCATTTTAAAATGATAAATAACGTCGAACACAATCATTTTTATCGATTGCACACTCTCTCAATATCGATAAAGTTACCGCTATCAGTCATAGCTTGGTTCACCTCTTTTCAGTGGAAGTTTTTATTAGAATGTAGTTTATATCCCATTTCTTACAGCGAAGATAATGGTCAGAGTAGTCGACTTTTGATCAATTGATTAAAACTCTATATTCACCCGATTCTGTTTGAACAGTATGATAATATCACACACACACATACAAATGTATAGCTCAAAGCCACATATATAAACCTGTATTTGTTAAGTGAGTTATAAATAACACTGATCTTTTAATTGTTCTATAATACATTGTAAATCTAAACAAGTTTTGAACCGAAACCTAAAATGAAATTTGTGTAAACGATCATCTAAATTCCTTATCTCACTATTGTTTTTTCTCTCAGTTTAAATAGTTTATTTCAGTTGAATAAATAGATTTGACAGAACTACAGATATATAAACGTGTATATACATGTGTCCTAAATTCGATTATTATTATTATTTTTTTTGGTTTTTGGTATCTCATCGACTTATTTACAGAATAGAAAAAACAAACAACATTTCATGATAATAAACTATTTTTGGAATAAAAACAAGTAAATAAAATTTAATTATATATATATATATATATATATATATATATATATATATCAATAACGTGTAGATAAGCCTAATTATGGACATAAGTTGGAGGAGTGATGTTTCAATGAGAGATTAGTTAATTCCCGAAAAAATAAAAAAAATAAAAACATTAATGTCAATTAATTATTTTATTGATTGATATAAAGATGGAGAGTAGGAATAATTCGTTTAGGTTTTCTTTTTGTTTTCCTTTCATCATTATCATGGTTTTTATTATATTGAATGAAGCTTGTAATGGTGAAGAATATAATGAATATATATGAACTGATAATGAATGAATAAATAATTTAATGGTTAAATGGTTATTGATATGTAGAAATATGATTTGAAATTTTCACAGATTATTTTAAATGTTAATCTTATTTAGATAAATATTTAAAAAAAAACAATAAGAACTAGACAGTTTTGTTCTATTGTGGGATTTTGTACCAATGCCCATCCATGATCCTTCTGGAGATCAGATCCATGATATTCGAGCATGGATGTTAGAGTATGAGGTATAAAACAATCAATTTGTATTACAAAAACCATCCATTAGGAACTTTTAGATTATCTGGGATATAAATAGTAAGTTAAGCTAGGTATTTAGTGTAATTTTTTTCCTTTGAATAATAATCTAATGTAATAAGAATATTAAATCGTAGAGATGTGTAACATCTGTTCGTTATTAGACAAATTCCAATGTAAAATCTGGTTTTTTTAGTAAACATTTAACTTTAGATTAAAAATATAACAATCTCCACGTTGAATGCATTTTACAGTTTAACTAAATGGGATGAATAACGTATTTACTTACTTACGCCTGTTAACCCTCGTCGAGGAGCATATGCTGTTCATTAGCATTCTCTATCCAATTATGTCCTGAGCAATCCTTCCCAGTTCTTTACAGCTGCTATTCATCCGTTTAAAGTCTGCTTACAATTTTCGACGCATTTTGTTCTTCGATCTTCCTCTTTTCTATTTCCCTTTAAGATTTGCCTCGTGATGTAATTTAATTATTTTCTCAGTGTGTGTCTTATTTGCTTCCAGCATCTTTTCCCAATTTCCTCCTCAGTTGCAAATCGTTTTTTTCTCTCCCACAGTAAGTTGTTGCTGACGGTATCAGGTCAATGGACATTTAGTATCCTACGTAGACAGGTGTTTATAATTACTTGTGCATTTTTGATGATGGTTGTGGTAGTTTTCCGAGTTTCAGCTTCATACAGTAGAACTGTCTTGACGACCATATTCAAGATTCTGACTTTGATATTGGTTGACAGTTGTTTTGAGTTCCATATATTCTTCAAGTGTAGGAATGCGGCCCTTGCTTTGCCAATACTCGCCTTTACGTCTGCATCAGATCATCCACGTTCATCTATGATGCTATCCAGATAAGTGTAATGATTCACCTCTTCTAGAGTTCCGCCATCAAGTACGATTGAGTTGGTTTTCTCTGTGCTTTATTTGAGAATCTTGCTTTTTCCCTTGTGCTAGTTTCTTCGTCGTATCATATAGTCGTTTCATAATTCCTTCTCTTGCAGTGTTTACAGTTGTCGTTGTCGGGTCTCCCACGCATTTCTGCTTCTCAGCTCTAATGCTCTTCTTCGTTTGTTTGTTCGCTTGTGCCTTGATTTTCTCTGTTTCTGTTCGGCTGTTGTTAATTTCTGTCTTCTTGTTCTTCCTTTCTTCGATCTTGTCCAGTGTTTCTATACAGATCCATTCTTTCTCATGCTGCTTCTTGCGTCTCAGGATCTCCTGACATGTTCAAGTTACTGTTTAATTGATCCCTTTCCAGTTATCCTGTATAGTAGTCTCTTCTTTCAGTAGATCCTGTAAGGCATGGAACCTGTTGTTCAGAGTTGTCTTGGACTTGTTGAGTTGATTAGTATGTCGACGGAAGGCTGTATTGAACCTCTGTAATGCTGTTTTTCTAGTTGTCCAGTGCTTCTTTATCTTTGGTTTCATCTTGAAAACTCCAGGTAGTTATCTGAAGTTATATCAGCTCCTCTTCTGGTTCTCACGTCTTTACTGACCTTCTGAATTTTTTAGTGATGCAAATATGATCTATCTGGTTTTCTGTGGTGTGGTCAGGTGAGATCTACGTAGCTTTGTCTATGCGTTTGGGTGGGAGTATTGTGCCGCCTATAACCAATTTGTTGAATGCACACAAATTTGCGAACCTCTTACCATTCTCGTTCCTTTATCCCAGTCAGTTCATGTCTTCTTATGATATTATCGTGACCGTTGTTATCGATTCCGACTTTGAAGTTTAGGTCTTCCATCAGGATGGTCAGGTCCTTTCTTGAACACATTACTATGATCGATCGCAACCTCTCGTAGAAACTATTCTTATTATCATCGTTGCTATCATTGTTGGTTCCATAGCACTGGATAAGAATCACCATGATTGCCTCTATCTCTGTTTTGAATGATGCTTTGGTGATTCCAGAACCTTGGGATTCCCACCCTACAAGTGCATTTCGTGCTACTTTGGACAGCATTAAAGCAACTCCCTGAGTGTGAGGAGCATTTTCCTCTTCGTGACCAGAGTACAACAGCATCTATCTTGTATCTGGCCTTTACAGTTCAGCTTGATTCCAATGTGTTTCGCTGATTCTGAGTACTGTCAAGTTGTATCCCCTAATTTCTGTTTCTATTTGACTGGTCCTCCCGGTCTCCTACATTGTCTGAACGTTCCATGTACCTAACAATTGTTGTTCTGGTTGTTAGAAGAAGCATCAGTTTCGTGACTTTCGAAGAATCTCGGTTTTCAACGTGAGGCGTCATAATTCTTCCTTGAACTCGGAGGAAAGAGTTTAAGTGGTTTAAATTGTTTATTCTGGCTAGTGCTTTTTTAGCGAGGTTGTTTTCTACGGGGTGGGATTGCCGACCCTATGCCCACCTCTCCTCCTTTACCCGAGCTTTGGAGTGGCAGTAGCCCTAGAAGTGCTACAGGCGGAGTTGATCAATAACGTAATTATATCCAAAGTTGAAGGCTAGATAATAAACGATGTCGACGTGACTATAATTTTTCGACGAATCATTCACATTTAAGATGACCACCCTTGGATTTTGGCGCGAAATTCATTCACTTATTTAGCTAAATACTATTTTGGTGATGAGAACATTAAATTTAATTCCTAACCCTAAGATTCAATTGAAAATCCCAATCTTAATTCTTCACACTAATCAATAACTCTCATTTATCCCTGATAAATAGGTGAACATTACAAAGTCATTTTAGCGTTTCTCAAATGTTGTCCATAAATTATAGTCTTACCATGATATCTTCATAATGTGATATAAATTTCCTTTATTATTACATGATTAATAGAAACCACTACAATTTTGTATGAAGTAAAACTACCTATAGAGCAAATTAATTTGTGTTAATCCTTAATAATTGTGCTGATTATAACATTTAGTGCCTACTTCCTTTTTTTAAAAATGTTTTTCGCCTTATTGAAAACATACATCTCAATTTTATTAACTCAAGCAAGTTAACCCTTTACTTCTAATCATACTATTCCTTGTAATATTTTATCTATTTACAACTTGTTGAAAACATTAAAATAGAATGAATGTATTTTATCAATCGAATTCTCAATTATTCTTGTTTTCCAAGTCACATTCATTAAAGAGGCAACCCAATATAAAATATACCACTTTCTAAAATCTATCACTAAACACTTTAATCAGTTTGTTATAATATTAAGGCAATCCATTCAAGATTTATATATATATATATCCTGCGAGGCGGGGTTGTGGATGCGCACTGCTGAGGAGCTTCACAACAGGACGAAACGGCCGTCCAGTGCTTTCAGGTTTTCCATGGTGGTCTAGCTTCAATTGACTCATGATCTCAACTGTTTAGTATATCAAAAATAGATTGATCGGTTACATTGCTTAATATTAATGACGTGAAAATTCTCAACAATAAGAAACAAAAAAACAGAGAAAAACATAAATATAAATCAATTGGATGAAAATTTATGTTGTTATTCACGTATAATTATGTTTCAAGTAAATGTTTTCATCAATTCTCAGGATACCTTTTTACGTAGACTGAGCATATCTATTTTGTTTTAAAGATTGTATAAAGAGAAGAAATATTTTATAGCTTATATTCATTGTAATTTACGTAAAGAATAAAAAATTATAAAATTAAAAATTAAAAATAATTTAGTACGATAAAATCTATACAAATTTGATGATGATATGGTTTATGTATTACAGTTTTATGTAACAATGTTCTCCCAGTTTGTTTGTTTATTTACTTATTCTTAAAAGAGGAATTACATTTTTTAAATAATTTTAAAAGGTTAAAAATAATACAATAAAGTTTTGGTTGAAATCGTGAACCGATTGGTGTTAGACCACCATTGAAAACCTGTTGCGGGGCTCCTCAGCAGTGCACATCCACGATCCCGCTCGCGGGACTCGAACTTAGGGCCTTCAGTCTCGCGCGCAAACGCTTAACCTCCTGGACCACTGAGCCGTCATCCAGTGGTGTTAATATCTAACCTCAACCAATCCCCTAAACTGATAATAAAGTGTTTGTTAATATTTACACAGTTGAAAAACTAATGGTCTTTTTTATCTAATTGTAAGCTAATCATCATCAACAACAACAACAAAAAGAAAGGACCACAAGTGCTTAACCATAACTTATTTCAAATATTGAGAAGAATATTATGAATTTAATCAGTTTTTATTGATTCTAATAAAATATCAATGATTAAGATCATAAGTCATTTGAAGCTAGAACACCGTGGAAAACCCTGAAACACTGGACGGCCATTTCGTCCTTGAATTACACTCATCACCACTGCGCATCCAAGATCCCACATCACCAGATTCCAACCCACGACCCATCGATCACGCACGCAAACGCTTAAAATCCAGATCACTGAACCGGCCAGTATCCAACAGTGTTAATGTCTAAATTCAACTAATCCACAAAATTGAGAGACACATCTAACATTGTTTTCAGTGAGTTATTATCTCACAACAGACGTGGTCGAACTCCACTGGTCAGTGCTTCTCACTAGAACTGCATGAAATACCTGTTGAAGCCAGTCACTAGTGAGCATATGTTGATTAGTATCCGAAGGGGTTTTGTTGATTTTATAGTAATTTTTAATGGTTGAGATTATGAGTCAATAAAATAATTTGTTCACTTGTAACTTCTTTGAAATAATTTACTTAAATATGCTAATTACTTACCATTAATTTACTTACTCAAAGAAATGAAATTATTTTTTAAATTATTTATTTTAGTAGCAAAGATGGATAGCGGCTAGCAGTGAAATCCAGGACGGGCGTTTCGTTCTATGTGGGACTCGTCAGTTGGATGTACCTACATTTCAGAGTTAATATTCACTCTGCGACTCGAACCCACTACCGTTCGCTTCAAATGTCTTCGCGTTATCCACTTAGCTACTGAGTCGTGATAGCCATTAGCTTGTGCAATGGGATGAAGTTTAAATTCATTTGTTGTTTATTTAAAAAAAAAAGAAAACAAACTATATTTCTAAAAACAAAGCTGAATACTTTACTTGGCTTCAGCCAAGTTACTAATCAATACTAATATATTCGAAATTCCTAGTTTAATCTACAACAATGAGTAATATGGGCTTTAGTGAATGAGACGATGAAGATATTCATAGATTTACAAGTAACGCCAATTAATTAAACATTCAGTCATAAACATAAATGGTTTTCATATGATTGTTTCTAACCAACTAGTATTAAGACACACAGTGACTAATACAACTGATATCATTTGGTTACCTTCAAAAATTATATAATGTAATATTATTAAATAGTGAATTGTAGAGTAGTTTAATTTTGAACGTAAGGAAGCTGTGTTTTTTTTTTACAAGTACAAGAACAAGTACCAAATTCTGATTTTATCGATTTGTTTCATTGTCAACTTACAATATGAATTCTAGTTAGATTTGTGTTAAATCGATACCATATTAATAAGTTCCGATGACATTTAACATTTGTGATATCCCTTTTTTTAGCGGAATAAACAATCTGTCAAAATGAAAAATATGTTACTGAAAAAGTAGTAGAACTTTTGTATGTTCACGTTGAATCATGTTAAATTGTGATAAACACATGAATTTTATTTAATTTATGTAATATCACTTTCACAACTTAGATTCTGATTGATTAAAATTGGATTTATTTTCTCACGAGTCATGATTGTTGATAATCGTCACACACTTGCATCTTCAATGTTTGTGAAATATACTTTTTCAGTGACTTATTTTTATTTGGCTTCCGTAAAACCATTATGATTAGTGAGTTCCTTACTAGTAAATTACTTTTTCCACTGTTGTGAAAAATGACTTGCCATAAGGTACATTCTGACTAGAGGAAATCTATTGCAAGTTGAATAGATTGGCAACTTATTAGTACGTCAACGCTAATAATCCACATCCTAGTAAGAAATGGAAAAGATAAAACCTTCAAGGTAACCTTCTATAGCGAACATAAATCAAAATCGAAGTGGAACAACTTTGTTCATATAATAACATACAACAACTCTGGGATGAAACGAAATTATTACATTGATTGCGATAACAATCAATCAAACAACATCGAAGTTCATTGCAGAAATATAAATTAGAAAAATGTTAACAAGATTTTTATTTGAAGAAAAAAACAACCAAATATTGAGTAACAAGAGATTCCATAACTAGAGTTCACCTTAACCCGTTCACTAGGTCTGAATTGAAAAATAGAATTATTCAATATTATTCAACATTCACGAATATTGTGGTGAATGATTGATCGAAAACAATTTTTTTTACTTACTTTACTTACGCTTGTTCGGTAAAGCAAGAGCAGCACATTTAAAACTAAAAAACATCTGGAATTCAAAACAACTGTCAATCAACACCAAGGTCAGAATTTTCAATACAAATATCAAGACAGTTCTACTGTATGGGGCGGAAACTCGGACAGCTACGAAAGCCATCATCTAGAAAATACAAATGTTTATGAACAGTTTTGTACGCAAAATACTTCGGATCCTTTGACCAGACACTATCAACAACAACCTACTATGGGAGAGAACAAACCAGATCCCAATGGAGGAAGAAATTAGAAAGAAGCGCTGGAAGTGGAACATTTTACGTCGAGAAATGGAGACAGACATGAGAAAAATGGACAAAAATTGTATAGAACTGGAAAGGAAGGTCCAGGACAGACTGAATTGGAGAATGCTGGTCGGCCGCCTATGCTCCATTGAGAGTAACAGGCGTAAGTAACCAGCATTCTCCAACCCACTCTGTCAAACGCAATAAATATTATCAATAAGTTTATAGGTATCAATGCCAAAGAAGTTGAACTTGATACTTTCAAATAAATTGACTATTGAATAGAGAGTTAATGATAAATCGATTATTGTGTTATATCTCAATTTCATAACTTAATGTAAGAAATAATTTTTTTCTTCTACTCATTAGAATATAACAAAAACTATAGTTATTATTAACAATAAATATTGGTGAAAAGGGTTCACTTCTCTTTTTTTTGTGTATGTGATGAGAAACTATCCAGGTAATAGGCTTAACTTATTATAGTAAAATAAATCCATTCTGATAGACATAAAATAACAAACAAAACATTAGAAATCGCATATAACAAGTAATTATATATAAATAATCTGTAATTTACATCAAAATTTCAAGGCGGAGACAAAATTCAATCTGAAAATAATCACATTTTAGCCATAGATTTTCTTTTCTTTCCTTTTTTCTATTTTTTAAATTATCATTCTTATTATGAATTGAATATTTTCACTATGGTATATCGTTTTGAATAGGATCATTAGAAAGGCAGATAAAATCTTGTTTCACCTTTTTTTCTTTTTTTTGAGAAGAAAAAAAAACAATTTTGAACTGACAAATTGAAATTATTTTGTAGGGCCAGCGAAATGTCACTAAGCCCTAGCCAAATCATCCGGCAGTTGGGTCATTGAATATCGAGCAAATCATCGATCCTCGTCAAGCTCAGGGACAACCAACGCGCATCAGTTAATCGTATGCCATGAACTGGCCCATGCGGCAGTGGTCTCACTTTCACTTGTATCTACTTTAACTAATATATTTCCGTAACAACGTCTTCTGTGTTGTACAGTCTTCAAAGCGTCTATGGTACCTTGATATGTCAATGAGGTAGTCCACGTAAGGTGCTGACCACGAGGTGTGACTTCGAAGTTAGCCAGTTTGTTACACCATTCCCATCTAACTCGAGTAGGCCTCCAATCATTTCGACATAGATCATCTACGTTGGTGATCTACAATTTCATTTCATTCCTGGTAGAATATACAACGTTTAAGCTGAAACTAAGATGTTTTATTCCAATGAGTTAATTGGATATTTCGTCAACAACAAAAATGAACAATTTAACGTAAACTCTATTGATTAAATATATCAGATCTAAATATTATTTGTATGATCATTGACATGGTCTTAGTTGAGTATTACTGAAAATATTATATGAATGAATTAACTAATGATTTGTAATTTTCAATAGTTTATCCGTTTATGTGACAACCTAATTTAAAATAATCATTTCAGTTTGTATCTGAGTAAATATGGTATCAATAAATCTATAAATGAATAGTGATTTAAAGTTGAATGTTGTTAAGTGGTTAATAGGCATCATTTACAATCGACAAAATGATCTAAATTCGTTTAGTTTAGTTGCGAATTACACTACTTATAAGAAAAGTTAAATATTTGATGTTCCTAAAATGTGATAAAGAATTATCAAATAGGCTAAAAATGTAGGTTAAATAAATTTCTTTACAAATTGATGTTTTCACACAGATTATCCATACATATATAGGATTATAAAACATTATCTAACTAACTCATTTGGTTTTGACAACCACACATTGGTTACTAACTATCCCAAATCACTGACCCTTTTATGGCCTTGTATCTGATACCGGTTTGGTCGTACAAAGATATTATGAATATAAATATTTCATTTAACTCTGTATATTAGCTAGAGTAACCTTGTCTGTGCGATGGCGGTAATAAGAAGCCAAATGCGGGTTGATTTGGATGAATTTATTTCAAACAACCGTTTCTCCAGGCAGATATTAGAATAGGAGGCGGGAAAGCGAAGAAGAGCGAAGACAGGTGAGTCAGCTCGACTTGACTAAGCGTGACTCAATGCTTATAGTTAGATAAAAATAAGTTACAGGCACTCAGTGAATAAGCTAAGTAATTAACATACATATTCTCACATAGAAACAGTCAAGATTAGTAAGCGAATAATTACCAGTGTCAAAATGTGACTTGAGAAAAATGAATAAATCGATCTGTCCGGAAGCTAGCATAACCTATGTGGGATTGACGAAGCACTGGATACTGAAACCTGTTATTTTAATTTCATACTTATATGCATTTCCATTTACTTTTTTTGTCTTATATTAAAAGTTATATTTTACAATTGAGTCAATAAACAAACCACAGTACCGTTTATTTTTTTGTAAATAATTCTCTTTAAAACTAATCTCGTTAAATTATCACCATGACTTACATTATTTACACATAAATACAAACACAGAAAAACAATATCTTAGTATTCAGTAATAATGGAATTCTATTTACTTTAGACAAAAATTAAAGTCTATAACAAATAAACTTTGTGTGAATTTTACATGTTATATAGAAATAAAGATACAAAGGTTCTTTGTATAGTTTATACTGATTAGTGGTTTTTTAGCGAGTTAGTTTTCTACGGGATAGGGTCGCTAACCCTATGCCCAACCCTCCTCCTTTATCCGGGCTTGGGACTGGGAATAGCCCCCGGAAGGGCTCCAGACGGAATTTTGTATAGTTTATGCTCACATTCAAATTATAAGTTCTTCATTCCTAAGTGAAGTATATAAAAGACAAATACTTTTAAATCAAAAATAATGTTATATATGTAAGTGGATTAGAAATAGTCTTTAGAAATGATCAAGCTAAACCACTGATTCTGAGAAATAAACTGATTAACTAAGATTTATATTTAAAAATTTATTCTTTTAATTAATTTTATTAATTTGTTCAAATTCAAAAGTAGGTAAATAATTATTTTACTACACTTAAACTGTATCCAACATTCGAACTGTTAAGGTATTTCAAACCAATACACAGTGGTATTTCGTTGTTTTCTCTTGATAGTAACAAGTAAGTTAATACGTTTCATTAGTTTGAAATATTATTAGAATATTTGGTAATTTAAGAAATGAATTACCCTTCAAATAAGAGAGAATCGAGATTTGAAGGTTATCACACATTGCAAAGCATAGAGATCTCGAGGTCAAGTCCTAGTAGGCTTATTGATGTGCACTAATGAAGGATCACACAATAGAATGAAATAACTGTTCTATGTTTTGTGGTTTTTAATATTTGTTTAACTTAAGTTAATATATGATATGAAAGATAAATTCTTTAGAGAGTAAACTTGTAAGGAAGCTCAAATTAATGGTAATGCAAAGCAGAGATAATTCCAGAATCCTGATGAATAGTATGACAATGATCTATTCAACGTATAAAAAGATACGACACGGTAATCAAAAGAGCTAATGTTTAATTGTTAAATTATTTAGAATTCAATGGATTCAATTAATCATATTTTCAATTAACTAGAATTATCTTATATGTAAATGTAAGAAGAAATCACCAACATACCTAGTGATATAGTCATATTTTCTACAAACATTGTCATTCGCCTTTTGTTAAAGTTAATCAAAAGATGTAATTTTTAAAGAAAACGACTGAAATAATTTCATTTTCGTCATGTAACTTAAGTTTATTGATAATAGTAGAGTACATTCTTCATATATAATCAGGAGTAGAGTGATTTCCAATTCGTTCGATTACATTGTAAACAACTTATCATGAGTAAATTGAAGCTAGACCACTATTGAAAACCTGGAAGCATTTGACGGCCGTTTCGACGCATGATCTCAACTATAAAAAATTACTATAAAATCAACAAAACCCCTTCGGATACTAATCAACATATGCTCACTAGTGACTGGCTTCAACAGGTATTTCATGCAGTTCTAGTGAGAAGCACTGACCAGTGGAGTTCAATCACGTCTGTTGTGAGATATTAACTCACTGAAGACAATGGTGAATGTGTCGCTCAATTTTGTGGATTAGTTGAAGTTATACATTAACACTGTTGGATACTGGCCGGTTCAGTGGTCTGGATGTTAATGGTTCGTGTGCGTGCTCGATAGTTCGCGGGTTGGAATCTGGTGATGTGGGATCTTGGATGCGCAGTGGTGATGAGTGTAATTCAAGGACGAAATGGCCGTCCAGTGCTTCCAGGTTTTCCATGGTGTTCTAGCTTCAATTGACTTATGATCTCAGCCATTGAAATTACTATAATATCCACCAAACCCTTTTCGATACTAATTACTGATCAATTGAATCTTTAATTTAACGTATAATGTTCAAATAATATTGTCGATTTATTCAATTATTTCTGCTTGATTCATTCATTTAATCTTAACTGTAGAAAATAATAAGCAAATAATAATCATTTATGAAGTATTATTACGTGGTTATACCAACTTTGAAGATTATTTTGGTGAGATAATGTAATCTGTCTTTAAAAATTACGTTTGATCATTGAAGAATATTACTATCATCACTATTCTTACTACTATTCCTAATACCACTATTAATATTACAACAATAACTAATTTGAGTCTAATACTACTTCACACAAAAAGAAGCATAATAATTGTGAGAAAAATTGGTGAGACTATAATTTATGAATGGTCTTTGAGTGAAGTTTAAGTGACCTTAAAGATGTTGACTAATCTACTAGGGCTAAATGAGGGTTACAATTTAGTTTGAGGAATAAGGATTAGGATTATCAGTTGGAGAAATTAAATTTCATGTTTTCATCACTAACTGATATCCACTATAATGCCAAAGCGCTATTTATCCACAGGGATAAATGAATATCGTGCCAAAATTTAAGACTCCCTATCTTACGTCCCCAAATCATAGTTTTATTGAAAAATCCATTTTCAATACTTTGTTACAATGGTTTTTACAATAGACTTAACAATAAAATATACAGATTTCCTTTTCACTTGACTCTTATTGTTAATGTTCACCACCATTATATAAAATAATATCATTTGGTATTAACTCCTATTTTTTGCTCGTATATAGAAATTCAAATTGATCCAACACTCGAAGCCATAGCAACAGGGATGATAATCAGTCAGTTATCAATTGTTTTGACAGTAACAAACTGTCATGTTTTAAAAAATCTTGTTATGTTAATTTTCATATAATCATTAAGATTGCTTTCATATTAAACAAATTACAAAATAATCATTCAACTTTATCATTTAATGTTAACGATATTCGGAAATCGATTATGGAACATGAAATAAAACTAATTAATCAAGAATTTTATTGATGGAATTTTTCTGCTTTTTACAACGTTTCTTTAACTATTTGATCTTTGAACAACATTCATTTATTACATAAAAAGAAATACTTCAAAGAAACAACAATTTTTATTTAGTTAACGATTGTGAATAATAATGACTATGATAATGTTGGTTTAATATTAGTGCTTAAGTGTTTCCTGGTTACAATAACCTTTAATCGAGTTCAGTTGTCATACAAATTGCAATTACTAGTTTCGTTGTAACTTATTTGTGATGTTTAATGGTAGTAACATAAGTAATAATAATAATAATAATAATAATGTATATGACCAATCGTAAGTTCACATACAGAAGATCATTATGATGAAACTAATTTCATAAAGTTTAGTTGTAAACAAATTTAGCGATATCACTTTTTCTCTAACATGGATTACTGAATAAATAAAAAACAATGGACGAATTCGGGAAAAGGAAAAGAAGAAACTGATTTTTGGACAAACCGAAAACTTGTACAGTAATTTCATCGATAATACTTTTAATTGGTTTCAGATTACAGTTTTATGATGATAATAATATGTAGACTTTACCAACTTTTCTGAAGAGAATTTTGTGGAAACTATAATTTATGGACGAACTTTGAGCGGTGTCGAAGTGACCTTGAAAATGTCCACCTGCTAACTAGGACTAAATGAGGGTTATAAACCATTGTGAAGAATCAGGATTATTATTTACATTTGATGGTTAAGGTTAAGAATTAGATTTAAGGTTATCATTACCAACCGATATCGACTATAATGCCGTAAAGCTATTTAGTCAAATGAATAGATTAATTTCGCGCCAAAACCCAAGATTTGTTATCTTAAATCTGATTGGTTCGTCGATAAGTAATAATCTCGTCGGAATTTCAATAAAATGTTTATGAATTACTTAAATTGCAAGCGTAAACTTCAAGTTATCGATTAAACTTTTAATTAGATAACGAAGATGCTATTCATAAATTTAAGCAGATAAATATTTCTACAAGGTATTGAGGTTTATTGATTATCTTTATTAAAACCAGTTGTCAACAGATAATGTAATCATTTGAAGGATCTTATTAATTAACGAAATAAGTTCGTTAATCAAATACAAGTTCTGGGTTTGATGTTGTTTAAAGTTGTGTACACATAGTGTGAACCCAGTCGCAGCCCTAAAATGAAACAATTATTCAATGATCTTAAATCTATGAGCTTTATGAGGGCTTCAGTTACACAGTTAAATCTGTGATAATATTGTGATTGTACTCTACTGACTAGTCACAAACAAAAATGGCGAATTGTCTCGATTATGTTTTTTTCATTATTTCTCTAAGTAATTTCAGTTATTGGATAAAGAAATAACCATTTTTTTTTAAAAAATACCTTAATTCAATCATTTACAAGGATAAATACTTTAATTCAGAATTCTCTGCAATTGTCATAAATGTATATAAAGTTATAACACAAATTGGCGAGACAATAATTTATGGACTAACCAATCAGATATAAGATAACAGGTTTCCGATTTTGGCGCAAAATTCACTCATTCATTCGGATGAATAGAGTGTTAGCATAATAGCTAATGTTAGTTCATGATGAAAACTAATTTCTAACTTTAATCATCAACTGTAAATCATACGTTCAATTCCTCACACAAGTTCATAAACCTCATTTAGTCCTGCTTATTAAGTGGAGACTCTCAAGGTCAGTCTGACGTCGCCCAAAGGTTGTCCATAAATTATAGTCTCACCCACAAATTTTATCCATTCATTCACTATACAAGTGGAATATTAGTTTAGATTATATTTAGTTTTCTTATTTCCTTTTATATTCAATTTAAGCATAAAAATTTAATAGTTTTGTTTAAATCCGTAAACTTCTTAAGAATCCGTTAGTTTTGAAATTTATAAAATCAGACATTTAAATAATAACCTTGAGACAATGAAATACATTGAAAACTTCAAAAAGTATTAAATTGATTTTTACAAAATAAAACTCTTAAAATTGAAAAAAACGGATAAATTCTGACGTCAAATAAAAAATTATGAGAAATGGGGTTTTGTGGAGATTGTAGTAATTTAATAGTTGAATTCGTGAGTCGATTAAAGCTAGACCATCATGGAGAACCTAGAAGCATTGGATGGCCGTTTCATCCTAGTATATGACTCTTCGGCAGTGTGTATCCACAATCCCGCCCCGCGAGATTCGAACCCAGGACCTATCGGTCCCACGAGCAAGCGCTTAACCTCTAGACCATTGAACCGGCAACCAACGGTGTTGATGTCTAACTTCAACGAGTTCACGAAATCGCGCCACCGACCATGATTGTCTTCAGTGAGTAACTGCCCCACAACAGACCTGGTTGAACACCGCTGGTCCACTGGGATCGTGGATGCGTACTGCTGAGGAGTCCCGTACTAGGACGAAACGGCCTTCCAGTGATTCCAGGTTTTCCATGGTGGTCGAGCTTCAATTGACGCATGAATACAACTATCAAATAAAAAATTATTTTGTGCAAATAAAAAATGCTAATTTTTTTTATCAGAAAATTTCAGAGGTAAAACAGTTGGTTTAGTAGTATGAGGGCGAACATCCCTTCATCATTTATAATTGTTGTTTTTTATTACATTATTGTTTATAGTTCAGTACTTCAATAGACTAAAATGAATTCATATATATAATAAATATAATTTGATTTTACTAGAAATATTCTGCATTGTTTCCTTTGCATTATTAAAACTTGTGTTGATTTAATTCGGTCATTCATTTATTCTGGAGAAGTGGCTTACATTAAGTCATGAAACGTCAGAAATACAAGTTCTCTACTCATTCGGATAAAACATATATATATATATATAATTAACTTCTCACCCAGTACTCAATTTATTTGAAACTATCAAATACAACCTTGATATTGTTACCTACAATTCATATATATGTTTATGATGTATAGACTACACGTGTATGCTTCTACATATTTCTATGCCACTATTAGCTTACAACTAATTGAACTGGACTGAAATTGCTGGATTCACTTCTTGAAAATGTTTGTTATTTTCAACGTTATCCGAATTGATTATTGATAGAAATATCTCCACTGTATCGCTTAGCCAAACAGGATCGAGATAGAAGATTTTGGTGCTTTTGTGTACTAATTACCTCCAAATACATCAAGTTAAATGATGCTTGTGTAATGAACACACTAATAAAAAAAATACATTTATAAAAAATATCTGAAATAATATAGACTAATGAAAATAATACTTGTTCTGTAGTCAAAACACAAATCACTAACGACTGGTTCGAATTCTCTCTTTTTAGAAAGCTTCTATGCAAACCTTGTTATTTGTTATGCACTGGAAAGACAGTACACTTTGGTGCGTTCATACTCAAGTAGACTGTCAAATTCAAGTAAAAATTACTTGAGTAATTATCTGACAATTTCGTTCAACCACATTTTTATGTAGATTATGATAGGGTAGTGTAATAACTTCTAAAGACGTTTGTGATATCATGAAAGAATTCACAGAGAGAGACTGATGTGAACTGAAGTGTACGAATTTCTTTGTCTAAATTTCTTTAATCTCATGGTAAACATATTTACATTCCTTGTCGGAATGGGGGTTTGTGGAGATTGTAGTACAGTAACGGTTGGATTCACGACCAAAGATCCTAGGTTCGAGTCCAACGTGCGGAATTGTGTGTGCTCACTACTGAAGAGTCCTATATTGCGACGAAATGGCTGTCCAGTGCTTCAATTTTTTCAATGGTGGGTTAGCTTAGATCGACTCATTAATTCAACCGTTAAATTTACATTTCACTACATTCCTCGCTACATGTTTCTATTTTACTTTGCGTTTATACTGACCGTTAGGTGACATCATTATGTACATACGTATGTATATAAATATATATATAATATCTTCAGGGAAGGTCACAGGTTTGATTCAGGAGGGTTTGTGGATGCACGTTGTTGACATTTCACAAACTATGGTGAATCATGTTACTAGTGTCCACTTTTTTAAAAGCTCTTCAACTGTTAAGAGAATTGTCTTCATATTCATCAGTGAAACTTAACGGATAATGATTTCATACATTAGAGTGTATCATAAATAGCCTGTTAAGATTTCTACATTAATTGAGTTTTATGATGCTTTGTTATCGATATTATCGAATAAACTGAGCAACATTTTTTGTTTACGATAAAATTTTATGATTCCATTGGTAAATATTGCAGTAACATCGTCATGGTTAGTACTTAATTCAATATTAGGGTTTATAATCATACAGTAATTTATCGCGTAATAAGGAATAATAGTGAGTGATTGACTACGGACGTCATGAAACCTAACAAATATTCTCTAGATGATTAAAATAAACCATTGTGTCGTTGAATAAAATAAAGAGAATTCAGCGAAGAAAATTTTCTTTTCGACGAAATCATTTACTTAAGCTGTACATCTGTATTTATGTGAATAAGACGGACTGCGAGAAAAAAGCCGGGGAATATCTACAAGAAACGAAAAGTAGGACAACGCTTAAAAAACTTAAGGCTGAAACCAGTAAAATCTCACAGTCGATAACGATTAAACCAAGACCCTTGTAGATTCCATTGACTGACAAAGATTCACAAGAATAATAGTCCGCTAAGGGCAGTGATTGATTTTACAAATGCACTAACATACAATCTAGCGAAATACTTAGGTAGGATACTTCAACCGTACGACAAATTGATTAATCATGGAATTAAAAACTCTATGGAGTTCAAGAATAATATCAATACGATCCATATAGAAGAGGATGAAATGATGGCAAGTTTTGATGTATATTCCTCATTTACTAATGTACCTATCAATATAGCATTGGATAAAAGTTGTGATTGTTTAGAATGACTCAGATTTGAATTTACGATGCACGTTAGCTCCAACCGAAGTTAATAATAACTTGGAATTGTGTTTATGATCCACCTTATTCACATCTTGAGGAGACCTTTACAGACAGAGAGAAGGTGTTGCAATGGGTTCACCAGTTTCTCCGAGGGTACCGAATTTATTCATGCATTCCCTAAAAGTCAGTGCAATCACGAGAAGTGTATGTCCACCCAAAGTCTGGTTACGGTATGTAGATAACATTTTTATTATCATTAGACGGGTTAGTTTAGAAGGATCGTTTGAAAATGTGAACAGCATTTCGGAGAGCATTAAGCTAACAAAGGAAGTAGAATCCATTGACGAAAAACTAGCATTTCTCGATTGCTTGGTTGAACGAAGACATAATAGTAGTAAATTGAAATTAAATGCATTCAGGAAACCAACACATTCTGAGAGATGCTTAGATTATGGCTCAGCTTATGCGCTCTGTACGAAATTTACTGTTGTAAAAATTTAATTAACAGAAGTATTAAACACATTACAGATAGGGAAGACCAACAAGTTGAATTGAAGGAAGCTTTATCTACGCTTAGGGATAACAGTCATCCCAAAGAGTTTTTAAAAGAGATTATTAGAAATGAAAGAAAAGCTTAACTAGAATGTACGCCGAAGGATTGGAAGTTCACTGTGGTCATCCTATACCGTAGTAAAACATCTAAAGAAATCAAGAGTGTATTTTCAGGCTTGTGATACCGTAAGATCAGCATTAGTGAAGGTTAAGGTTAGATTTCCAAAGGAAGAACAACAGAATATTGTCTGAGTTCGGCTGTCATGATTGTAGTACAGTGTATGTGGGATTGAAGGAACACAAACAATGTTTGAAAAGTGTTCCCAAATCCTCGGTCGACCTAAAGAAACTGGAGAATAAGTCGGTGACAGCGTTACATGTGTTGGAAACAGGACACAAAATTAATTTTCAATGGACCAAAATACTTCAGAAAGGTTTTAAGACACATAAAGATTGTCGATAGATGCACTGCATATATGAACGAACAAGAACAGCTTGAACAGAAAGGATGATATTCAACTAGCAACTATTTGGCAATATTCGATAACAAGTAATTGGACCCATTCTTTATCCAACCTGTTTATGTCACATGCATCGTTATTCTGGCTGAAATTAATGTGGATTATTTTAGCAACACAATCATGTATCTAATGCTTCTCATTTTACATGCATATCGATGATTCAGAAACAGTTTTTCAACCTTCAACTTGCACTTTTATTTTTCCTTCATATAAAAACAAATTAACACCGAATATCAACTATTTATAACTCAATCTTACACATACACACACACACAAAATTCATTCAGTCATTTATTTTCACATAGTTAACTTTTCACATAATTCGCATTTAACTGACTCATGTCATTCAATTTAATAAGGTCAGCATCTAAATATGAATAGATTAACACAGCATAGATTTGATTTGATTGTTAAGCGCTATATATTTCTTTTACGACTTTGATTTTGATTATTACCCTGAAGAAGCTCAGACAAGTTTGGTGGACGAAACGTTGGAATTACTCTGATTTCAATTGTTAAGATTATTTCAAATATAATGTTCACTTATAATGACTTCTCTATACTCGGTGCCCAATTTTTGTCAAACTATTCATTCCAATGAATAGGAACTTTCGTCTAAATTTGATCGAATAGTTTCGCAGTATTTGGGTACCGAGTTGACGTGAGACATTAAAGAGGAAGAATGTATTTGTAAAGTCTCAGTTTTTTCTTTGAAAAAGCCTGGAGCAAATTGCCAAGTGAAACGTTGGATTGACATCAAATTCATTCACTGAGATTTTACAAATACATTCTTCCTCTTTAATGTATTCACTCTAATATTGACAAATATTCGTATAAACTCGCAATTATAGTTATATGGCAAATATATGTCTATAAAAGGATAGAAGAGATTGCATCATAAATTGATTCGAAACTCTTACTATCAAATGAGGTTACTCAACAATCAAGCGGTAAGAGAAGATGGAAATAATTTACGGGTCTGAATTATGAAAGATAATTGTCTAACTGGCAGATATTAAAAAGAAAGATAAATATAATCGTCATAATAATAAAAACTTAATAACAATCAAGCAAACTGATTACGGTTTAAAATTACAAAACACTAATTTAAAAAACCAGTAACAATAAGAAAAAAATTAAAATATACTACAAAAGGAAATTAGGGCCTAGGAAGGATGAGAGGTTAAACGTATTGTTTTTACACACAAAGTTGGCGCTTCATTTGATGGGTTGTCAAAAATTCGGCAATGCATAAGATTTTTATTCAACCTCCTTTCAATCCAATTCCTTTGACTTTGAAGATTTTTTTTAAAAAAGCCAATCAGAAGGGCAACACATCGCAGCAGAAAATTGGGAAGATCGAATCGAAGAGAACGGGAACAAAGAGTAATTGTAATAGCGATGAAGGAACGATTTAGGATACTGTTTAAAATGTTTATTTATAAATTGTAGTTATACTATATGGAAATATTTGGTCGAAGCTAAATGTTCACTATATGAACTGTGTCAGAATTCAATTAAATGAATTTTTAGAGAAGGTAATGAAATTTCCACCAAGTCTTCTTTTTACATTAAAAACTACAATTACTATTCAGTTATCTAGATAAGAGTAGTTGGGAATAGGTTTCAAATTCATCATATTGTCGGTTTAGTGCCTTGGGTTGAGAATGATGCCATTCAATTACTGAGTTACCACTCAATAGGCTACAATTTCAAAACTCAATTTAAAATCGTCCATATTTTTGTATAACACTCTTCATATTGTTTGATTTCATCGGTGATATTGGATATTTATCATATCTAGTGAAACCCGTTAAGCTATTTGAATAAATATAGAATAAACTGTTTATTCTTGTTACTTAAACAAATTTAAAGATTTGTTTTGTAACAGTCACCTTTAAAAACTGAAGAAATAACAACTTTATTGAGACGTCAGTTATGCGCATCATCGTGGTGAGTATGACTAACAACAGAGTTATGGTTTGTCCATAAATACCAGTTATTCATGTTCAACTAATCGATACTAGTTACACTATGTTTCTAGGTCTTCGAATATCCTAAAAACAAATACCTGAATGTAGATGCACAAACCTAAGTGTTTAAAAATAAACAATCTGAATTTAATTCTTTTCAATATCATTCTTCACACACATAATATTCAACTACCTAGATAAATGAATGGAATAGGTTGATGTTGGTCTACACGATGTTTTACACAAACAGAATTCATGAGATCTAGAATTAATGATAACAAAATTATGGTAATCCAGTATTTAGCCGAACTATTTAATTATCAGTTAAAGATAATACAGAGGCTTGTAACTTCGAAATCATGGTACATGGAACGTCCGGACAATATGGGAAACCGGGAAGACCAGTCAAATAACAACGGAAATGAGGAGATACAAATTGGCAGTACTGGGAATCAGCGAAACCCATTGGACCCAAGCTGAACAACAGAGGCTAAATACGAGAAAGATGCTGCTATCCTTCGGCCACGAAAAGGAAAATGCTCCACACACTCAGCGAGATGCTCTAATGCTATCCAAAGTAGCACGAAATGCACTTGTTGGATGGGAATCTCACGGATCCAGAATCATCAAAGCATCATTCAAAACAAAGAAGGAGGGGATCACATTAAATGTTATCCAATGTTATGCACCCACCAATGATATCAATGACGACAATAAAGATCGATTCTATGAGAGGCTGCAATCAACCATAGCGAAATGCTCAAGAAAGGACCTCAACATTCTGATGGAAGATCTAAACGCCAAACTCGGAATAGACAACACCGGATATGAAGATATCATGGGACAACATAGATTGACTGGGAGAGAGAAACGAAAATGGGGAAAGATTTACAAATCTATGTGCATTCAACAAATTGGTTATAGACAGCACAATATTTCTACACAAACGTATGCACAAAGCTAAATGGATCTCACCGGACCACACCACAGAGAACCAGATAGATCATATTTGAATCAATAAAAAATTTCGAAGAACAATGGAAGATGTGAGAAGCAGGAGAGGAGCTGATATAGCTTCAGATCACCACCTAGTTGTGGCCAATTTAAAACTGAAGCTAAAGAAGAACTGGACAACTGGACAAACAGCACTACAAAGGTTCAATACAGCCTTCCTACGAGATACCAACAAACTCAACGAATTCAAGATAGCTCTCAACAACAGGTTCCAAGCTTTACAGGACCTACTGAAAGAAGAAGAAACTACTATGGAGGACAACTGGAAAGGTATCAGAAAAGTATTAACTTCAATATGTCAGAAGGTTCTGGACCACAAGAAGCATCATCATAAGGAATGGATCTCTAAAGAAACACTGAACAAGATCAAAGAAGAGAAGAACAAGAAAACAGCAATTAATAACAGCCGAACACGAGCAGAGAAAGCCAAAGCACAAGCTGAGTACACAGAAGAAAACAAGCAAGTGAAGAAGAGCATTGAAGCCGACAAGCAGAAATACGTGGAAGAACTAGTAACGACGGCAGAAAAAGCTGCAAGACAAGGAAATATGAAACAACTATATGATACAACGACGAAACTAGCAGGAAAATACAGTAAACCAGAGAGACCGGTCAAAGACAAAGAAGGCAAGCCAATTACTGAAATTCAAGAACAGAGGAACAGATGGGTAGAATACTTCGAGGAACTCCTGAATAGACCAGCTACATTGAATCCACCGGCCATCGAAGCAGCATACACAGATCTTCCCATAGACATCAACCCACCGACGAAGGAAGAAATCAGGATGGCCATCAGACAAATCAAGAGCGGGAAGCAGCAGGACCCGACAATATACCAGCCGAAGCACTGAAGTCAGACATCGAAGTAACTACAAACATGCTTCACCTTCTATTCAAAAATATTTGGGAGGAGGAACAAGTGCCGATGGAGTGGAAAGAAGGACACCTCATCAACATTCCAAAGAAAGGAGATCTGAGCAAATGTGAAAACTACAGAGGAATCACACTACTGTCAGTACCAGGGAAAGTCTTCAACAGAGTGTTACTGAACCGGATGAAAGAAGCAGTAGACGTCTAACTTCGAGAACAACAAGCTGGATTCCATAGGGATCGGTCTTGTACAAACCAAATTGTGACACTACGGATCATCCTCGAACAGTCAGTTGAGTGGAACTCGTCACTGTACATCAACTTCATTGATTATGAAAAGGCATTCGACAGTGTAGATAGGAGGACATTATGGAAACTTCTTCGACACTACGGAGTTCCTGAGAAGATTGTCAGTTGTCCGGAACTAGTACGACGGACTACAGTGCAAGGTCGTGCATGGAGGACAGCTGACAGATGCATCTCAAATAAGGACCGGAGTCAGACAAGGCTGTCTACTCTCTCCCTTCCACTTTCTCCTTCCTCTGGTGGTCGACTGGATTATGAAGACCTCGACATCTGAGGGAAAACACGGAATACAATGGACAGCTCAAAATCAATTAGACGATTTGGACTTCGCAGATGACCTAGCCCTCCTATCTCATACACACGAACAGATGGAGACAAAGACAACCAGTGTAGCAGCACTCTCTGCATCAGTAGGCCTCAGCATACACAAAGCGAAAACTAAGGTCCTCAAATACAACACGGAGAACAGAAATCCAATCACTCTTGATGGCGAAACTCTGGAAGATGTAGAATCCTTCACATACCTAGGAAGCATCGTCGATGAACAAGGAGGCTCAGATGCAGATGTAAAGGCGAGGATTGACAAATCTAGGGCCGCGTTCCTACAATTGAAGAACATATGGAACTCAAAACTACTTTCAACCAATATCAAAGTCAGAATCTTCAATACCAACGTCAAGGCAGTCAGTTCTACTGTACGGAGCTGAAACATGGAGAACTACAACAACCACCATCAAGAAGGTACAAATATTTATATATAGTTTTTTACGTAAGATGCTCAACCTCCATTGGCCAGATACCATCAGAACAGCCTTCTGTGGGAGAGAACAAACCAGCTTCCAGCTGAAGAGGAAACTAGGGGAAGACGATGGAAATGGATAAGACATACATTACGCAAATCATCAAACTGCATCACGAGGCAAGCCCTAACTTGGAATCCTGAAGGGAAGCAGAAAAGAGGAAGGCCTAAGAACACATTACGTCGGATAATAGAAGCAGATATGAAAAGGATGAATAACAACTGGACGGAGCTAGAAAGGATTGCCCAGGACAGGGTTGGATGGAGAATGCTGGTGAGCGGCCTATGTTCCTTGACGAGGAGTAACAAGCGTAAGTAAGTAAGTAAGTAAGTAAGTAAGTAAGTAAGTAAGTAAGTAAGTAAGGTTTTCAATGGTGGCCTAGATTAAATTGACTCATGAAATTAACTTTGAAAATACTACATTATTTACAAATCCTTTGAACTAATAATGTGAATTAGTAAATTAAAATGTTTGAAACCTACTCACTCATTATTTTATATTTCATTTGACAACAACTGACTTGATTGGATCGAATTTCATGCACTCTGATTGGTCAGACGATTAATGAAAATAAGTGAGCTTTGTTAAAGTCAAAATATTATTTTATGCAAAATACCACAATCGGAATTCAAGTTGCAGAGATTGAGAAATTAACGAAAAAGTAAATCACAACGTCCAATCTTTGCTCTTTTTAAAACAAGTAATGCATTTTTAAATAAATTAGAGAAGCTTTCAGTAAAATCAGTGTAGACAACTTCCGGCTATTATAGAGTTAGGATATACAGCCCAAAAACTTATTGGTTCAAAGTAATCAACTTTCTTTATTAATGGTACTACAAACCTGTTATCAGTATAGGGTTGTGGAGATTGTTGTGTTTTTGATTGAGATCATGAATTGATTAATGTTAGATCGCCATTGAAAACCTGGAAGCATTGAACGGCCGTTTCTTCCTAGTACGAGACTCCTCAGAAATGCTCACCCACGATCCTGCACGCGGGATTCGAACCCATTAGCATTAACACCGTTGCATGCCGGTTCAGTGATCTAGAGATCAAGCGTTCGCGTGCGAAACTGAAGGTTACGGGTTTTAGTCTCTCATGCAGCAACGTAGATGTGCACTTCTAAGGAATCCCATAATTGAACGAAATGGCCGTCCAATGCTTCCAGGTTTTCACTAGTGGTATAACAACGATAGATTTATAATTTCAGTCAAAAACCTATTAATTAAACTCTATGAACACTTGTTCTTAAAGCAGTTAAACACGATTAATGATATGTGGAAATACGTTTACTACTTCATAACTACTGTAATAAAAGGACTTGAAAAATTTGTCGATAAGTAAAAGACAGTCTATAGAAAGTTTTCTTTGTACGAGACAATCAGTGGAAATCATGTCAATTATTTTATTTCCATAGAATTATTTGTATTTCATAAGTTATAAAGTGAAATAATCAAGTTTCAAATTAGTTGATAAGAAACTTTATTTTGACATAACATTTTCTGGTAAGCGAATAATAATTTTCTTTGTTTATAACACTTTTTGACAAACAAATTTAAACCAACAATCTTAGAATAACTTATTAAGCAGAAAATCATCTAGTCGTTGAACAGAAATCAATGACTATTGCTACTTCAGTCAGTTTGTGTGATACAACACATTCTTCGTCCAGTATTATCAACTACTAACTATCATATTCACTTCTTTGAAAATTAACTAGGTTTCTACATAAAGAAATTCAGTTCGAATGTTAATAATATATTGTCACACTAATTTATCCGGTATTTAATCGGCTAAGATTTATTTAGGTAAAGTTATGAAAGCTATATCTACTTGTGCAAAAGCCTACTATGGAAGAGAACTAATCAACTTCCAGTTGAAGTGGAAATTAAGAAAAAACGATAGAGGTAGATAGGACATAAATTACGGAAATGTCTAAACCGCATCATAAGACAAGCACTAACTTGGAATCCTGAAGAGAAACGGAAAATAGGAAAACAAAAGAACACAGTGCATTAAGAATTGGAAGCATACACGAAAAATATGATTAGCAACTGAAAAGAACCAGAAAGGATTGCTCTGAACAGTGTTCAATAGAGAATGCTGGTGACCGAACTATACACCTCCATGAGGGGTAACAGGCGTAAGTAAGTAATATCGACTTGTACGATTTTTAAATAATTTAAATTTATTTACTCCACAAACATATTACTGATCACCTAATTCAAGGTTTGTTGTAAAACAAATTAAAAAAACTAGATTATTTTTTTACTTATTAAGATATTCATGAGTGAACGAAGTTTTCAGAAAACACAAATGAATATTGAAAAGCAGTGTATTTAGGTTTGGAAAATCCAAGATAACTCTTTACATGCACAAATATGTATATATAAAAGGCCTCCTGAGGTGATGAACTTTTCACCTTCAACGTAGAAACACACATACTTTAATTCACCATCTTTCTAAGAATTTAGTATGATCAGTAATAATTCATTTAATTTTCTATGTTATATTCATACTCCATTCATAATTATTATGTTAAGTAATTATTCCTAATTCAAATTATGATTAATTATGTGTAAATAAAATGTGATTTCATTCATGAATAAGGAACTAAGGTAATATTAAAACAAAATTGATATGATAACATGTGTTGATCATAGAGTAACTGATAAAATCAAATTGTAAAAGTCCTTAACAAAACTTTGTTTCCCTTTTGAAAAAAACAAACAAACAAAAGATATGAGTGATAAAAAGAAAAGAAAACAAATTATTCTATTAACCTTCCTTGCCTGATTCCTTCAATGAATATAATTGTAGTCATTTTGAATTGGTATTAAGTTTATGATTTTCTACCTCTATGAAAAAGTGTATTAGTATCTGTGAACATTTGTTTACTTATCTATACTTATGTGTTAAATAAATTTAGGCCAGTATTTATGAAATTCGTACTCTCAGTGTACTCTTTAATTGAACTGTACGAATTCTGTTAACCTATTCATAAAATATAGGTCGAATTTAGGTCAATAACATCCTTAATTATGAACAGATGAACACATACATAACATTATCATCGGTAGTAACATGAAATGATATGGTATATATATGATGAATAGTACAATCTGTAGTGAATATTGTTTTTACATTAAGCAATTCTTTTTCAATTCAAAACGATTACTTGGTCAGTATGTATAGATTGATTGATATACAAAAGTGAGTGAAAAACAAAGAAAACTGATTACCTTCTGTTTGTGTTTTTTTTCGTCATCCTATGTGATATGCCATCGTTCAAGAAAAACATTGTCATTTTCAGTTTTCTCTATTCTTTCTATGTATTCTATTTTCTAATAAGAATTGGGTAGGGATAAAGAACAAATATGATGGGAAGAAAAACCTAAATGACAGTTGAAAAAAAAGAGAAAGAAATCATGTCACCACAAAGATAAAGTTGACATTTTCAATTTACCTCTTATTTTCCTGCTTTAGAATTGAAATGACAATAAGATATGTAATATTTAGTGTGACCTTGAACTGGATTGAAAAGTTATTGATTTACTGTTTAACATATGACTTATTCTCAAATGATTATATTCCTTTATCCAATCACTAATATGTACTGAATAATGGATCTAGAGTAGAAGAAAATGATAAGGGAGAAGAAGTACAAGCATTACAATTTGACCATTAATATTATTATGAATATTTTCAAATTATCAATGAAGATTAATTTAAAATTCAAGTGAATAGTTACCTGAATTTGTGAAATGAAAAGTAGGTTTAAAAAATTATATAAAGATGAGAAATATAATTAAGATCTTGAACCGATTGATGTTAGACCACCATTGAAAGCCTGGAAGAACTGGACGGCCATTTCGTCCTATTGTGGCACTCCTCAGCAATGTGCATCCACGATCCCGCTCGCGGGGTTCGAACCCAGGTCACAGTCGGTTCAAGATCTCAATAACAATAATCTCCACAACCCTATACTGAAAAATATAATCCTTGTGACTATATTTTATTTATTTATATTATCCAATAATTCAGTAGTTATACGAAAACAAAAGTACTTTCACCTTTTCTATTACTACCCAAAGTATTGCTATTATAGTGTCAGTCTGTCAGTCAGCTACGTTGTAGCTGACTGACCATATGTTTTAGTGGACTCATCTAGCTGAAGGCACTCGGTCATGCATCCGCACCAGATCACGTGTGGTAACGTTGTGCTCAACATCTACCGCAATCGCTAGCCAGATTAGATCAGAGAATTCCGATATATTGGTAATCGCCAAATACACTCTTCCGATCTTCTTGACTCTGTCTTTTGATTTCTCTTGGTGGGTACGAATTATATTAGGTGTTTCTGGTAAAAGCGCTGTCAAACACTGAATACCTGTGCCATCTTCAGTAGCGATAATTAACACTATTATTACTATTACTACTACTATCATGAGTATTAATATTCTTATAAATGCTATAAATGCTAAAGCTCCGAATTTCGGTGCTTGTGCTATAGTTGTTTAATATTAGTAACAGGATTACTGTTATTAAAAATGGTAATGATGCAGTTACATTAGAGTTTCACTCGATTGTTGTTAAATATTACTAACATGATTGTTGTGAAGCGAACGATTATTAATGCTAACCCTCACATTTCAAGCAGCAAGTCATAGATTCGATTCCTATTCCATTAACTTTCATTTGGGCAGTGAATAAGTGTAAACATCCTTCGCAAAATATCAAAATAAGATGTTGAATGGTGTTAAATCAAGAACAAACAACTATGTAGTACTATTTGTAAGGTAATTTTGCAGATCATAACATCAATAACATGAAAATGTGAACCCTTACAAATCTAACTCATACCGGTTGAACAAGTAAGTGGTTTTCTGAACTCAGTAGCTCAGTGGATAACTTGATAGCGTTTGAAGCGAAAAACACTGTGTTCGGCCATTTAACGGGTTCCGAACAACAAAAATATATGCCTCGGGAATTCAAGCGCTAGTCACTGTTCAACTTTGATATAAACTGTCCAGCACCCTCTCAATTATAGTATTTCCCTATTTGACAACAAATCGACAATCTATTTTACGTAGAAAAAACTTTGACCGGTAATTAATACTTTGACGAACAGTTTTTACATTTCGAAAGTTATTGACAAACAGATTTTGTACAAGTTTCAAGAGTATCATCAATTAAAACTACTAAAAATTTCTGATATTTACAATCTTTGCAGTTTATTTTTCAAGTAATTAGTAAAGAAAAGATAATAATTATATGAGATTATAAAAACAAACAAGAATGAATACAGAACTGATCACCATGAGATCATGAATAAGCCTAACATATACGTGCAATAATGCTATTTATTTTGTTTTATTTATTTGAACATAAATATTAGTACAAAGGGGCACTGAATATATCTGCGCCACACAAGTCACTTGATTTGTGTGTGGGCTGTGATACTGCCCGGGTGCCCAGAACAAAGCAAGTGGTTTTCTTAGGGGGCTACACCCGGAGCCTTCGACCTAAAGGTTTGGTCCACAAGGCAGTGGAGCAATGTCAGGAGATGCAGTCCCACGGAAGTCGGTGAATAATAACTGGTTCATATGTCATTTGTTCCTTCAGGATCCTGGATTCCATGTGCACCATTGGTTTGGAATCAGGGTTTTTCAACTCCCCTAGGTGGATCCTCCATGTCCACCAACTCGCTTAAAGAGCCGGACATTTGCTTTTCGTTCATTCGATTTCGTAAACAACATCCCCTTCACGAGAATTCAGTGAGTAGGACTTCCCTGGCAGAGGCTATATACGCGTGACTATGTGAGAGCATTTCAAGAGGGTCAGCTAACCCTCCCCACTCTTGGTCGTACCAGGGCATTTGGGGGCTAAACTGTGTTCTGTAACAAATCATGAATTACTGTATTCAGAATTCTCTGATTGTAATTATGTCATCAGTTATGTATTTTTATCAGTGAACTAAGCTTGAATGGTTATTAAACACTAGGATGTTGATCATCAGTCACCTTTTAGATGGTTTGTTGCTAATAAACTATTCGTGTTGGATACTTGCTTAGCGGTCTAGAGGTTAAGTGTACTTTCTCAAAAAGGGAGGACCTGGTTCGGATTCCTGGAAGCGGGGTCATAGATGCTCACTACTAAGGAGTCCCATACTAAGACGAAACGGCTCTTCAATGCTCCTAGGTTTCCAATGATGGCTTAATCATGATCAGTTCTTGATTTCAATTAAACTTTTGAGTTTGATATAAGTAACCCTTTTGACTGCCTTTTAATTCGCCTATATGTATCGTTTCTTTTTCAAGAAACTGAGCACAAAGTTATGTATTAAACAACAACAAGTAGTTGAATGCAAGAGACACGTCTCATTTCAATCAAAACCTGTCATCTGAATACATCTTCATTTTACAATGTATTGATTTTTTCTTCCCAATCAAATTCGTCAAGTCAGTAGAACATTAACCTACCAAGTTTGAGAAGAAACAGTTCGAAAATTTCACATTCAATACTAAGTTAATAGATAGTAATAAACAGTAGTGAATTTTACATATCAGTAGTTTATAAACTATGATAACTTTTCTTATCATTTTTTATAATTGAGATATTGTACTTTTTCTTTCGTCCTAGATAAATTCAGGATAACGGAAGTGAACAATTAAAGTTAGCACCGATTTAATGTACATTCATTTAAAGGTTATTTAACTAAACATTAAACCTAGATTATAACTATTTATCAAATAGCTCAAATTATTTTTAATTATCTTCCTATTATTGTAAAGCATAAAAATAAGCAGGTGAAATGTATATTTATTGCATGAAGTTGCGAGGTATTTACATAATATATAAATATAGATTTCAATCTTCTGTTTGTTCCTTCAATCCAATATGAATTTCATCCAGTAAGATAAATGCAAACTGTCGTTTAATGTGACAATATTTCAGGTTAATATCCTTGTATGAACTTTGTTCAATATGACAGGTTTGAACCTTAATCCATTGTGATATTTATGTTTTTCAGCATCAATTCAGATGAAATAAATTCAATGTATATTTTCTACGGTAACTCTACGTATTTTCTTTATATGCTGCGGTATTAAGTGCATGTACAGATCAATATGTAAATGAGTGTATTTTTGTCCAGTAACGATGTAATTTTGAATGACTTGTTTTGAGGATTTGTTATAATGTGTTTTTAAGATCATATTTTGGAAAGTAAATGAACTTTCATTGTACCAGTCTTTGTGTTCTCACTTCGCGTCGTAAGAATAAAAATGGTCCAGGTTTCCAATTATAGGCAGTAAGACTGAGAATATTAAAATAACGTTTACTGGCAGCTTATTAATGAAGAAGGTTTTATTTATGTTAGAGTGAAACCTAATTCATAATCGGAAAATGATTAGTTGAATATTTCTCAATGGGAATACTGGAAATCGAGTCAAGCTCTTACACATTTCGATGATTTAACTGTGATTCTTTTACTATCTTCTTGACCAACATCAGGATCTAAGTGAGCTACAGATTTCGTTCATTACGATATGTATTAACTGAAATTTTCTATAGGATATCTTAATGAGGTGTTGAAACAACAGGATCATTTTTAATGAAATAATTTATCTGACTGGGAACGAGTATAGATATTTTCAGTTAAAAAAATATATATTGTCATGATAAACAACTGCATAAAAATTTGTGAGCGATTGTCGGCAAAATGCATGTAAGTGAAAAACTGGTTAAAATCGAAAAATACTGACGATTATCAACAAAAATGCATTGATATTTTGCAAATTAACGATTTATTGAGATGCCCTGTAATCTCGTGTGAAATACATTCGATTGTCCCATTGGTGTTCTTGTTCACTACATAGATCTCACATGATATCTTTCTAGATCAATGAGCTGAAATCTCAAAGGTTTAGACGAACACTGGATACTACTCATTGATTAACTAGTGTAAAATTTCAAACCAACAACCCATTAGAGATTATGATTATTAGTTTGGTATATATTTCAATCAAGAAAACACAAAATAAAATTAAAATAGGAGTTCGTTATTAATAAATAATCTGTACATACCTTGGTAACTCATTAGTTTACTATTTGGAATCTGTTTAAACTGGTATTTGGACAGGCGTACATGAACTGTGGCATACATGAACGTGTACATTTACATATTTCAAATTTTTGTAAAGAAATTTCGATGTATAAATTTTGTATATAAAAACATTAATAACAAAAGCACGTATAATTACCCAGGTGGATTATACAGGTGTTTATTTAATAGATAAATAGATGCTTATCAAATAAGGTTATAGTGAAGATAGTTTATAAATAATAACTTCAATGTTTCCTTAAATCGTTGCTATCGTATAGTAGTACTTACTTAGAATTTCTGGAAACTGAACTTTTCTATTAATATTACTATATCTCATTTGAGTGTAGTTTTATACATACTATGATGTTGAAACTTTAATTTATAGACGAACTAATCAGACTTAATGTAGTAAGTCCTGGATTTTGGCGCGAAATCCACTCATTCACATGGCTAAATAGAATTATGACATTGTAGTTGATGAAAAGCCTCTTTAGACCATAGTAAGTTGTTAAATTTTCTTAAGGTCTCTTTCTCATATCTCAAAAGTCGTCCATCAATTGTATTTTCACTTATTCTCCTATATATAATTAGTCCAAATATGTTTCAAGAATAAACTGATGTTTTGGACCACTTCAATGTTTGTCCATGAGTTTGGCTCTTTTGTAATGTATTTTATGTTAGTTACACAAAGTTCGCTCGTTTAAATGTATATTTAATAAATCTTCAACATAGTTATCATCAAGATGAGTGCAAATCAACCTATAGAATATTCATTCAATTCTGGCTAAAATCTCAAATAAAGGAAGTGATGTTAAATTGTAAACTGATTTAAGCGATTAAGCCCATTGTCTATCAACGATTGATTTTCTAAAAAACTTAGTATTTCTTCAAATTAAAATAAACTCTTAATTCTGATATCAAAGGACTACTAGTCTGTTGGAATCTGACTATTAGAAACAAAGAACAACTGGAGGTGAAATATATTGCCGAAAATACCTAATGCTTCATAACACTGTGTTAAAATGATCATTTTTATGAGTAAGGAGTGGGACATCAAAATTAAGTTTATGAAGAATTGACTTGACAGTTCTAAAATGCATGGAGCATAAAAATGATTACTCCTTTGCTTAATTCACCTATTTTCAATATTCCAGCAAGTAGAAAAACAAATTTTTGACACTTATGAGAGGTTATTTAACTCAATTTTACAAAGAATTTATACATTCTCTCAATCCTGACTAATATTATTTATTACTTGTTTATACTACTGAAAAACTAATAGTAGTCAGAATTTCCATAACTCCTTAACGTTCAATATCAATTCCAAAAGAAAACAAATATTTGTTGAGTACACTTATTTGAGTGAAATCTATGCATATATGTAAATGAACACAGTGGTAAATGAACAATACAACTATAAAGTATTGAGATCTACTCAAACTGACTAATCAACTACTTATCTCCTAAAATCGAAGTTAATGTTGCTGTAACAAAACTGTATACCTATATATAATAGTTCATGAGATGATGGAGAGATTTGTAACTCAGGTGGATGATTTTGATGAAGTTTTGTTCTCTGGGCTGGATGGTTTGGTCGTGGAGCTTTCATCGTTCTTCTGAACGACATCACCATCGAACGATGAAAGCTCCACAACCAAACCATCCATCTCAGAGAACAAAACTCCATCAAAATAATAGTTCATCTTGATTCAATAAACCAATAGGTTGATAAACAACTGCAGTCTACGTCAGATTTCAAAAAGTAAGAATTAAGAATATTGTTTGATTCATTTAATGTACACTGAAATATGATAAAAACGCATTATTTTTATCAACTGTAGAAAACCTATAAAGACTGTGAAAGTTAATGTAATTAGATTCAATGCTCCTTACTTGTTGTCATGATAACAAATCCTTCATTTACATAAAACTCACTTGTGAATTTGGCAGTTAAAAACCATTTTGTATTTCAAATACAGTGATATTTAACAAAGTGTATAATGAGACCATTTGTATATGTTCTTTTTCAGATTCCATTGTGAATTAATCAATTCATCTAAAGAAGTGAATAACAATTCAAATAAACTCAACATTGATTTAATAACTATTTAACCTTGATATCTTGTTTTTCAGATTAGACAGATTTCTAACTTTATCAATTTTTTTAATTCAAGTATCTTTTTTATCAAGTTTCTGGATGACCGTTTAATACTAAAAAACGAATATGGTTATTTACAAAGTTTGAAACTTCAATACTTGGATTGGCCTTCAATTACAACACTGAAGCACTTTTCAAACAATAAGATAATTTCTATAAATCTTAACCAAAACATTGTATCGTTCAGTTGACATGTTTGATAAGTAAAATTTAAAAGAAAAACGAACTTAACGGTCAGTCTTTTAGTCTTCTCAATAGAATGATGGTTTAATGGCTAGGGAATTAGAATTTTAACCTTTACATCCCGAGCTGTAACCCCTCACTATTTATTTCGCGTTGAGAAACCTTCTCGTATCATTAACCTTTATGATCGGAGTGCGGCTCGTACTCAAATACCTAGTGAATAAGTTAAAAATAAGCAGATATCTAGTTATTATATTTAACTCCGCCTGTAGTTCTCCCAGAGTTACTGTTGGTCCCAAGCCCGGGTAAAGGAAGAGTGTTGGGCATGGGATCAGCAACCCCATCCCGTAGAAGAAACTCTTGCTAAAAAACGCCGACCAGATAGTGGTAATTGTTATTATATTTATTATGGTTGTGAATTATCACTGATAATATGTTAACTGTCAACTTTCACCTATCTACATAACTTTCATTAAAACATAATGAAATTCTACAGTTTCTTTCCAATGATTCAAGGATATTTATTTCAAACAATATAAAAGAAGATACTTGATGAACGTATGTTCTGCTGCTGAACTTTATTGAGTCAGTGTATGCAGTATATATATATATATATATATATATATATATATATATATATATATATATATATATATATATATATATATATATATATACATAATGACGATCAATAAATAGGGAGATTTTATATAAAAACCTTTCTTTTGAATCTTCATTACTTCTTGAAATAATCTGTCTGCTGAAGAATGTTAACAGTTAAGCTTCGGACATCAAAATACTATACACAGTTTCGAAACATATTTTGATTGTCCCAGTATACATAAAATATAAAATAATTTATTTTTAATTATTATATTTAACAATATTAATTCAATCGATGAATAAAGTCATTCTAAAAACAGTTTTATTGCTATAACAGCTGGGAATAAACTCTCTGTTGTCAAGTCGTCTAAGTGTTTCGTAGTCGGTAACTACGGTTTTGTTTTTGTTTATTTTGGAATACTTTCTATCATATAATTATTTGAAGGTATGACATATGCTATGTTTTAATTTTTTTCCATCATGACTGTGTTGGCTACAATTGACAAGTCTGTAGCATGATATAGTGGTATTTTCTTTGTAGAAAACATAACATTTTTCAAGTAAGCTAGCAAAGAGGACAAACGATAAAATACGCCCTTCGTCATGGATTACGATAGTGTAAATAATTCCCACTTCATTTTGGTTGGCTGCCAGGTGCAAAGTCAGATTAGCTAACGGGAGTCAAGTTTATCCTCACTCTGCTAGAACATGTATTATTGATAAAATCGTGTAAATAATAACACAATATACCAACAAACTACCCCGTCATTCACCTCTCAAAACGAACGTTTATAACATTGATCAGTAAGATCTACCATCCAATTACTATTTAATGCTATCAGTGATAATTACTGTCTCAATGCAAACACGACGATTTCACAGGGCTATTGAAGATTATTAACAAACTATAGCAAACCTTTCTCCTGCTTCCTGTCTTTTTTTTAAAAAATAGTTCTTCAATCAGTATCATTCCATGACGAACACAAACGATTGTAAGAACAAACTTGAAATGTAGCAATACAACAGAGATGAATTAGACGTGAATTCACAACCCATATTAACAAAGAAAATTCATTTGATCTAGTTATTCATCTCAGATGCTTTAATTCCGTTTTTTGATTACTTAATATGCTGAACCATAAAATGTGTACACTGGTGTTGATCAAAAGGAATATTGAACCGATATCAAAATCACTTAATACCTTTATATAATTCTCTGTTTACTGAGAAATATGAATGAAATTTATAATTAGTAACATTTTATTATGTTAAGCAATTAATCATCTTGTTTTTATATAAGATTTTGTTAATTTTTAAATAAATTAATTATTAATTTATTTTGTATTATTCGTTTGAATCTTCCTAGAGTGAACTCCAACTCTGGGATGCAGGTACATCCAGCTGACAAGTCCCAAATAAGACGAAATACGCGTCCTGGATTCCACTGCTAGCCACCATCCATCTTGTATTATAATGATTGTGACTTAAGGTATCATCGTGGCAACCCGTACAGAATGCACATATGCCAATAAGAGACTGATCAATTGCAGTCCTTTAACAACAATGGAGAGATTCAAACAGACCATACAAAATGAATTTAAACTTCATCCCATTGCACAAGTTAGTGACTATCAATACTCAGTAGCTAAGTGGATAACGCGGTGACGTCTGAAGTGGACGGTACTGGGTTCAAGTCCTGAAGAGGGATGAATAACGTATTTATTTACTTACGCCTGTTAATCGAGGAGCGTAGTTTGTACACCAGCATTTTCCATCCAACTCTCTCCTAAGCAATCCTTTCCGGTTCTTTGCAGCTGCTATTCATTCTTTTCCTGTCTGCTTTCAATTCCCTACGATACGTGTTTATTGATCTACATTTTTTCCTTTGGCATTCAGCATTCCAAGTTGTCGCTTGTTTCGTAATGAAAATCGATGACTTCCACAATGTATGTCCATTTCACCTACAGTATATTTCCCAAATTTCCCCTTCAACTGGAGGTTGGTTTGCTCTCTCCCATAGTAGGCTTTTGCTAATGGTATCCGGTCAACGGACGTTGACTATTTTGCGTACACAGCAGCCTACCAATACCTATACACTTTTAGTGATGGTTGCGGTAGTTCTCCGAGTTTCAGCTGCACAAAATAGAACTGTCTTGATGTTGCTATTGAAGATTCCCACTTTGATATTGGTTGACAGTTGTCTTGAGTTCCATATGTTTTTCATCTGTAGAAATGCGGCCCTCACTTTTTCAATCGTTACCGTTGCGTCTTCATCAGATCCTCCTTGTTCATCGATGATGCTGTACAGGTACGTGAATGTATCCACCTCTTCCCATAGCTTATCCATCAAGTGTGATTGATTCGGTTGGTGTTCTCCGTGTTGTATTTGAAGAAGTTGTTTTTCCCTTGTGTATGTTGAGGCCTACTGATGCAGAGGCCTCTGCTACAGTGGCTGTCTTTACCTGCATTTGTTCATGAGTATGTGATAGAGGGGGTAGATCATCTATGAGGTTCAAATCATCTATTTGCATCCAACACGTCAATTGTACTCCGTGCTTCCACTCAGATATTGAGATCATTATAATCCAGTCAGCCACCGGAAGAAGGTGAGAGAGGAGAGTAGACAGCCTTGTCTGACTCCGGTTCTCACATTGAATGCGTCTGTCAGCTGTCCTCTATGCACCACTTTTCAGTGTAGTCCATCATATGAATTCCGCATGATGTTGACGATTTTTTCAGGTACACCATAGTGTCGAAGAAGGTTCAACAAGGTTCTTCTATCCACACTCTCAAATGCTTTCCCATAGTCGAGGAAGTTGGTGTATATTGGCGAGTTCCAGTCAATTCCCAACAATCAATTATTATAAATGTTGACCAAGATAAATTCATAACTGTTCTGAAAATGGGATTATTTGACTTATTCTGAAAATAATTTATGTGATTTAATGTTTGTTGTTTATTTTAAGTTTAACTTTTAACTAACTGTTATAGAAAAGGCATTATAGACTATTGACTCAATGACTAATAGTATTCTATCATTGAATCTTATTAGCCTGAAATACATCTAAAGTTCCAAACTAAGGATAAAAGGGAATAAAATGATAAGTTAGTCTATTCAAAACACTTGTGATGTTTTCAAAATTACTAAAGAGCTAACAATTTAGGACAGAAGAAAAAAATCATTATACAACTTAAAACCTAACTGTCAGTTTAAACTAGTTAGAATGTTGATAGGTAAATAAGTACTTTATACAATTCATTAAATTGTCTAGCATTGATAATATCTCCTCAATAATTTACATCATACTGTCTAACTAACAACTTTAAATGTCCAGTAGATTTGTACCACTGATTATATATAAATATGAAAATTGAATGGCTAGGTTGTGTTCTTTTTTTTCGAATGATTTTAACTATTATTACATATGCCTAACGTTTTTACGATACACTTTAGATATTCTTACTATTAGACATATTGAATTGTAATGTATATAAAATAATTCATCATCTCCCGTAGGGTTATATCGATAATCATTTTTGATTGTGATTGAAAAGAGTTGGTAAGATCTCAAAGAAATCGTTGCCAAACACGCATTCAGACACATCATCAACATTTATTATTATTATTATTATTAATATTACTACTACTACTACTACCACTACTATTAATATCTCTGACATTCAAAATAAAATACTAGCTATTTTCTTCTCTATGGTTAGTAATATTTCATCTGAAACGATAACAATCACTCTTAATATTGATGACCATAGTTTACTATGTTCTGTTGGCCATTTTCGTATATATTTGATATGTAATGAAACAAGAGACTATGTAAAACTTTGTTATGATTTCATTATTTAGTCACGTTGAAAGGCGACTAGTTAAATAGATAATTATTTAAGACACTCTTTGTTGTATATTTATGTCTTTAACGAAAAAAAACTATTTTTTGAGTTCTTCTTTCGGCATATATACGACAGTGGCGTGCTGTAGCATCTGGAAAACAAATACCATTAGTAAAGTTTGTTGGATTTACAAACTAGGTTTTTAAAAGTGATTTTTAACACGAAATGTTATCATATGGATAAAAAGAAAAAATATAAAGGGATGAAATTATAAATTTTCAAGCCCATCATATAGGAATCGAAACAGTAACATACTGGACAGGAATAAACGAACAGAAAATTTATTCTTGCTCAACTAGTTGACATTTAAAGTCTTCTGTGAGAACCAACCAAGCCTATATACAATGCGGCCGTTATCCTTTGCCCTAATCATTTGTCTAACCGAATGGCTATTCTGAGACTGAGATTGTAGTATAGAACCAAACGTTACAGTCAACCTAACGGCTTTTATTTAGTTTTAAGTAACTCACGCCAACGTTTTGCTATTTCCTTCTATTTTCGGCTATTTACAACACATCTAAAATGCATCTATCAGCTCACCGGCTTTTGTGGAGCAAGGTACGTAGGCCATATCCAATGCTTGCTTTCAAGTTGGATGCGAGAACATGTCCCAGTGTAATTATACAATGGTAAAAGGAAAGCAGTTAGAAGATCCATTCTTGAATATCTAATTGACTCTAATCACCGATCCACAGGTTAACTTTTAGGCTGTTTATATAATTCGTCCAAATCTACATAGACTTCCTCGTACCCAACTCCTTTAAACAACAGAAGCTCTTTCCATCTAATAGTTGAAGCCAGAACTGTGAGTATAGAAGAAGTACGTCTTATTCTTATCCTTTCTTGGCCTTAAGTCATACTTATCATTATTACTATCATAGTTCCTATTATTATTGTTTCGTATTTGAAAATATCCCTTTCTGTCTTTAATTATGTTTCATATCCTCATTGTATCATTATTAATTGTTTCCGAGATCATTTCATTTCATTTTTACCCATCGATTACCTTTGATTATTGCAACAACAATATTTTAATCATCTTACTTTTTCACATTATATTCCGTTGCTAACTTATTAACTCTACAAAGCTATCTATTCGCACACATAGTATTATTCACACAACGTAATCTAGTATTATAATCTTTACATTATATCATGATGTTTATTCCTTTTTCATGTGTCATCACGGAGCTAATATGTTAACAAAATTTTCATATATGTATATGATTGTACCTTCACTGGACTTCGTGGTTTTCATATTTAAATGGGAATTATTTGTCGGTTTACAATACTTCAAAACCCTCCAAGTTAGGTGTTATGTAATCTGTATGAAGGGTATTTCAATTTAATAATTTATTAATTTAAATGTTTGAACAAGATATTTACATCAACTATACAGCTTGTTGATGTACATAAGTTGCCATGATTCTATATAGATAGCTCTAAATTTTGCTAATTAACCTACAGAGATTTGGGTTATGCTATTTATCGATTAATTGGTATTAATAAATTTATCAGTGTGGAGGATAAGTCTATAATTTAGCAATGAGCTAATTAGGATTGTAATATTGACCCTTTGTGTTTTGCAGTGAATTCAGTTGTAACACTAACTAGGATTCACTTATAAAGACTTTTATAGAAGCCACTTTTACTTAAAAATAATGGCTCTTGGGATTAATAAGCATAAGGTTATTGTTTTGTGACAAGATGAAAATGGAATATAACAGGAAAAAAACTCAGTTTGTCTGTAACAGATCATATTCGATACATAATTTATTAAGAATTTATTGTCATGTCATCTGTTAAAAGAGATCCCTCAACAAAAGCATGTCATAACTGATGTACTGAATGACAGTAATGGTTGTTACACAAATGATTATATAGGGTCGTGTAGATTGTTGAATCTCATTGAAATGACTTACTGATTAAAGCTAAGCAGCCATTGAAATAGTTTGGAATTTTATTTATATAGTCTCACAGGATTGTTTCACCAATTATTCAGGAGAACTAAATAAAAATATTGTGGAAACTATCGGAAAGTATTTATATGGTCTTAAAAACGGATATAAATGTCAACTGATTTTCTTTTGAATGAAAGAGTCCGTGTAACAATAGCCTGGTTTAAGAACTATCGAACCAATCATAAACTATCAAAAAGCTCATAAACAATGTAAAGTCATTATATATATTAAGATTTCATCACATTTTTGACCAAAAGATTTTTTTATCTGTCGATTTGTACATTCATTAATTATAACGAAACAGTAACACTTCAAAGTATTTATCAGCATCATTGATGGTTCTTGACTGGCCATAATTCGAACAGGGTACGTATTTAATTAGTCATTATATTCTCACTTAGAAACTAGTATTTTATATATATACATATATATATATATATATATATATATATATATATCTTTCTCATCCTGATTCACTTTATCTGTGCATTAATGTCGGTACTCTTTTCAGTTACATATATACATACATATATTTATATAGATAGAGAGATAGATGGATAGATATGGATTGCTAACATGTGTTTTATTGTTTTATGTTATCGTATACTGGTTAGATGAATCGTTTTTATCATGTAATATGATTTATTTAATGGACACGTTTCCGATAATAATAATTATTATTATTATTATCGGTCTAGAACAGAGCATATCCAATATTCATTGACTATTATCATTATTAATAATACTGTTGGATTTGTTTTTGATATTCGAATGTTTAATATGTCCCTTTTATCATCTTCATCATTAGGGAATATTAAGTGAGAGAAATAAATAAACATATCACAAATATATGCTTATTTATTCTTAATATTAAATAATTTTATTTTATGCTTTCATCATGTAAATTTGATTTTTAATAATATTGAATTTAGCACATTCTGACATGAACCATAAATAAATAAATTTCTTTCTTTTATAGAAATAATTAAATAAATGAACTGACTAAAATATATTAGTCTATACCTTAAGAAAAAGGAAGGAAGAAAGAAAGAGAGGAGAGTGTATAAATCATGTAATACAAATTAAACCAGATGTCTTCAAGGAGAAGAACAATAACAAAAAATAAGAAACTTTATTAAGTAAATTAAATTATACCATAGTAGATGGGTTCGGGGGGGAGGGATTTCACAAGAAAGGAACAAGTTTGATTGAAATAAAACAAATAAACAAATATTTCAATAGTTGAAATCATAAGTCAGTTGAAGCTAGAACACCATGGAAAACCTGGAAGCACTGGACGGCCATTTCGTCCTAGTGTGTGACTCGTCAACAGTACGCATCCACGATCCCGCCTCGAGGGATTCGAACACAGGGCCTATCAGTCTCGAGCACGAGTGCTTAACCAATAGACCAGTGAGCCGGCACCCAACGGTGTTTATGTCTTTAGCGCTGTATATCTAATATAGCATATTAGTTCTCAAACAGTACGTTTACACAAAGGTATAACAGGATATATTTGTATTTTTCAACTGTAACTACACTACTAAGAACTGTTAAGCATAGTGAGAAAATCGAGACTACAAATAAAGTTTATATCATTAAGGATTGCTCTGTAGATACTTAACTGTTGGGTGTTTGGAGTTTCAAATTGATTTCTAAGTAGGTTACTTGAAATAGAATTATCATCATATACTTAAAAATTTAGATTAAATAAGAAAATATTTTATGGCAGGATTTCAACACATAGATTTATGGTATGTGCTACTGATGTAGTATGTATCATCAATCGCAAGTGAAATACGTAGCAGTAGAAGGTTAAGAATATTGAAGAAAAGAGAATGAGAACAGTGTATGATTGTTGTGAAGGTGAAGGAACAGCCAAGTTTGAGATGATTGATTGACATTTTTCAGATGAACTATTTACTGGTTCTCAGATTTTACTGAGACATTCAACAGAGTTGAAATGTTATTCACATAAACATGATTCAATTATTCCATTTATGAATATTTCATCATGGATTGAAATTTTTTTTAAAAACCTTTAATACAATTTTATAATATCCTATTTAATCATTTTTTTCATTCAATAGATGATGATTGTGTACTACTTTTATTTGTTTATTTAAACACATAAACATTGATACAAGGAGGCATCAAATAGATATGCGCCACATAAATTATTTTATTTGTGTGAGGGCTGGGATACTACCGGGTGCCCAAACCGAAGCAGGTGGTTTTCTCAAGGGGCCACACCCGGAGCCTTCGACCTAAAGCTCTGATCCACAAGGTAGTGGAACAATGTCAGGAGATTCAGTCCCACGGTAGTCGGTGACCAATAATTGGTTCATATGTCATTTGTTCCTTCAGGATCCTGGATTCCATGTGCACCATTGGTTTGGAATCAGGGTTTTTCAACTGCTCCAGATAGATCCTCCATATCCACCAACCCGCCTAAAGCGCTGGACATTTGCTTTTCGTTCATTCGATTTCGTAAACAACATCCCCTTCACGAGAATTCAGTGAGTAGGACTTCCCTGGCAGTGGTTGTATACGCGCGACCATGTGAGAGCATTTCGGGAGGGTCAGCTAACTCTCCCCACTCTCGGCCGTATCAGGGCATTTGGGAGCTTGTGTGTTACTTAAAAAAACTATTCAATTAATTCTCATAATAATTGACCTATTTTTGACCTAATGTATTTATTTCCTTAAGGTTTTCATTTAGGTAATTATGTTAAAACCCCTTTTTTGACAATCCAATGAGTCATTCACTTCTAATTACATTAAACTATTTACTATTACTGTTATCAATAAATTTTTACATCGATATTTACTTTCTTCAGATTGAAAATTGAAGAATAAGAGGTTGATTGTGATTGAATAATTGGTTGTTTTGTGAAATTTTAGGACTCAGAATTAAACAATCGATTTCCTTAATAAGGTCAGAATCAGGTTTTTCTAAATATATTAGTGATTCTGATTAATCGCCCTTAATCTTTTATTATTTGCCCTCTGGTTATAAATCTTATGTAATCAAGTGTATGTTTTTGGTTCTTACATCTGTTATCATATATTTATACTTGAATATTTTGGGTAAACAAATAAATGATATATCTGTACTGAAAAATAGTCTTCCTGTCTTCCAGCTAATTCAAACATTATCATCATCCGTATAAGAGAGATTTTGTAAACACTATGTATATTCTTATTTTATTAACTTCAGCAACTATGAAGTTACTTTTCATAGTAAATTAGCCACGACAACCGAACCAACAGGTATTATTTATTTGAGTGATGAATTCAAAATTCTAACTTGTAATCTAATGATCTATAGTATTGAAATAATAGAATTGAAACTACCAGGACTTGTGATATAGATATCTTAAAGTAATGAAAACCAATAGAAGACTGAATGGAAATTCAGTTGCCGAAACTGTTTGTTTGAACAATTACATATGTTTTATTGAATGAATTTTATTAGTAAAATAACGAACATGGTCGAAATTATTCGATAAAAAGAAGATGAATAGTAAATAACCCTATTTACAGTCTGTTTTAAATGGATTATTTGTAATTTAGTTTTCGCAAACAACCAGCTTATATTTGTTCTGGAACTTAGTCGATAGATTGTGATAAGCAGTAGGTCTATATTGAATTTCACTGGTCGATTTAAACAGTCTGATCACTTACTTGACCGTTTTCAAATTCACCTATAACGAAAATTTAATATTTTTATTCACATGACATTCTAAAATCTGATCTTCCTTACTCACTCGTCCACACTTTGAAATCAAAATCAAATATTTATATCCCTGATTATTCAACAAATAAAAAATGTATGATTCGAAAATGTTTAATTGGTCTTTAAACAAACGAAAAGCAAGTCTATTCCTTCAGCATTAAGATTAGATTTTGATCAAAGAGTCTTGACGATTGATAAGATGAATCCTGTTCAATATCTTATCATCTGCATAAGGTTTTGGACATTAGAAATACTTCCAGGTTTTAAATGGTGATCTAGCGTTGATCGATTAATGTTCTCAAAGAAAACTCAACAATCATCAAAACATTATATTGACAATTATCATATCCTCATTGGTGACTAGCTTTGTTAAGTCAATCTCGGAATTCCAATCAGAAGTCTTGATCAGTGGAATTCAACCGTGTTGAATGTGAGGCTGTTACCTACCGAACACAATGGAAGATGGTCACACAATATTGTGGATTGGTTGGAGTTGAACATTAACACCGTTGGATTTTGGTTCAGTGGTTTAGTGATTAAGTGTCCTAGCGAGACAGATGTTTCTGGGTTCGATTCCCATGTATGAGAGTGTATATGTTCACTGTTGAGATGCCTCATACTCGGACGGACCGATTTTCCAATGCTCCTATGCTTTTAGTGATGGTCTAACATTAATCAGTGCATGATCTCAATAAAAAATTCAGCAATCTCAACAGCCCTATACTGATAACCTACTATTATCTTATTGGTTATGTAAATTAAATACTTGCTAAATAAATTTTTACAAAATATAATAAGTCTTAAAGATCAAACTAAGCCATTACCTTTTTAGAAATACTTGGGAAGTATATCAATAAGTAGCAGTTGTAAAATTAACAACAATAACATCAATTACAACGGTACGCTTTTCTTGATTAAAATAAAACTTCTCGAAAACCAAAACTAATCCTATTGAATTGTAGAAGAGTTTTAGTTGATACATCTACCAGGTAAATTTAATAAGCTGAAATTATTAATATATTTATAGACAACATTTACAAGAAAATAATTAAGTTTTTGGTTCTTTGCTGCATACCAATCGGTTGTTTTTCTAAAACACAACAAATATTTCCTCCACGTTTGCCAATAATTGTGTTAGTATTCGTGATAACAAAACAAAGTATAGAAATATATTTGACAAATCATTCACGTAGGTACATCTTGTCTACCACCTATGTATAGTGTATTTTTCTTTTTTTCAATTCATTTCAAATCAAAACTGTACCAGATGGCTTAACTTGTCAAAGTCATTAGGAATGTATTTCTCTTTAAAAGTAGTATCAGTAGTAGTATTATTACTAGTCCATATTTTCATTAGTCATGTGCTTTATCGAAAATCCGATATGTTTGATGCATGGTATACATAAGTGAAGTATTGTAGCTTATTATTTTGCAAATTATTTTATTTTCAATTTTAAAAAAATTAGAAGAATTCAAATAAACTTTTAGTCTTGATAAGCTGTACAAGAAAGTCATTTAATTTAATAGATGATCAGCTGTTATACCACCACTGAAAGCATAGAAGCATTGGAAAATCGGTCCGTCCGAGTATGAGGCATCTCAACAGTGAACATATACACTCTCATACATGGGAATCGAACCCAGAAACATCTGTCTCGCTAGGACACTTAACCACTAAACCACTGAACCAAAATCCAACGGTGTTAATGTTCAACTCCAACCAATCCACAATATTGTGTGACCATCTTCCATTGTGTTCGGTAGGTAACAGCCTCACATTCAACACGGTTGAATTCCACTGATCAAGACTTCTGATTGGAATTCCGAGATTGACTTAACAAAGCTAGTCACCAATGAGGATATGATAATTGTCAATATAATGTTTTGACGATTGTTGAGTTTTCTCTGAGACCATGAATAAATTAATATTGATCTCAATAAAACAGTAGGTTAGTTCGTCATATATCAAGGGGGATCTTAGTTGAATTTTATTGAAGAGACGTGGATTGATCAAAAACACAATATCAAATCTCAAAAGATGAGAACGAAGAAAATGGAATGAACTATTGATCGGGAAAAGTACCTGGATTTCATCGACAAACTAACGTTAATCTGAAGATTGATTTTAGACTATACTTCAAACTTGAAAACTTGAAGTTATACTTTTTATATCAGTAGCCGCATTTATATACTGATATACTAACATGAACGTTCTCGTTCATAGTTTTAGGTATATTCTGTTTTTAAAGAAATTATAGGGATATCTAGTCATTTGTTTTACAGTGAACATGATTTTAACATTCTGAACTCATTCAAAACTATCTAGAAGTAAATGAGTTCAAACTTGTAGTCGTTTTCTTAAGCTATTTGCATCAGAATTTATATCTTTAATCATAAAATAATAAGATTTAATGGCATTACTCATATTTTAATATGTTCAATATACATGAAGTTAAGAGCTTTGCTTTATATAGAATTATATCAGCTATTATTTCAACTTAGTCTGTTCAATTCATGATGTTCACTTGAGTTTATTTAAATTCAGTCATTCATTGAGCCTTTTTGATTTTCGGCGATACTTTGAAAAGTAAACAGACACTAGTTATAAATTTTTTTTCAGTTGATCAATAAGCTAATAGAAGTGTTAAACTACTTACGTAATAATGAGGTAATTGTGTCGTACTCCTGAACAATAGGAACATAATTGTTATAAGGTGAATGATTACGTTATTTACATTATGAACATTTCATTCTATTTGAATGTCAATAAATAAAGGAAATTTTAGTTTAACACAACTTAAAAACTGTTTCGAGATATGGAGTTGTTTACTTTGTGAACCTACTTTTAACAAGTCAATATAAGTTTGATGGAGACTGAATGACACTTTCAGTAATCGACCACAATGTTAGGCAAAATCACATTTGTCTAACCTTTAGTACCAATTGAATTCTAACGATAAACATATGATATAGCCGTAAAGGAATGCAATTGGCAGGAAGAGTGTGCATTCATATGACAAGTTACAAAGCATTTATACAATACATATACATAGCCTCTAATCATCCATTTGCACTTTTTGGTGTGTTCTGCAATCTGAACTGTTTGCTCGTCTAGTCTCCATATGTTTTTCCTACGCCTTGCTTTTACTGTGCTGAAACCCTTCTATTCATCTGACCACTGTTGTAACTTTTACGCCACGTTCCGCTACATAGAAAATAATCTTGTGAGTAGAATCTACTACATGGCCATTAGTCCAGGTGAGCTGAAATTATATGTAACATATTTGGATACTAGATGTAACTAGAAACAATCAACAAAATGCCCTACATGTAGATTTCTTATTATTCGGGACTTGGTTGGTAGAATTTATTTAAAACTAAGTGCTAGACAAACATGAAAATTGGTGTAAGCCAGTTACCATCGAGTGTATACATTTCTGTTCATGAGAGATCGGTCGTGGTTTACATTTCTTAATAGTGGTGATGTACCGACCATGAGATCGGTCAGGCCCATTTCGAGAAGCCGATTGGCTTTTCTAAAAGGAAGAGTGTCATATTTAGAGACACACATACCCATTACGTGTCTGCGTTTTCGTAGAGTAATTGTTGAACCCCTAGGTCGTAATGAGCAAACGTCGAATGCACATTGGACTAGTGTACATTACATAGACACCGGTGACACATACGTCTTAACTTATGTATCCTATAGCATGCACATAAGTATACTCGCCCTGTTGGAGGGCTGATGGTCAACATTTCCTTTACTCCTAATTATTATATTTTATACGATACAGGAATCTACACACATGCTCACCATAGCCTAGACATAAGCAAAAGTATTCTTAGAGGGACTGATGATCGTTCTCTTCGCGTTTCCATAGGGAAGACTGTCTACTCCTTACTCACTCACATTATGCTGGCCTGGAAGTACCATTTGAACATACCCTACATTCATAAACTACACGAGCCGAGAATCGTGCATTTCATATACATAAACATGCACAAATAGCAGTCCTTTCAAAATGTTAGTACGTCGAATTATAGTCTTCAGGTAATTCGGATTACAACCGATTGTGAATTATTCTAAACTCCTCCCAAGATAGCTCATGACTTTTGACCCACACGATCCTCACAGAGCCATAAGAACACCTTAGATCGGATTTACTGCGAACCTCACTGGTAATGTCTCTGACACTAACATAGTGTAATACGGGTTCAAAACTCGTGTGGAACTGCAGTAATTGTATACAAGACAAGTTAATCAAAGTCATCTAGCATGAAAGCTAGACCCAGAGTCATGTTCAATTTTTAACTATGATTCTATGTACCTCTTGGTTGAAAAAAATTGTTATAAATTTTTAAAAAAAAACATGAATATTCATGGAAAATTCTCGGTAGTGAAAGTGTACAAATTATTTGCAACAGGTGTATAGCAAAAGTATTGAAAAGAATTTTTTTTCTTAGCAAAATAACCATCATTAACCGAGTAACAATACCCTAAATAGATTCCTTATGTTGGGATAAACATAATATTGATACAGCAAACGTTTGATATTTTATATAAACGGATGCACGCATATACATACATTCATACATACATACACACGCATATATACATACATACATAAGGTTTGAATAATTTTTTTCTGGTTAGCGTTTTTTAGCGAGTTAGTTTTCTACGGGATGGGGACGCTAACCCCATGCCCAACCCTCCTCCTTTATCTGGGCTTGGGACCGGCAGTAGCCCCCGGAGGGACTCCAGGCGGAGTTACATATTTAAATTATGAAAGCTCAAATATTGATGAGTCACTGAAAATATCCAATAGCAAATTGTAGATTCAGATTTTGTGTTAACTGCCACCTCAAATCAAGGTGTATGTTCAATCTGAAAAAGAACTAACACTATCTAATGAAAATTAAATTCGAGTTAAATATGAGAAAAATCCTTGAATAATTCTCTATAAAATTATAACTTTTAATGTTTACTTCAAAGATAATTTATTGAGTGAATTATTTTCATTAGACTAATAAAATTGATATAGTTAGTTCAATGTAATTGTTCGGTTACATATTATGTCATAGAACTTTATTTACTATTAAAGAGGTGAATCAATACATTAATGAATATTTTACAAAATATAATCAAAATGTCTTTCAATTAAGTCTCATTGTAAACCGAAGTAGCTGTTTTGTCAAAAGTTACATTATTTTACCATAAATACATTCAATACTGAACAATCAAGTAACTCATTAAGTGAATTAATCAGTAGTTTCTCTGTTTTATATATTTAATGTCAGTGAGTTCTTGAAATTTAATAGGATACTTAAAAAAAAGTTCCAATTTCTTGATACAGTCTGTTTTGTTCATTAGAACTACCCCTGTAGTGAACAGAACACAGGTGGGGACAATCGAATGTATTTAACACAAAATTACAGGATTTGTCAATAAAATTTAATAAAAATAAATTCCGCCTGTAGCTCTTCTAGAGTTACTGCCGGTCCCAAGCCCGGGTAAAGGAGGAAGGTTGAGCATGGGGTTAGCGACCCCATCCCGTAGAAAACTAACTCGTTAAAAACACGCCAACCAGAAAAAATAATTCAAACCATTTAAACTCTACCCTGGGAGTTAGAAGGTCTTCATTTAGAAGAGTTATGTCGCATCATGGTGAAAGCCGAGTTCCTTCGGAAGCCACAAGGCCGATTCCCCTTCTAACAACCAGATCAACAACTTTTGTAGGTATATGGAACGTCCGAACAATGTGGGAAACCGGGAAGACCAGTCAAATATCAATGGAAATAAGGAGATACAACTTGACAGTACTGGGAACCAGCGAAACCCATTGGACCCAAGCTAGACAACAAAGGCTAAATACGGGAGAGATGATGCTGTACTTCGGCCACCAAAAGGAAAATGCTCCACACACTCAGAGAGCTGCTCTAATGCTATCCAAACAAGCACGAAATGCACTTGTTGGATGGGAATCTCACGGATCCAGAATCATCAAAGCATCATTCAAAACAAAGAAGGAGGGGATCACAATGAATGTTAGCCAATGTTATGCACCCACCAATGATATCAATGACGACAATAAAGATCGATTCTATGAGAGGCTGCAATCAACCATAGCGAAATGCTCAAGAAAGGACCTCAACATTCTGATGGAAGATCTAAACGCCAAACTCGGAATAGACAACACCGGATATGAAGATATCATGGGACAACATAGATTGACTGGGAGAGAGAAACGAAAATGGGGAAAGATTTACAAATCTATGTGCATTCAACAAATTGGTTATAGACAGCACAATATTTCTACACAAACGTATGCACAAAGCTAAATGGATCTCACCGGACCACACCACAGAGAACCAGATAGATCATATTTGAATCAATAAAAAATTTCGAAGAACAATGGAAGATGTGAGAAGCAGGAGAGGAGCTGATATAGCTTCAGATCACCACCTAGTTGTGGCCAATTTAAAACTGAAGCTAAAGAAGAACTGGACAACTGGACAAACAGCACTACAAAGGTTCAATACAGCCTTCCTACGAGATACCAACAAACTCAACGAATTCAAGATAGCTCTCAACAACAGGTTCCAAGCTTTACAGGACCTACTGAAAGAAGAAGAAACTACTATGGAGGACAACTGGAAAGGTATCAGAAAAGTATTAACTTCAATATGTCAGAAGGTTCTGGACCACAAGAAGCATCATCATAAGGAATGGATCTCTAAAGAAACACTGAACAAGATCAAAGAAGAGAAGAACAAGAAAACAGCAATTAATAACAGCCGAACACGAGCAGAGAAAGCCAAAGCACAAGCTGAGTACACAGAAGAAAACAAGCAAGTGAAGAAGAGCATTGAAGCCAACAAGCAGAAATACGTGGAAGAACTAGCAACGACGGCAGAAAAAGCTGCAAGACAAGGAAATATGAAACAACTATATGATACAACGACGAAACTAGCAGGAAAATACAGTAAACCAGAGAGACCGGTCAAAGACAAAGAAGGCAAGCCAATTACTGAAATTCAAGAACAGAGGAACAGATGGGTAGAATACTTCGAGGAACTCCTGAATAGACCAGCTACATTGAATCCACCGGCCATCGAAGCAGCATACACAGATCTTCCCATAGACATCAACCCACCGACGAAGGAAGAAATCAGGATGGCCATCAGACAAATCAAGAGCGGGGAAGCAGCAGGACCCGACAATATACCAGCCGAAGCACTGAAGTCAGACATCGAAGTAACTACAAACATGCTTCACCTTCTATTCAAAAATATTTGGGAGGAGGAAGAAGTGCCGATGGAGTGGAAAGAAGGACACCTCATCAACATTCCAAAGAAAAGAGATCTGAGCAAATGTGAAAACTAAAGAGGCATTACACTTCTGTCAGTACCAGGGAAAGTCTTCAACAGAGTGATGCTGAACCGGATGAAAGACGCAGTAGACGCCCAACTTCGAGATCAACAAACTGGATTCCGTAAGGATCGGTCGTGCACAGACCAAATTGCGACACTACGGATCATCCTCGAACAGTCAGTTGAGTGGAACTCGTCACTGTACATCAACTTCATTGATTATGAAAAGGCATTCGACAGTGTAGATAGGAGGACATTATGGAAACTTCTTCGACACTACGGAGTTCCTGAGAAGATTGTCAGTTGTCCGGAACTAGTACGACGGACTACAGTGCAAGGTCGTGCATGGAGGACAGCTGACAGATGCATCTCAAATAAGGACCGGACTCAGACAAGGCTGTCTACTCTCTCCCTTCCACTTTCTCCTTCCTCTGGTGGTCGACTGGATTATGAAGACCTCGACATCTGAGGGAAAACACGGAATACAATGGACAGCTCAAAATCAATTAGACGATTTGGACTTCGCAGATGACCTAGCCCTCCTATCTCATACACACGAACAGATGGAGACAAAGACAACCAGTGTAGCAGCACTCTCTGCATCAGTAGGCCTCAGCATACACAAAGCGAAAACTAAGGTCCTCAAATACAACACGGAGAACAGAAATCCAATCACTCTTGATGGCGAAACTCTGGAAGATGTAGAATCCTTCACATACCTAGGAAGCATCGTCGATGAACAAGGAGGCTCAGATGCAGATGTAAAGGCGAGGATTGACAAATCTAGGGCCGCGTTCCTACAATTGAAGAACATATGGAACTCAAAACTACTTTCAACCAATATCAAAGTCAGAATCTTCAATACCAACGTCAAGGCAGTCAGTTCTACTGTACGGAGCTGAAACATGGAGAACTACAACAACCACCATCAAGAAGGTACAAGTATTTATAAATAGCTGCCTTCGCAAGATACTCAACATCCATTGGCCAGATACCATCAGCAACAGCCTTTTGTGGGAGAGAACAAATCAGCTTCCAGCTGAGCAAGAAATTAGGAAAATACGATACAAATGGATAGGACATACATTACGCAAATCGTCAAACTGCATCACGAGGCAAGCCCTAACTTGGAATCCTGAAGGAAGGCGGAAAAGAGGAGGGCCAAAGAACACATTACGTCGGATAATAGAAGCAGATATGAAAAGGATGAATAGGAACTGGAAGGGGCTGGAAAGGATTGCCCAGGACAGGGTTGGATGGAGAATGCTGGTGAGAGGCCTATGTTCCTTCACGAGGAGTAACAGGCGTAAGTAAGTAAGTAAATGCTTAATTTGCAAAATGTCCATCAATTGTCTTCAAAATGACTCCGACTTCATTGTCCTTGCATTTTCATACAAATTGCATTCTGTTTCCATTCTTTACTGTTCGATCCTCTTGTCTCTTTGCTGCCAGACCTTCTGTTCACGACTAACATCATATACTACCTATGTCAATATAAGTAGCACACACCACACCCCTCTTCTATTATCTAGCTTATATATGATCCAAGTGTTAGTTATTGTTTTTTTTCCAAGCTTACATAAATCATTATGATGTTATTATTGTAGTAAATGAAGATTTCACGGTATATTCACTATACATATGAACCAATTTAGTCTTAAATCCAGTAAATTTCTTCAAATAAATTACTCTAACCATTCAATCTAGTAATATAATCTAAAACAATAAAAACAACAACTGTCCAATACATTACAAAACTTTCAATAATGAAATTTAATAATAATAATAAACTCTCTATGCGTTATTTATCACAACCGAAATTTGATGATTTATATTATCAAAACTCAATGGAAAGACTTTTTTGTTTTGTTTTAACTATTAAATGTCCATTAAGTGGGAGAATATAAATAATCTATGATAATTATTATTTTTTCTTTTTCTTTTTCTATTCAGGAATAGAAAAACAGCAAAAGTTACGGAATCAATGGATAGTTTATTGAACTAGAAGAAGAAGAAGAAAAAGAAAATAAACAATCATAATCATATCATACTACTGATATTGAATTTTAATTTATTTTCCCCTTAGAAATAAAGAAAATATTTTCATGATTCATTAAAATACAAAAAAAAATATTGACACAGTGAACAAAAACAAAATTAATGATAATAATAATAATAATGTGACGAATATAAATCTTCTTACCATTTTCAATATTTCCCTATATTTGGATTTATTTTTGTTTAGTTTTATGTAGATTCATGCACATTTTTCAATTTAAATCAGATTAAATTGTTGATAGAAAGAAAAATATTAAATTTCTTATCTCGGTTTATGAAGTTTGGATTGTTATAATAATTACTACCTCCTCCTCCATCACCACCACCACCAAAGTACGTGTTTTCCAAGTGGAAACAATATACCTATTTAACCGGATAACTATATGCTTTATCTTAACTTAGTTCAAATAATCAGTCGTATATACTCTTTTAATTCGGTATGATCAAAGTTTATTAAATATTAAATATTGTAAAATAACCCAGGTAAACACATTCAGATGAATGTTTGTTTTCATTTAAGTTTCATTATATTTTCAAAATAACTTTTGTACTACATTAAACAAACTTCAGTTCTTTTTATGTAACCGATAATTTATGATGAATAATTTATAATTTTCACAAGTAAATATTATTGAGAGAATATACGGTAAATAACTGTGATAAACTGTTAATCATCTGATTCTGGATCCCAAAAATTCAATATAATCAAAAAAATGGCCTTGATTACTTTGATGATAAGTATCGAATAGTTGAAAAAAGTTTTACACACTTCTAATCGGTTTTCATTCAAAAGAATATTCAATCCAAAGACGATATGTAGCGGAGCTTACAATATTGACTAATTCTTGAATGAAGTATAGAGCTGTACTGTGAATTTGTTCCATAAATAATGCGGGATTTTTATATAGTCAGTTATCACTCCGTTTATCCATATATAGATCCAGCTTATAACCGACAGTATAAAGACTAATATGATGACCACGATACGTATCCAACTGTCACTAACATGTAGAACAACCAACATAGCTTATTCTTCATGCAGATTTTGGTCCAAAGTATTCATTTTCTAAGAATTTTAGCCTATCAATATGGCCTTCATTTAGTCATGATTGATTACCATTAAAGCAAAATTATGAATTTTTAAACAAGAGCTAAATACTAAGTAAAATTGTGCAGTATTTTAAAACTTTCCACATTGTTTTAAACACGTATTACTAAGACTAGCTTTCTGTGTTCACATTTGATTAATGTGACTACGATTTACTAGTACACTATTGAAAAAAAGATTAAGAACTATTCAAAGCATTTAAAACCTATCACGTCATCTATTAACCACCGTTTTATTACATAAGCTATATTATTGTGTATGTAGATTTATCCCAATGAAAGTGATATGCATAAATTCAGAGTTTAACAACGATTAGCAACATATTCATAATGACGTTAATACCTATGAGCAATAGGTAACATTGCCATCATTTCTACAAGTTCCATCTGGAACATTTTATTTTCCTAATTTCCTTTTATGTAGTTCAATAATTTAAAAATATCCAACTTTAAGAATTTTCACGTGTATACAAAATACTAAACACAGTCGAAAAAAGAAATAAGTATTTGCACTGTATTTCAAGTAGTTAAGACGTTTTCAAAAAAAGTGCCCAATACTAGACAACAAACTCTCAAATGTTAAGCTTCATCGTTCAGCAAGACGTGATTAGTAATGAAATGGACAAGAATTAATATTGCTATATTACTAAACTGTATTTCGAATATGAAACTTTATATTCAAATGGTCGGGGATATTTTTAGCTCAGTGTATGAGGATGCTAAATGTCCTTTTTTTATCTCTTCAGTTCAGAAACTTGATAAGTTTTTTGTAAAAAAAACAAATGGCTATGAGGTTTAACGACTTTGTACAATAGTGAAAATATTTTCAGGAAGATTTTTAGTAGGAAGCCAAATTTTTTAACTAAAAATTATTTTCTTATAGTTAGATTTTAATTACTGATTAGATGTGAAAAATTTGGTGTCTGTTTATTTCTTACTAAAATACCTGGATTTAAAAACAACAACTGATTATCGACTGGATTAGTGTATGAAGATCGTTTGTACGTGAAACAGAACGTCCTGGGTTGGTTTTCAGCGAGTGAAATTGTAAATATGCACTTTTGAGGGATCCCAATACTAGGATAAAATAGCCATACTGTGCTTCCAGGTTTCCAGTGGTTGTCTAACTTAATTCGGTTCATGATTTCAATGAAATACAACAATATCCACAACCTTTCACAGAGAATTGAAATCCACTTATGAGATTCATTGGGGTTAAATTAATTAAGAGAAAACATTGAAGGACAAAGAGTTATTCTTTTCTAGTTCGAATCTTCCTGACAATAATCATTAACTGCATTAGACAAGACCGAAGCTAATGTATTCAGGTCTTATTGCAAGCCAGTTTTAACCTAACTCTTAATAATAACTATATATTCAATGGTCACTAAATTTCAGATGAATTTCTCAAAGTTCCAGTGGGGAGCAATGACCGATGGGGTCATTGACATTTGAAATACAAGAGTATCTTATTAATACTAACCAGGTATAAATCATATTGTATCATAAACTTATTGAAGTTAAAATCGTAGACAATCAGATTAGTCAAAGGTAATCTGAAGTTATCGTATTAGGTAACAAATATGAACGTGTTTTGTTAGATCGCATTCACGGTTACAGTTCAACAGCATCAAGGAGTTCTAAGATGAATGGAAACAACTTTCCAGTTGACCCCAGTTCTGAATATTTTAAAAAAAAATAACATTATTAGATGCTAACTTCTAACTGTGTACAAATTCTTAATGCATACATGCATACACGAACATACAGATGGATGTACAATATACCTCACTTATTTTCATATGAATCAAATCTTTAACCTAGTTACTTTCATATCAAATGTATAAGTATTGGTTTGTTCACAAAATACCATTTACATAATCTCACAATTTCGAGAACAAAAGAAATAATCAATATTTTTATGAATCTATATTTTAAGGACATTTTAATAAATCTGTCAAATTATCATTTATTAAATGAAAATTTTTCCTTTCAAAGGTTGAAAACGTTTACGTTTTTGTATTTGGTTGATTTCCTATTTAAAATATTGTTTATAAAATAAATCAAGGGGATGAGAACTGTTATTTTACTGTGGCAAATGAATGATATTCAATTAGCTAAAAACCAAACTAGGTCAGTAACACGTTCTGAATTATGTATGCATACATTCACATACACACAAACAAAAAGGATCCCTAAATTATCAAGACTAGTAACTGTTTCTGATAATGCGTAAACTTGTTGAGTGTGTGTGTGTGTGTGTGAGTGTATCCCTGTGTGTTTGTCTATTAATCAGATTATCTTGTAAATAAATCCAATTTTTATAATTATTTTTCGATTTTATTTTTTTATCGGACCGTTCCGGTTATCTACTCTACACAAATGACATTTGATGAATTGTAGATGACATCTAGAGGTTGTTTGTAGGCAAGTAAATTGGGATTGAATAGAAATCAGCTTCTCATTTTCAGCATCAAAATTCATAAAACAAATATTTTAATTCGTTTATGCATATACGTATTCGATAGAGTATCGTAAAAAATTGATAAGATTCTTATTTGTTAGTGACAACTAACGATGAATCAGTAAGTTAATGATAGACTTTGAATGATCACTAACGAAATATGGTGGAAATGATGACCTAGGAGTTCTGAATTAATGGTTAAATCCTACTACACATATTAATTGTCCCGAAGGTTTCAATTTCAATTTCCTGAACATTGATGAATGTTCATTCTATACATTGTCATGATTCCGAATAAACATAACTGTTACATGTCCATAAGTTTTCAGTAATTCTGTATTATTTTTTTTATTGAGATCATGAACCGATTGATGTTAGACCACCACTGAGAACCTGGAAGCACTGGGCGACCGTTTCGTCCTATTGTGGGACTCCTCAGCAGTGCACATCCACGATCCCGCTCGCGGGATTCGAACCCAGGACATTCGGTCTCGCGCGCGAACGCTTAACCAACTGGACCACTGATCCGACATCCAATGGTGATAGTGTCTAACATCAACCAATCCACGAAATTGCGCGACCATCTTTCGTTGTACTGAGGTAGATACCTGTCTCTACCCGACATGGATTAGCTCCGCTGGTCACGGCTTCTCACTAGAATTCCGAGAATCCCCTCACGAAGCTAGTCACTAGTGAGCACATGTTGGTTACTAGTATAGGGGTTGTGGAGATTATTAAGTTTTTGAATCTTCCCATTGATGTTTAGGACTAAAATTAATCAGGACGAAACGTGCATCGTGAATTCCACTGCTAGCCATCATCGATCTTTGCTTATTCAGTAATCGCTTTATATGACAACAGCTTGTTACAATGTATCATTAGTTAGGACTATCGAATGATAGTACATTAAACGAAAATGTTTATTTTGAACATACTCTAGTTATCATTGTTCATTCAAGTGAAACTATTCTGTAGTAGAAAGCGTTTATGCATAAACAATTATTTAATGGTGAGCTAGTTTGTATAACTAAAAAACAATTTAGATTAAACTATCTAATCTATATTATTCCTATGCATTAATCCATTGATGTAAAGTGAATATACATTTCTCTAATCCTTACACGGTAATCCGTTTGTTTTTCTTTTGATGAGTTATAGTTTGTTATTGTCAAAACAGTCAATAAAACATTGAATAATCTACATTATTTAACAATAATTGATCTGATAATCTATTTTAGAAAAATCGGGTAAAACTAGGATTAATCCTTGTTAGATTAAAACAAATTTCTTATTATTAATCATCATTATTATATTAATTAATTTTAAAAATCTATTTTGTTTTAGTTTTCTTAGAAGTGAAATAAGTATACTACTATTATTACTATGAAGTTAAATAACAATGTTTTCAATTCTCTGTAAGTAAACAAACTAAATTGAAATATGAACTGACCAAAGAATAGTTCCAGTGAAAGGAAGTTTTTTTTATAAATTAGTCAAATAATCTGTAAGTATTCGAAGGAAAGACTAAACAGACTTCTAATATAACATATTAAATAATTTAAGTTACCTGGTAGACAATTTCCAAGATTCTCCGATACAACACAGCATGTAACAATCCAATCACAATTGACGGAAAAGATTTGGAAGATGTAAAAACCTTCACATATCTGGGAAGCATCATTGATGAACAGGGTGGATCTGATGAAGATGTGAAGGCGCGAATCGGCAAAGCAAGAGCAGCATATTTACAACTGAAGAACATCTGGAACTCAAAGCAACTGTCTGTCAACCAACACCAAGGTCAGGATTTTCAATACAAATGTCAAGACAGTTCTACTGTATGGGGTGGAAACCTGAAGAACTACGAAAGCCAACATCCAGAAAATACAAATGTCCGTTGGCCGGACATTATTAGCAACAACCTACTATGGGAGAGAACAAACCAGATCTCAACGGAGGAAGAAATCAGGAAGAAGCGCCGGAAGTGGATAGGACACACATTGAGGAAAGCACCCAACTGCGTCACAGGGCAAGCCCTCACATGGAATCCTGAAGGCCAAAGGAAAAGTGGAAGACCAAAGAACACATTACGTCGAGAAATGGAGACAGACATGAGAAAAATGAACAAAAATTGGATAGAACTGGAAAGGAAGGCCCAGAACAGAGTGGGTAGGAGAAGGCTGGTCAGCGGCCTATGCTCCATTAATAGTAACAGGCGTAAGTAAGTAAGGTAGAAAATTTCGAACAAAGATTTCAATCCAATTTGTGCTCACCAACAAAATGTATTAGATAGAGATAAAAACTTGACTAAACTCATTCTCATTGATTTGTATACTTTTTAAGAAAAATTCACCAAGTATTATTGTAAATTTTTTTTGAATAATCAGTTATTGTTATAAATTTGACCGTTAAAAAATAACTATCAAACGATTAGATATGTATCAGAAGGGTTTTTTGTTGATTTAAATAGTTGAGATCATAAGTCAATTGAAGCTAGATTGTACTTGCATCCCAACGTTAATGTTCACTTTGGGACTCGCATCATCCACTTAGCTATCGAGTCCTGATAGCCACCTGTTTATGTAATAGGGTGAAGTTTAAAATCACTTGGTGTTATTTGCTTGTATCTTTTCATTGTAGTTTAGGACTGCAATTAATCAGTGTCTTATTGACATATATGCATCTTGTATGGATTGCTTCGATATTTCCACGGATAGCCACCATCCATCCAGCTTATGACTTAAGGTAATATGGAGGCCATTCGTACAGAATGCATATATACCAACAAGAAACTGATCCATTCCAATTTTAAACAACAATGGGAAATGTATAATCCAACCATACCAAGTGAATTTAATAATAAAGATTGTTTTCACAATAAATTCTTTCTGTTAATATCAATAGACTTTAATGAAAACCATTTCAGTGAATCATTTAACAGAAACAGCAGTTTTTTTTTCTCTCGTAATGAACATTAAATGACTTGGTTTACCCAAAATGGTTCGTTAGTCGATCATATTAATTAATTAACTTTGAACTAATTAACTTATTATAAATAACATTTTAAAAAAGAAAAAAACATAAATAAAAATGAGGTAAAGAAAAAAAGATAAACAACATAAAAACAGAAATAAATAAAGAGATAAACTTGATTTTTACCATTTATGTTCTGGATTTATGGAAGTTAAAAAAAGTTTTTGTTGTTGTTGTTGTTTTGTTTGTTCCTTTTACAGTAAACAAACGAAAAATCTATCACAAAACACTCATAAAAATTTAAATAAGAGAAATAAAATTAACTAGTAGTACACTGAATAAAATGAATAATAATGAATGTATTTTGCCTATTAAATTTATTGACGGAGAAAAAAAAGTTCTTTTTTTTCTTTTCTTTAACTATTTGTTTACCAAAAGTTATGACTTTTGAAAAAAAATAGAAAAAAATAGAAACTTTTCGATTGATTTGATGTTGTCTCAAAAGTGGAACTTTATTAGTGATTACTGTGGAAAGATTAAAAAAGACTAAACAAGGTAACGTAATTTAAATAAATATATATATGCTGAAGAGTCCCACAATAGGACGAAACGGCCGTCCAGTGCTTCCAGGTTTTCCATGGTGGTCTAGCCTCAATTGACTCATAATCTCAACTGTTGAAATTACTACAATCTCCACAAAACCCCTTCTGATACTAATCAACTTATGCTCACCAGTGACTGGCTTCAAGAGATATATCCTGGAGTTCTAGTGAGAAGCAGTGACCAGTGGAGTTCAATCAGGTCTGTTGTGAGATAGGAACTCACTGAAGACAATCGTGTACGGTGGTGCAACTTCGTGAATTGGTTGAAGTTAGATATTAACACCGTTGGATGCCAGCCGGCTCAGTAGTCTAGTGGTTAGGTGCTCGCGCGCGAAACTGATAGGTCCTGGGTTTGAATCTCGCGGGGGGCGGGATCGCAGATGCTCATTGCTGAGGAATCCCATACTGGGACGAAACGGCCGTCCAGTGCTTCCAGGTTTTCCATGGTGGTCTAGCTTCAATTGACTCATGATTTTATTGAAATTAACTGTTTACTATAAGGTTCTTAGATTTTAATGAGATGTTCTGTAATTTCGTATCAGATATATTCGATTGTCTCCACTCGTATTCTTGTTCACTACATTATAGTCAATGAACTTTCATATGAAATTATTTATTGCTTAAAAATAAAATAGTAACATGAACTATTCAAGTCATAAAATGTGTTTAGTCAAATTCTAGTTTAATCACTTTGATAATTAATGAATTTACTAACTTTCTTTGTTCATCCTATTGAACATTTCATTATGAGCAATGAACTATCAAATTTCATTTAGAATTATTGTAACAAATATTGAATAAATAAACATGTGTAGTTCATATTGAATCATAAAATTAACAGCATATATACATAAAAACAAATATTTTGATTTAGTATACTTTAAATGATATGTAATGAATTACTTTGTTATTCAGCTACTTAAATATTTAATTGAACCGGATTTTCTTTGTGAATGATAAATAAGTATTCGAATCATTTAACACTTTAATTTACTTGATATTGTTTTACTTGAATCTTCCCGTTGATGCTTTAGGACTGAAATTGATCAGTCTCTTATTGGCATATGTGCATACTGTGCGTATGCCAATAAAAGACTGATCAATTTCAGTCCTAAAACATCAATGGGAAGATTCAAGTAAAACAATATCAAGTGAATTAAACTTCACCCCATTGCACAAGCAAGTGGCTATCAGGACTCAGTAGCTAAGTGGATAACACGATGGCGTTTGAAGCGAACGGTACTGAGTTCGAGTCCCAGAGTGAACATCAACTCCGATATGCAGGTACATCCAGCTGACGAGTCCCAAACAGGACGAATTACGCGTCCTGGATTCCACTGCTAGCCATTATCCGTCTTTGCTTATAATGCATTTAACACTTTGTTCTATAAATTTGATAAATCATTTTGTAGTGTATGCTATTTATGTTGACAGATATTAGTAGTATGTAACATCATTCAGATTTAGAATATCTAGTAGCAGAAAGTTGAATAGATTAAATCAAAGAGTACGGTAATATAAACAGAAAGTGATTATAATAATAATAATAATAATAATCAAGAAACGATGAAGATTGATGGAGGATTTGCAAATAAAGTATTTAATGTATGGTTTTTTTACATTTTACGAAAGAATTTTTGTTTCCCATTTGAGTTCTCGTTTATTACAAGTTAATTATTCAAATAAAAAAATTATATGAAAATAAAACTAGAAATTGATTACATCACATATTTTTTCATAGTTGTTCATTTATTCAATATATATATATATATATTTCAGATGCGTTTTGTGGATGTTATAGTAATTCCAATGGTTACGATCATGAGTCAATTGAAGCTAGACTACCATGGAAAACCTGGAAGCACTGGACGACCGTTTCGTCCAGGTATGGGACTCCTCAGCAGTGCGCACCCACGACCCCGCACCCCGCGGGATTCGAACCCAGGACCTATCAGTTTCGCGCGCGAGCACCTAACCACTAGACTACTGAGCCGGCTGGCATCCAATGGTGTTAATATCTAACTTCAATCAATTCACGAAGTTGCGCCACTGTACACCATTGTCTTCAGTGAGTTCCTATCTCACAACAGACCTGATTGAACTCCACTGGTCACGGCTCATGATTCCAACCACTGAAATTACTAAAATCTCCACAAAGCCCCTTCTGAAAATAGTTAATTAGAAAAATACCAATCTATCGTCTCAAACTTCACTGTTCTTTTTGCAAATATGAGTTCATTTTTTCAGATTTCATTGATAATGCATTTTCATATTAATTGAGTTCCGTTTCCATTCTTTCCTTATTGATCTACTGAAACACATTCTATGCCTGACCACCGTTATATACAACTTATGTGGATATAAGTAACCCACACCACAATAATACTTACATAAATTAATTTTCTCATTTTATTGTTATGTACATATTAATTTGTTTAGAATTACTCTGTCTGTAATTTGAAGAATCTAAATGCCGGTAGTTACCTACTGAATACAATGGAAGATGATTGCGTAATACCATGGACTGATTGAAGTATACTTCTGCAACATAGACTAGAATTCATGTGATCATTAATTTTTTAATCATTAAAGGATCGTTATAAGCTTAGTCGAATTGTCAATAGATAATCATAAGTGTATACAAAACAAGTGATATTCTCCATTTTGACAAACTTTGGTGAAAATATAGTTAATATATATATTGTCTACACAATTATTCTTCACATTTATAAATATTTATTTTCCATGGTATTGGTAAGCCGTTTTACTAAAACAAGTTGTTGGTTAATCACTAATGTGTCAATTAATTTGTAGTTTATTCATATTTACATAGTTAATCAATGTACACTTGACTGGTATAAAGTTAAGTGTATTGTGATATTGTTGTGTGAAGTTCATCTTCATGCATCATCTGTCTTTATCTTCCTTATTGTGTCGAATCCCATAACTCTATGTATGTGTTTTTAATGGGCTATGAAATCAAAGAAACGTTATTGCGCCTACTAATTGAAAGACTGGATAATACTAACAGTTATTAGCAAGTAAGATCGTCACTCTTTAAGAAAAAAACATGTTATCCTCTTAGCTTGTTAGTAATAAAACATTAATCATAACATTTTTCTCTGTTTATCTAATGATCAATGTAGGCATCAGTACATCACAAATTGTAGGAGTTCGCTTAATCAGTCTATTTTTGATGATAGTATATTGTTATAATTGTGGTGTGTGTTACTTATATTGACATAAGTAGCATATGATGTTAGTCGTGAACAGAGGGTCTGGCAGCAAAGAGACAAGAGGATCGAACAGTAAAGAATGGGAACAGAATGCAATTTGTATGAAAATGCAAGAACAATGAAGTCTGAGTCATTTTGAAGACAATTGGTGGACATTTTGCAAATTACGTATTTACTATTTGATTGTTAGATTTTATTAACAAGTCCTGTAATTTTGTCTCAAATACATTCGATTGTCCCCACTGGTGTTCTTGTTCACTGCATAATTACTAAGAGATAAAGAAGTGTGTATACAGTTTCTCAAGTGCACAAAGAACAAACTGAAATCTTTGAGATGTACAGAATAGAGTGAACCATCAGAGAAGATATACTGTCCTATAAAAGTATTTAAACTGACAAACTGTTCAAACTTTTTTTATATTTGATCAATCTTTCATGTTACTTGGTTATAGATTTAGTCAAAAAATGAGATTCTTATCAGTAAGGACAGTTGTGTAGATTTTAGTATTTTTGCACAAGATAATGGATCTATTAAAGTTGGAAATTAACACCGTTTGATGCTGGCCCATTGGTTTAGATGTTAAGCGATCGCACTCGAAACAGAAGGTTCTGGGTTCGAGTTTCACATGCGAGGTCTTAAATGCATAATTCTGAGGAGTCTCATACTGGGACAAAACGACCATTCAGTGCTTCCAGGTTTTTAATGATGATTCAACTCTACGAATCAAGATTATAGTTTTAAAGAATAAAAGAAATATGTGTAATTATGCCGAAATTATACAAACATCAAATTTTATGGTAACATCTAATTTTACTCTAGGAGTTTGGTGTGAACATATCGTTGAAACTATAATAATACTATAAATATTGATAAGGTATTGACATATATCAATTCAGTAGAAGTTGAAATGTTATCTACAATGAAAATCACTTAATTATATTGACTTATAAAATAACCTATATGTACTCAAACTAGTTAATAGCAAGTCTGGTAAACTAAATCAAATGATTAAAATAAATGCGAGAAAAATGGTAAACAAAATAAATGAAACAAGAATATATGTCAGTTATGGATCCTTAATGATTATTTGGTATATGAATACATGTATAATAATAATCATATTTATTCCAAATAAGATGGCAATCTTATTTAAACAATGAAAACTTGGAACATAACAAAATTTATGCAAAACATCATCATCAACAACAACAAAGGAAGAAAAGAAAACATTTAAGACCATAAATTCACTTGGTGTTGTTTTACTTGTATCTTCCCATTGTTAGTTAGGACGAGTCTCAAATAGGACGAAACGCGCGTTCTGGATCCCACTACTAGCCACTATCTATCTTTGTTTATTTAACGCCATGTTTAACATTTCAACTTACATATATATATATATATATATATATATATATATATATATATATATATATATATATATATATATATCAATTAAGGATAAATTTTATCGATTAAATCTATCTGAAATAACCTAAGTTTAATGAAAATAACTTAATAATTATAGTGTTTCAGTCCTAAAACATCAATGGGAAGATTCAAGTAAAACAATATCAAGTGAATCAAACTTCACCCCATTGCACAAGCAAGTGGCTATCAGGACTCAGTAGCTAAGTGGATGACGCGATGGCGTTTGAAGCGAACGGTACTGAGTTCGAGTCCCAGAGTGAACATTAACTCTGAGATGCAGGTACATCCAGCTGACGAGTCCCAAACAGGAAGAAACGCGTGTCCTGGATTCCACTGCTAGCCATTATCCATCTTTGCTTATAATGCTTGTAAATTAAGGCAATATCGAGGCATACGCACAGTATGCACATATGCCAATAAGAGACTGATCAATTTCAGTCCTAAAACATCAATGGGAAGATTCAAGTAAAACAATATCAAGTGAATTATAGTGTTTGTTTGTTTTATTTTATTTTGTTTTGTTTTCTGATAAATAATTATCAAATATTTTTGGTATAAGACTTTATGATCGAAAAATTTCTAGGTCAAATTTTATTCAACTGAAATCTATTAGATTATTCAAAAATATCATGAAATGATCGGAGTCGGAAAAGAAACAACAAAAAAATGAGGTTGAATTTCAAGTTTAGTCTAATTCAAGGGTAGATAACAAATTCAGATTATCTATATTAGAAAAATGTAATTAAATATTATCATTCAGTTACAATAAGATGAATTAGGATAATAGACGGAAAATCTAATTTACATTTTAAAAAAAACTGGTCAATATTGATAATTAAATCTTTGTTCGTTGAGACTATTTTTTTGTAAATAAAATAAACACATGTTATATTAAAAAGGTATCAGTGCTTATTTCTATATACTTGAATAATCCCAATGTTAATAGATTGGAAACTGGACAAAAATTGGAATTGATTGGGATCTTGAACCGATTGATGTTAAACCACCATTGAAAACCTGGAAGCATTGAACAGCCAGTTCGTCATCTTGTGGGACTTCTCAGCGGTGAGCATCCACGATTATGCTCACGAGAGTCGAACCCAAGGTCTTCAGTCTCGCATGCGGTCGCTTAACCTAATGAGAAATCATGACTAGTGGAGTTAATCCGTGTCGGTTAGAGACAGGTATTTACTTCAGTACAATGGAAGATGGTCGCATAATTTTGTGGATTGGTTGAGGTTAGACATTAACACCGTTGGATGTCTGCCCAGTGGTCAAGTAGGTTAAGCGTTCGCGCGTGAGACTGAAGGCCCTGGTTTCGAATCTCGCGAGCGGGATCGTGGATGCGCACTGCCGAAGAGTCCCACAATAGGATGAAATGGCCGGCCAGTGCTTCCAGGTTTTCAATGGTGGTCTAACATCATTCGGTTCTAGATTTCAACCAATAGCTTAATAATCTTCACAACCCTATACTGATAAAAAATGGAATTGCAGAACAAATAGAGCATGATATTGATGGATTTTTGTTCTCTAAGCTAGATGGTTTGGTCGTAGAGCTTTCATTGTTTTTTTGAACGACATTATCAGCACAAACTTCAGGTAGAAGTGAAGTGTTCGAATTTTTCCATATGTGGTTAACAGCTTGCTCTGTTGACCTTAAACCTCCACTTGAACACTTCGCTTCTACCTGAAGTTTGTGCTGATGATGTCGTTCAGAAGAGCGATGAAAGCTCCATAAGCAAACCAACCAACTCAGAGAACAAAATGTCATCAAAATAATCTACCTGAGCTACAAATCTTCTCCACCATCTCAAAACCGTGAAATTTAAGATTGAAACTTGTTTGATTATAAGTTGACGTGATATTTATTTACCATATTTCCGACTTTGTTCAGTTTGAAACATTATCAATAATTGTTGTATCTGAGTAAATATTTGTCAAAAGTTTAACATTGATTTAATGTAACATAGGAAGATGTATGTAATGGAATTGATTCAAAGATCTTCATCATTTTGGTCAACTAAGTATCATAACAAATGCCATAAATTAGACTCAGTGTTTAAAAGTAACGAACAGTGGAATTCAGAAGATAATGTTTTTTTTTTTCGTTTAAGAATGATAAACTTAATGTACTCTAACTTCTTGACAAACGTTTTGCCAACATTCATTAACTCAAAGTATACAGTGTTATCCAACAGGGTTAACAAACACAAATGAAACTCGAATTGTCAGGAGATATGAGTTTATTTATTAAATCCGAAATATTTGAACAACTAGAAATCATGGTTCTAATCAACTTCGTGGTGGACTGTTCAATTTCCATGTAGCCCACAAAATGTTTAACAAGAGCATCATGAAAATTTCTCCATTACTGAAAATAAATGTTTTGCATTGTTGGATTCGATGATGCTTTTAGGATATCATCATTGAATTTCGAATAGAAAATCCACGTGGAATGAAACTACAATTTTAAATTTATGTCCACGATTGAAAAGTGTTCTGCAACAATCAAAACTTTTAACAGCATCTGTGCTTTCATTGACAGATATATTTGTGGGGACGGCCCCCAGTGAACTCAAGGAAGCTCTGAAAGAGACGAAAACATTCTATCTAATTATCTTTTAGAAGAACGTTCCAGATCCTCGACGTGTAGCTTCTCGATTGAACAAATGCTAAAAACCACTGCATGCGGATTAATGACTGTAATGAAAATTTCGTACCATATTTGACATTGTTTATAATAAGATTCCTCCCTACTCTTCTTCTGTCTTCTAACGTGCAAATTGGAGGGTTCTAGAGTTCGAATGGTCAAGTTGTACGCAGTATAGCAGGAATACAAGCTCTAGATATATCAGTATTCAATAATGAAATAATCATGAAATCTGCCTCTACCACAGTATTCAGTGTTGACATGCTCTATCTAATGAAATACTTTATGTAAAAAAAGTTAATGGAAGAGTTCAGATATGTTCAATTCATTGCCATTAAAATATATAATGTCATTCAATACATTATCAATACCATAGATATTTGATAAAAATTATTCTAAAAAATTGTTTCTTTCGACCCAAGTAGTGTGTACCACCAATCAGAGTTGGATTACCTAGCAGCAGAAGGTTGAAAAGATCTAGTCGAAGAGAACGGGAATGTGAACAACGTCATCGTATAGTGTGTGCTGCGTATGTTGATAGATATAAGTAGTATGTAACACCAATAAGAACTAGAGCACTTGGAAGCAGAAGATTGAATTGAAGAGAACAGAATGAAAAAGAGAGCAAATGTAGTAACAAAAGAATTGAGGGAGTCATGAATCATGTAAAACTCCGCTTGTGAATCTTCTAGAGTTACTGCCGGTCCCAAGCCCGAGTAAAGGAGGAAGGTTGAGCATGGGGTTAGCGACCCCATCCCGTAGAAAACTAACTCGTTAAAAAAAACGCCAACCAGAAAAAATAATTCAAACCATTTAAACTTTGCCCTGGGAGTTAGAAGGTCTTCATTTAGAACAATTATGACGCTTAATGGTGAAAGCCAAGTTCCTTCGGAAGCCACGAGGTTGATGCCCCTCCTAACAACCAGAGCAACAATTTTTATAGGTACATGGAACGTCTGGACAATGTGGGAGACTGGGAAGACCAGTCAAATAACAACGGAAATGAGGAGATACAAATTGGCAGTACTGGGAATCAGCGAAACCCATTGGACCCAAGCTAGACAACAAAGGCTAAATACGGGAGAGATGATGCTGTACTTCGGCCACCAAAAGGAAAATGCTCCACACACTCAGAGAGCTGCTCTAATGCTATCCAAACAAGCACGAAATGCACTTGTTGGATGGGAATCTCACGGATCCAGAATCATCAAAGCATCATTCAAAACAAAGAAGGAGGGGATCACAATGAATGTTAGCCAATGTTATGCACCCACCAATGATATCAATGACGACAATAAAGATCGATTCTATGAGAGGCTGCAATCAACCATAGCGAAATGCTCAAGAAAGGACCTCAACATTCTGATGGAAGATCTAAACGCCAAACTCGGAATAGACAACACCGGATATGAAGATATCATGGGACAACATAGATTGACTGGGAGAGAGAAACGAAAATGGGGAAAGATTTACAAATCTATGTGCATTCAACAAATTGGTTATAGACAGCACAATATTTCTACACAAACGTATGCACAAAGCTAAATGGATCTCACCGGACCACACCACAGAGAACCAGATAGATCATATTTGAATCAATAAAAAATTTCGAAGAACAATGGAAGATGTGAGAAGCAGGAGAGGAGCTGATATAGCTTCAGATCACCACCTAGTTGTGGCCAATTTAAAACTGAAGCTAAAGAAGAACTGGACAACTGGACAAACAGCACTACAAAGGTTCAATACAGCCTTCCTACGAGATACCAACAAACTCAACGAATTCAAGATAGCTCTCAACAACAGGTTCCAAGCTTTACAGGACCTACTGAAAGAAGAAGAAACTACTATGGAGGACAACTGGAAAGGTATCAGAAAAGTATTAACTTCAATATGTCAGAAGGTTCTGGACCACAAGAAGCATCATCATAAGGAATGGATCTCTAAAGAAACACTGAACAAGATCAAAGAAGAGAAGAACAAGAAAACAGCAATTAATAACAGCCGAACACGAGCAGAGAAAGCCAAAGCACAAGCTGAGTACACAGAAGAAAACAAGCAAGTGAAGAAGAGCATTGAAGCCAACAAGCAGAAATACGTGGAAGAACTAGCAACGACGGCAGAAAAAGCTGCAAGACAAGGAAATATGAAACAACTATATGATACAACGAAGAAACTAGCAGAGAGATATATTATTATTTTTTTATTCATTTGAACACATAAATATTGGTACAAGGGGGCACCAGATATAGCAAACCAGAGAGACCTGTCAAGGACAAAGAAGGCAGACCAATTACTGAAATTCAAGAACAGAGGAACAGATCGGTAGAGTACTTTGAGGACCTCTTGAATAGACCAGCTACATTGAATCCTACGGACGTCGAAGCAGCACACACAGACCTTCCTATACATATCCCTCCACAACGACCGAAGAAATCAGGATGGCCATCAGACAAATCAAGAGCGGGAAGCAGCAGGACCCGACAATATACCAGCCGAAGCACTGAAGTCAGACATCGAAGTAACTACAAACATGCTTCACCTTCTATTCAAAAATATTTGGGAGGAGGAACAAGTGCCGATGGAGTGGAAAGAAGGACACCTCATCAACATTCCAAAGAAAGGAGATCTGAGCAAATGTGAAAACTAAAGAGGCATTACACTTCTGTCAGTACCAGGGAAAGTCTTCAACAGAGTGATGCTGAACCGGATGAAAGAAGCAGTAGACGTCTAACTTCGAGAACAACAAGCTGGATTCCATAGGGATCGGTCTTGTACAAACCAAATTGTGACACTACGGATCATCCTCGAACAGTCAGTTGAGTGGAACTCGTCACTGTACATCAACTTCATTGATTATGAAAAGGCATTCGACAGTGTAGATAGGAGGACATTATGGAAACTTCTTCGACACTACGGAGTTCCTGAGAAGATTGTCAGTTGTCCGGAACTAGTACGACGGACTACAGTGCAAGGTCGTGCATGGAGGACAGCTGACAGATGCATCTCAAATAAGGACCGGACTCAGACAAGGCTGTCTACTCTCTCCCTTCCACTTTCTCCTTCCTCTGGTGGTCGACTGGATTATGAAGACCTCGACATCTGAGGGAAAACACAAGATAAAATGGACAGCTCTCATGCAACTAAAGAATTTGGAATTTGTAGAAGACCTAGTCCTTCTATCTCATACACGCCAACAGATATAGGTGAAGACAGTCTGCGTAGCATCAGCGTTTGCAGCAGTATACCTCAACATACTCAACATCCATTGGTCGGATACCGTCAGCAACAGCCTACTACGGGAAAGAACAAACAAAGACGATGGAAATGGATAGGACATACATTGAGAAAATCATCAAACTGAACCACGAGGCAAGCCTTAACTTGGAGTCCTGATGGGAAGCGGAAAAGTGGAAAGCCAAAGAACACATTACGTCGGGAAATAGAAGCAGATATGAAAAGGATGAATAAAAACTGGAAGTAGCTGGAAAGGATTACCCAGGACAGGGTTGGATGGCGAATGCTTGTGAGCGGCCTATGCTCCTTGACGAGGAGTAACAGGCGTAAGTAAGTAAGTTATGAAACATGTAAACGACAATTGTAAGATGTACAAATAATGTATTTAATGTATGGTTTTCACATTTTACCAAAGAACTCTGTAACTTTTCACTGAAAAATAATATGTTTTTGCCCATATGAGTTCTTATTCACTACAAAATAACTGGAGAATAACTGAATAATTATTACATATTACTCTTCTACACTGAAGCACACAACAATGTAGTGCTACTTACACAAACAAACCATACATACATAATTCGAAGCCATACCACGCGCGAGTTCACAACTAGGAGTAAAAATGAATTTTCTTATTAAAAACGCTAGAAAAAATCCAATCAATACTTTATTTTTTGTTGTTGATAGTATGCCATAATCATTTAGTACTAATTTGTGAAGCAAACAACTTCTAATCAACACATAGATGAGAAATGTATTAAAACTAAATGAATACATTAAACAAAGAGATTTCTTTTAAATGGGCTAAAATACAGTAAACAAAACCAAACTTAATGCCGAGAATATTTATACCTAAATAAAATACACAACATATTTGTAGTAAAGGACATGATTACAAAATACATTGAAACTTTTACGTAGTTTATTTTTGTACTAATTAGTAGTATAAATCTTAACAATAAATAATTAAGCTTCAGTTACCATTAAATTTTCACTCATCTTCTGTAAACCACGAAATCACACTTTAGACCTCGTTGTAGCCTGATGTTCAGTTTGATGAGACCTGGTTTTAAAAGCCTTAGGAACCTTAATTTGATCACGAGTTATAATAGAAGTCATCAACACTCAACTACTTAGATTTCACATATTTACGTTTCTTTTAATTTACAAGGTTTCACTTATGAAATTTAGTAAGAAAGGGTATAACGGTATTTTATTATTGTAATTACTTATTGAGAGAAGTATCTTCATGCCTGTGAAATGTAAATTCTTCTAGTTTTCACCAACTCCAGATTGCATATAGTTAAAGTCTGAAATCGATTAAAATACATCTTATCATGCTATCAAAGATTTTTAACTCATTTTGCATTGCGTGTTACAATCTTTCGATTTATGCATAGGACTGCAATCGATCAGTCTCTTATTAGCATATATGCATGCTATGTGGATCGTCTCGATAGCAACTTAAAGAACATGCATTATATGCAGAGATGATGGTGGCTATCAGTGGATTGCAGAATGTACGTGTCCTCCTATTTGGAACTTGTCAGCTGAATATTTTTAACAACAACAGAGTTAAACTAAACAAGTTTCATTGACAAGGAAACCTAATCAAATCACTTATAGAACTAAATACTAGAAGTTCGAAAATTTGTTCTATTATCAATGAACTTGTTCTTTCCACACTTCAGTATTTTATTGCACTAGTGACTTAAGTTAATTTCTAGTAATCAATCATCAACCAGAATATGAATTCGTTGTAAGGTTTATATTAGGATTTTGCTATTAATTATGTCCAGTGAAGTTATTAACCAAATTAAAGAGCACGAACGATAATATCAAACTGTACTTATTGTAAAATCAATAACTTTTAGTGTAACTCAATCTCCTTACATTTGAACAATTATAAACTTCGAAATCTTAATCGGAACGCCACTAGAACTATCCACTGAATAAAGATTGAAAAATAGGATAGAACACTTGTCTATTAGACATTGCTATTCTATTTTGTTATAACGGCTTTCTGTTACCGTGTTAGAATATCAACTCGTAAACACTGATGATACTTGTTCATTACTAAATTCAGTTGGTATAATTGTGACAATATTAATTAACGAAGATATTAATGCAATCAAAATATGTTGAAAATATTTAATCATATGAGTGTTTCTAGAATAGTTATAAAGTAACTGTCAAATCAGTTAACATGATAGAAGCCTAATCAACTGAACACACAGTTATACTGGTTGACAGCATATAAATATTTAAGAAACTACATAATTTAATAATAACTATTATTTTTCTGTCATAAGAATATTATGACCTAGTCTTAATTCCATTTATACGTCACTCATATCACTTCAATCCGACAGTAATGCGATATATGACTTCCCTTTCCTAGTCATTTATTCAACCAGCAATCATAATTCATACATTATTTTTGTAAAGACTACTGGATTCCATAGACTACATTACGAAGTGACTTTCGCATCTTATTTAAGTCATAAATGTATACTGACAAATCGCATATTCGGAAAAAAGCAAATGTCCAGTGCTTTACGGCTCTTGGTTGTTCCATATCTAAAGTCAATATGTAATGTCAACTATTAATAACCTAATAAAAGGTCCTAGCAAAGCATAGAACTGATATCTTATTGATTTAAGTTTTGAAATTTTAAGTACTATTATTTTTTATTCAACTCCCTTGGCAAAACTGTTTGTTGGAAATATGTCCGAAATCTTTTAGATTGTTTACTACAAAATGTATGTGCTTAAATTGACTATGAATCGATCTGATACTTTGGTCACCTCTTCAAATTTAACCAAAAAGTGCTTCACATAAATATTAAAGACCTCTCGTTAAATCTCTAGATCATTAGTACATTTCACTGGCACTATACAATCAGTTTTCGTAAATAATAACCGCTTAGGATCATCAAAAGAACAAACAATGTTTAAGCTCAATTCATCTTGTATTGGTTGTTTGAAACTTCCCATTGATGTTTACGACTGCAATTGATTAATCTCTTATAGGCATATAGCATCCTGTGCGGACTGCCCAGATATTGCCTTAAGTCATAAGCATTGTAAGCAGAGATGGATGGTGGCTAGCACTGGAATCCACAATGCGCGTGCCGTCCTACTTGGGACTCATCAGATGAATGTAACTGCATCTTAGAATTGATGTTCACTGCAGGACTCGAACCCAGTACCGTTCGCCTGTAATACTTGCGACTTAAAGCAATTCGCACAGGGTGAATATATGCTACTAAGAGACCGACCAACTGCATTCCTAAACGTCAATAGGAAGATTCAAACTAATACGAGATGAAATAAACTCCACTTTAGTACATAAGCTAGTGGGCATCTGCGCTCAGTAGCTAAGTAGACAGCGCAATGGAGTTTGAGGCGAACAGCACTAGGCTTGAGTCATGCAGTGAACATCAACTCCAAGATGCAGTTACATTCAGCTGGTAAGTCCCAAGTAGGACGACACGCGCACCCTGGATCCCACTGCCAGCCACCATCCATCTTTGCTTATAATGTTTGAGCTTACATACATTTACGGTGAGAGTATCGTCTTAAGAGAAAATAAGTCAGTCGCAAAATCTGTCAACGATGAATGTGATCTAGACTCATTTTTCTTCCAGAATAGACAGCAGAAATTATATATGTATATCATTGATGCATTGTGTGGTAGTGAGCCGTGACTGGTCACCATGCAATGACAGATATGTCTTGACTGTTGTTATATTGAACAGATGGATTCTACTGTATTTCTATCCTGATTTCATGCTGCGAGTTTTTTAGTTCGAGCATGCAAGCTGTGGAGCATTGATCTATTGTCTGATTCCCAATTTTTCATCGGACCTCGTGTATAGAAGTTCATGCAATCTAGTATCGTGATTTAATTTAATCGTCTATTGATCTTATTAACGATATTAACTCGTATTTAGTGTTCTTATGGTATGATCGTAACAAGAATAAGTGAAAACCGAAAAACTCTTCAGTTATATTAATCACATGAAAAGTAAACTATTTTTTAGTAGATGTTGTCAAACATCAAAAAGAGGAAAATAGTCATAATACAAATTTGTAAGTAGAAATATGATGGTTTGTAAAATATAGTATAAACGACTCTTAGCAAGTACAAATGCAAAGACTAGGTGGGATATCATCTTTTTTCCCAGAAAAAAAAAGATGTAAAAATATTAGTTTTGAAAGTCAAAAATAAGTGGATAGTGCTGAATAATATGTTTTTGTGTTCAAAAGTTGCTTATATCTGATTCACAACTAGGATTATTATAATTCCACTCGGCACTGTCTGTTGATAAAACGTCGTTGTCAACATCATCATCAACAGAAAACAAAGAAGAACTGGATCCATCCAGTTTGCGTAATGTTCGGCTTACATTGCTTTTATTGAATTGATCGAAATTTAAATAAACACTTAAATCTACGTCTTTATCATCATAAATGGAAGAATTTGATGAAGATTCTTCCAGTGAATTCGAAGTATTAGATACTTCAGAGTTAGCATAGTTAGAGTGTAATTCATTGAAAATCGCCGAATTATTATTAGCATCTGTAAATCAAAAGATAAAAATGAAAAAAAGTAATTGGTAATTAACCATATACCCTCAACTGTTATTTGTATTTGTAGAAATAAAAAACTCTTTTGGATAGTAGAGAATTATGAAGTTTATAGATGATAAATGGAAAGTTGATTTGACTGTCATTCCCTGGAAAGATGGTACTTTATTTTATCAAATCAACTTTAATATTTATAACTTTTGACTGTCGATTGAATACAGATATATAGGGTCTGAGTGACAAGTTTGATTAACGACTGGAAAATCTAGATGACAGCTCAAAATAGATCACAGTGGTATAGACTCACTCATTCTTTATTCTTGTCTAGAGCTTAAGTTTCCATATTATCCAACAATTTCTACTCCTCAAACTTACTCCTTTTTTAACTGCATTTCTTACACTTAGTTATCCTCGCTTCCATTGAAGTTACTATTGTTTCGGCTTATTAGCCATTCGTCATGTTGATTTCATCTTGGTTTGCCTAAATGGCATGGCAATTCGGGTTAACGGGCTTGATTACAAGCTCTATGTTGATGATGAGTGACTAAACTTCAATATACACTTTTGTTAGAAATGTATGCAGATTAAGTATGATAAAATATATGATGTACATGAGATTTAATATTAACACAAAAGATAATATATAAATCTTACCCTGTACACAGCTGAAAGATTCTATAGAACATCGCAAGCAAGGGAATGAGATCGATTCCGAAATTTGTGCACATGATGTATGCATTAAGTGCTGGCATTCGCCACTGAAGTTGAGAGTAACATCTGATGTCAAAATACTAGGTTGAAACAGTGATAAAGTGCACAGACTACAAGAATCAGGAGGTAACATAGTAATTTTGTCCATAGGAAATAATTCTGACTGTAATGATGGTAACAACTTTTCATAGACATATAGAAGACAAAAGATAACAGTTAAGAAAATGACATGACTTGATATTTCAGCGTATCCTAAGTACACAAGAGATGACTCGCTTAGATAGAATTTCCATGCAGAATAAGATAAAATAAGAAGAAAACTAATTCCTTCCATAGATAAAAATGAAGTAGAAATCATTCTGTACAAACTGCAACTTTTGACGGGTAAGATCAAAAGCTTAATAGAAGCCAGGATCAAACTAACATGAACTTGTAGGAGAAAAATACCAGTACAGAGAATAGTATTGGAAACAGAAGTGGACATTCGTGTAAAAATATGCGACCCTAGATAAAAACATACACTGAGAAGCCAAGTAATATATAAACCATACAAAAATAAGCTTGTGGGTAGACGTGCATCTAACAAAAGGTGTACAAAATGGTTGTTGGACAAGCGTAATACCTTCCAGGAAAGAACGCAACGATAGAGACACAAGGAAAAGAAAACCAGAAAGCAACAAATAACACCGAAAACAGATTCTTTTTCATTTAACAACCCCAAAAAGTAAAGCGTACTTGTATATGTATAGATAAACAACTCGATGTTACTTAAGGTAAACGGGACTTTACAAGTTATTCCCAAGTAAATTAACTTACAAATATCTGAGTAGATTGATCGACTAGAAATGGTTATAAAAACTAATAAGTAAAAGTAATAAGATAACCAATTCATTACAAGGAAAAATGAAAATACTGTTATTGGAGATGAAAATATACATCCAATCACAGAAGACAAAGCTGCACTGTAAGAAAAAAGACATTTTGGGAATGATAATAAACAAAAAATTAGTTTAGTAACAAGTAGAACTTCACAAGGGACAAGTAATTTCGCAATCGAATTCCAAGACCATATCATTGTTACTCAAGTGAACCTTTACAAGCAAGAGTTTTAATTCACAAGTAAGAATTATGTACTCTAGGCTATTGATATTTCATTATCGTAATACTGAAAAAAGTCAACAAGTAATATTCAACACAACTCCAGAAAGCACCAAACTTATACAATTTGGGAATGAGTAGAAGGACGTCACATAAGTGACGACCTTTAAACTAGAGGTTTTTTTGATATTTCATGAAAAACATAAACTGTAAGTGCTACATTACGTCCCGATCATATAGGTTTTAAGAAGACATCACAAGAATAATAGATACCAAATGAAAATTTTTCTTAGCAACTTTCTGTATATGAATGGAATGACAAATTTCCTCACGTTCGAATCTGAAAATGAGAATTAACAAGTAAAGAAATATTTATTAGAAGTTATTTCGAAGCGTCATTTAGTCAACCATTCATAATCAACATACAGCTTGATACAAATGTGTTGTTCATGCCATATCATTAAAGCAGGATTAAACTAACAGGATAAATAACAAAAGAGATAAAATAATTGTAGTATTACTGGAATTGAGAAAGGGCAAACATGAGAGAATACAGATCAAAAGGAGAGGACGAATTCGAGAAATAATTTTTTTAACTAATACTGATTAAGATTTAAAGGAAAATAAGGTGGTGAGTGGGTCTGTGCCATTGAGAATGATTCCGAGCCATGTCACTCAACTTCCACAACTGTTGGTCACAATAATCCTCAGCAAGGTAGTTTTATAGGCCAGCAATCTGACTCCATGTGATCGGAAGATATTAATGCTGGTGAAACATAACCAATTTGCTTTGTACATATGTTCTGTCGAAGTATTCCGTCAACGAAGACATAAGAAACCGAATATGAAAGTATTTGAGAAACATATATTTAAGACATTCGATAGTGTAAGCGAAAGACAAGAGACGAGAAGAAATGGACATGAACTGGAGTGGTGGAAATGGTCAACTAAGTGACCAGGTCTATATAAGCACGAAAGAGATATAAGTATAAAGACACATTTTCTGACCGCCCTTAGCTTAATTTCAACCCACTCCTACAACAGCAAACATAGCAAGTCGAGATGGGAGGTGGTTTAGGATAGGTAATGCATGTCTCGACCACTAAATTGATGAATATTCACAACCTTATTAACTGATTTGCCATACATACTTGGTGACCTGTGTGTAACTTCAGCATTCCGTACTCGGTGGTCCTTAAAAGGCGTCCAACAATTGAGGTGTACTTACAATTAAATGCTAGTAACTTAGGAACATCTTTTTTTAAAGACCACTTTCCACAAGACGCCTTATCGTTGGGAGACAGATACTTCAACTTCGACTCAAGTGAGGCAATTTGACGAAAGCCAACTGAACCTTTTGAATCGTTAATGAGATTGCGTAAGATGGTAACTCTTTGAAGCAAGCAACACTGCATTTACAGGGAGTGGATCGCACCCAAAACATGCCTACATAGAGGTGAAGTTTTGTTTACTAAGCTGGATAGTCTGATCGTGGAGCTTTCATTGTTCTTTTAACCAACATCATCAGCAAATCTTTAGGTAGCAGTGGAGTTTTTAAATTTATGCATACATGACTCACAGTTTGTTCTGTCGACCTCGATCTTGACTGGTTATTGTTGACCTTTAACCTGTCATTGTCTGCTTCATCCAATCACTCCATCAAATCTCCCATACAGGTATTGGATATTATTGAGAAAAGTTTAATCAACAACAGTGAATTGATAATATCCTTCGATGTAACGACCTTATTCACCTCAAATGAATGAAGCTTAGCAAAGGAAACTTTATTCCCACTCCTCACTAGCTAGACAAATTTCTCAAAATACAAGAAGCCTTGAAGTTTTACACAGAAAAACCGAGGACGCAAGTATATCGGTAACCAACCCGCACAGAATAAATTCCCAACTACAGCAGCAACAACCCGAAAACTCAGAAAATCAACTTCATACAAACTTTCCTCAAGACGAGAATACATTGCAGCGCGGAAAAATGAAGAAAAATATCTAACGGCTACCCACGCAACTTCATAAAACACCAATCCAACTCATCAGGAGAAACAAATCAAGTACAGAAGCCAACAAACGGATCGTCCTACCATATACAAGATATATCAGAAATTACAATGAAATTATTTAAGTCGTTTGGAATAAGTGTAGAACACAAACCGGCAAAATCACTTCAATCAAACCCATGCGAACGAAAGGACGAAATGACAAAAGAAGAAAGACGGAACATTATCTACAAAATAAACTGTCCCAACTGCGAAAAACACTACATCGGACAAAGTGGATGCCCCCTTCATTTTCACCTGTACGAACATCAACTAGCGGTAAAACACCATGTCATATATTCGCTTATATCAATGCGTGTGGACACATTCGACTGGGAAAATGTTGAAATCTCGGATAGAGGGAACACTAAAAACATTAGGGAATTTTTAGAAGCTTGGCAGTCGGATACATCAGCAAACGACAAACACACTGAAATCAAACCAATTTACCAACTGATCGGAAAAATCATGGGCATATGTAGGACCAAGAATCAATCAAAATAAAGAAGTAGGCAGTGACAGGTTAAAGGTCAACAATAACCAATCAATAGCATTTCGAGAGGGAGACAGGACACTCCTCATCCTAGGCCGTACCAGGTCATTTGTGGGAAAAGGCTCACATGTGGCCACGCGTAAACAGCGATTGCTAGGGAAGTCCTACTCACTGAATTCTCGCGAAGGAAGTGTTGTTTACGAAATTGAATGGACGAAAATCAAATGTCCAGCGCTTTAAGCGGGTTGGTGGATATGGAGGATCCACCTAAGGGAGTTGAAAAACCCTTATTCCAAACTAATGGTGCACATGGAAACCAGGATCCTGAGGGAACAAATGGCGCATAAACCAATCATTGATCACCAGCTACTATGGTACTGCATCTCCTTACATTGCTCCACTACCTTGTGGATCAGACCTTTAGGTCGAAGGATCCGGGTGTGGCCCCCTAAGAAGACCACCTGCTTCGGTCTGGGCACCCGGGCAGTATCACAGCCCACACACAAATCAAGTGACTTGTGTGGCGCATATATATTCGGTGCCTTTTTGTACCAGTATTTATACTCAAATAAATAAAATAAATCAATGAAGATCGAGGTCGACAGGACAAGCTATGAGTAAAGTGTAAATAAGTTCGAAGACTTCACTGCTACCTAGAGTTTTTGATGATGTTGGTCAAAAGAACAATCAAAGCCTTACGACCAAACAATACAGCTTAGAGAACAAAACTCCACCTAAATCATCCATTTGAGCTACAAATCTCCACATGCTTGCACTGTGGCTCAAGGCGATTAGAAAGCTCCTTTTTTCAGCATCTTTACCGAAAAGAAACACAGTCTGTATATCAGAAGTTGATAGGTGAATGCAGTGGTGGGCGATTAACCTCTGAAGTCAGACGACAAAAGTGCTGTCTACAAAGGATTACCTTTGACAGAGTTAAATAAAAATGGAAAAAGTAGCAATCCACGACGAGGACTAATTGATTTTAATAACAGTTTGTCCAAATCTCCGGCTCGACTAGCAGTGTTAGAGTAGAGAGCTATCGCAAGATTTATGAACTTCTTTGGTACGCCTCTCAATGACGAATATTCATAAAACTCGTCGATAAACACAGATGAATGCTGACTTCAGGTTAAGAAATACCACTACACGTGTGCATCGATATTTATGTCTATCGTTTAGAAGCTCAAGAAAAGTGAATATCTGGTCTACAAATCTAAATAAGATCTGGAACCAACCTGATTTTTATAGTCTGCTATTTGTGAGCTCTAGTTAAGTGTCCAATAATTATTGAGGCTATTATTTCAGACGTTACATTAGCCAAACTGATTCCTGTGGTTATCACATGAGGATTTTAGTCCTTTCACATACACTGGGACGATCATTGATGGTGAATAGTCGGATAGAATGAAGCCTATTTCCCAGACTGGATATTGTTCCAATTAATTTAACTACTGACACTGAACCACAATACTTAAAGATCTTAGGGGTGAACTCATCAGGACCAACTTATGCCCCTCGCTTTAGACTTGTTAAAGACTTCTCAAACTTATCAAAAGTTGGAGGGTCATGTTAACATTCTTTTTATCCAGGTTGTTTGGTAGACTGTAGACAATTGGATGGTAGCTAAACACTATTTAAAATGTTATTCAAATATTCTTTCCCATCACTCTAGACGTACGGGCGGAGAATATCTTGTTTTTCTGGTCATAATCTCACCAGCAACTGATTTCTCGACACCTGATTACTTGACAAGTCCGACAAGCTGTCTACTTTACCTACTAATCTTGTGTCTAATTACGATTGCTCCTCAGACTTTTGTCAGTATTTTTAAGTTGCTTTCGCTCGTCATCATAAACTTGAACTTTTATCTGCTAAGTGGATGTTACCAAAACCCATTACAATTTATTGGTCTTTGATTATATACTACTGATATATAATATTCCTGTGTTGACAGTTGCTTGTGTATCATGGCAAACTATTTCAAGGTGAACAGCACTTTTCCAGTCAGCTGAGATTCGTCAATTGTCCTTTAGACTTTTAGTCTCGTTTTACTGAAATAATAAATTATGATGTACACAGAAATTACTGAAATAAGATAAAAAGGGGTGGAATGGCAGATGTACGAGTAATTTGGTTTAGAACTGAGGGGTAACAGAGAAGATATGATTTAAATGATATCCTCGAATCGACTCATCCCAGTGTGTGTGAATAAGGATCCAATCAAAAGGAAGCAAGGGGAATAGGACTTACGTACAGAAACCAACATGCTTACGATGTTAACAGCGTAAATATGGTACATGTACAATATAAACGGATTGATACAATTGTATCATAGTTTCTCGCTTATATTCACATCCTTAACTGTCACTAAAGTATCAACACATAGGTCTACCAAAAATATGAAATCATCTTATTTTATATTGTATTTTTACTGAACTGGTTGATTTTTACCAAAGTTTGCGGCATGGGATTGTAGCGGTAAATAAATCAAAACTTCAAGATCTACACGGTAAAACCAAATCAAAGATAGTACGAGCTGTTTCTTGTAAGCCTATTTATGGTCATTCATAAACAAAGTAGGAGATAACTTCCAACATTATCTCGTAAATCGTACCGAGGAAACTCCAAGTTAATCAAAATTACGTAACGCTCTGCTTTAAAAAATGTTGTTGACGAATCCAATAAACAATAAATCGACAATAAACTAGTGTACAAAGTGGGGATAGGGTTATATCACACTCATGAAGCACGCTCTTATGATAATATTGTGGCGAAATAAGCATCGCTTCATATATCTCTGGTCTACTTGACAGATGTGAAAAGTGGCCACAAGGTTTCACTTTCAGCTTGGAAAGGACAGGAGGCTAGGTCCCCTGTGTTAGTCCTGGCAATGGAGGTCAATCAGTTGTTCCAACTTACTTTTGAAAAGATCTACAGATGAAGCTTCAATCACATGCTAGGGTAACGAATTCCATTCCTTGATAATAATTATATGGAAAAATCGACCGTCAGTTGATAAGTAATTTGCTCTGTGTTTATGGAATAACCTCGTAAATTCTCTGCTTTAGGAGACAAGAAAAATGAGGGAATATCAGATGCGAATTCACCACTAAATAAGTTGAAATCTGTGATCGAGTCGCCTCTGGTCATTTGATATGACAATAGAAATAGGTTTAGTTTAGTCAGTCGAGCATCATACGAGAGTTTTCGCTCTACCGCGAATAAGTTTGTTTGCGGTTCGTCAGACCTTCTCCAGAAATTCACGATCTTTTTTTAGACAGGTGCTAGCCGCCTGGATCCAGTGCTTAAGTTTAGGACGCACGAATACTATATACAAAATCAAAAGGATCTTATTATTTACAGGGCCAAAGGCCCTATTCATTGACCATTGTGTTCCAAAAACTTTGACGGCTATCGCACGGCAGTGTGCAGTAGTTTCCAAGTCTCGACTAAGTACGAGTTTTAAGTAATTGTGTGTCTGGAAAACAGGTAGCTGTGTCTATTGGTAAATTCGGGTCTTTAAGGATGCATCAAATTTCACGAGCCACTAATAAATCAGTGAGGCAGGAATAAAGTATCTTAAAGCCATGCTGTTTTTTAGAAAGAATCCAGCTTTGTCAAAATACGCAGACAGCCAATTCCGAATAATCTTTTCTAAACTTCTAACACTCACGCTGGTTACGCTAGCAGGTCGGTAGTTTTGAAGACAGAACTTACTATGGCGTTCTCCCAGTAGTTTGGTAATCAACCTTAGGTAACAGATAGATTAAAACATATGTGGTGGTATTGGTCCTAACCAAACAATCCTCAAAGCTGAACATGACATAACTGGGAAAATGCATATTCCACAATTAATACGAAGAGAATGTCAAAAATGGAGAGTGCGGGGAGAATCTATCGCATGTAGTCAGATGGCATGACTCAGTCTTGCAGACGTGGTCATTCTGTATAACTTACCTTTACTCACCTTAAGTATGTTATTATATCTTTGACCTAAATATGTTCTTTACAAACGGCAAATGTTATATCGCGGATTGTTACGATACGACGAGTCGGGATAGACAATTATGTGACTTCCATGTAGGATCTTATTGATTAAATCACGATATATCTACAATTTTTGGATTAGGTCTATTATCATAGTGGTACTAATAACGAAGTAGACCGTAATTGTACAGTACTCTGTGGTGTTCGAACGAACTAATGATACTTTTGTACTTGTTGAATGCTCGATTTCGAATTCCAAATACAATACATTCGTTTGTGCTTGTGTCTTAATTCTTGATTGAACTGAGTTATTTCTGGGACTTTTAGTTCATACTAAAATTCAAATATTATATATGCTTAAGGGATTCGTGACGATATTTTCCAATTCCTTTAGTAACCTGTGATGCCTCTCATCGGGTCCCATGAACTTGCCTATATCGAGTTTACTTAGCAGACCAAAGACATCGAGTTCTTTTATGGTCGCAGTATTCACTGTGTGTGGGGGGCTTGTATAAACAGAGGATAAGAGTGACTCTACCATATGTACATTCCCAAAGTAATTTGAGAATACCTGGGCTTTACCATAGTAGTCCTGCACTAATGATCAAGTACTAATGTCTCCACATAATGGTGGAATATTTTCTCATCTCTTAATCCCTTGGTTTATGTACGAATATAGGCGTTTAGGGCATTCTGTAGATTCATTAACAAGTTCTTCTTTGTACAACCTTCTAGACTTACGGGGGGTCAAAGTACACATTTTTCGACCTTTACGAAATTGAGATTTTGTCTCGTCAGCGCCCAGTGACCTAAATCTCTCACACATTCTTCTCTTGGGGAGATGGGTGAAAACCTTCCTACTGAACTATGATGGAGAGTTTTGTCGGACCCCTGACGCCACCCAAGGGATGTGACGTGCAGTGACTTTCAAGTAAAAATTTCTAAATGCATCCCAAGGGGTGAATTTATTGTTTGTTCCGTTCTTATCGACTATATAGTACTTAGATTCACGTTGAAGATTTTTGAAAGTTCCTTCGTATGCTGATTCGAAAGGTCGTCGGTGCGAGTCTCGACGAACGAAAACGTGTGTACTATGTCGTAAGTCAGGTTGAACGAAAACATCGGTAGATTGAGGTCGAGTGGAAGCAGGTTTAACTGAACGCATTGCGTTAGTAAGCCTGTTTGTGTAGGAGGTTAGATCCATGTTCAATCAAGAGGATGAAGGATCCACGAATTCTCCTGGAAGTCGAAGTGTCGTTCCATAAACGAGTTGAGCCGCAGTGTATCCAATGTCAGCTTTCACTGCACTGCGGATACCCAGTAAGACGAGTAGAAGAGCGTCGGTCCACTGTGAAACGTTTGCTGCTGATAGCGAAGCTTTCAGTTGTCGGTGAAAACGTTCTACCAACCCGTTTGCTTGTGGATGGTAGGCGGTCATTCGCAAGCGAGTGATTCCTAAAAGTGTAGCCAGACGACGGAAAAGTTCGGATTCAAACTGACGTCCGCGGTCTGTAGTGATGGTCGAAGGGCAACCGAAGTTTGCTACCCATCGTTCGACGAAGGTGCGGGCCACTGTCTTAGCAGTGATGTCCTTGATAGGTACTGCTTCTGGCCATTGAGTGAAACGGCCAACGCAGGTTAAGAGTATCCATTTGAATCTGGTAAAGGTCCTACCAAATCCAAATGAACATGGTCGAAACGAGCATCGGGAGTTTTAAATGAGCCTAAGGGACATTTATTGTGTCTGATAACCTTAGATTTTTGGCAGCTTACACAGGAGCGTGCCCACTTCCTCACGTCTTTATTCATTCCAGGCCAGCAAAATCGTTCTGCTATAAGCTTGATGGTTGCACGGACACCTGGATGCGAAAGTTTGTGCAATGTGTTGAAGACATTGCGTCGATAATGTTTCGGCACGATTGGGCGATCCCTACCTGTGGATGTGTCACAAAGTAAGGTTTCCTTACCTGTTCCCATCTGTTTGATGCGTAGTTTAAGTGTTGTGGACGATAACTCGTGCTGAAGATCACTGTCTTCTTTTTGAAGCTCGGCGAGTTTAAGAAGGTCGATTCCTTGGAAACTGTTCAAGGAAGTTATGCGAGATAAAGCGTCTGCAACTACATTGTTTGCTCCAGAGATGTGTTGAATGTCTGAAGTAAACTGCGAAATGTAGTCCAGTTGTCGAGACTCACGGGGAGAGTACTTGTCAGAAGGAGAGCTTAACGAGAAAGTGAGCGGTTTATGGTCCGTGAAAAGAGTGAATTCACGGCCTTCGATATAGTGTTGAAAATTTCGTCCAGCACAATACATAGCTAGGAGTTCCCTACCGAATGTGTTGTACCTCGATTCGGTGTCTAGCAACCGTCTGGAGGAAAATGCCAATGGTTGCCAAGAGTTGTTAACCCATTGTTGTAAGACTCCTCCGATTGCTGAGTCGGATGCGTCTACTGCGATACTAATTGGCGCTCGGGTTACCTGATGTGCAAGCATTGTTGCTTTCGCAATAAGTTCCTTAATTGTGGAGAATGCTTTTCGTGCAGTGTCGTCCAAAACAATGGATTTCGCATTTCCACGAAGTTGATCGGTTAGCGGTTTCATGAGTAAAGCGCATTTAGGTTTGAATCGTCTATAGAAACTTACAAGGCCGTTAAACGTTCGTAGTTGCTTGATCGTGGTCGGTTCTGGGTAATCCAGAATTGTTGCCACTCTGGTCCCAAGGGGTCGAATGCCTTGAACATCTATAGTGTGTCCTAGGAAGTTTAATGAGTCGGTTCCGATTTGGCATTTCTGAACGTTTACAGTAATGCCATGTTTTGTAGTCGTTTGAAATCAAGATCCAGATGCTTGAGATGTGATTCTCTGTCCCGACTTGCGATTGGACAGTCGTCAACATACGCATGTACGAAGTTGAGACCTCGAAAAACGTCATCTATGAACCTTTGGAATGTTTGAGCAGCGTTTCTTAGACCGAAAGGCATTCGCAAAAATTCATAGAGTCCGAAGGGAGTTATGATAGCTGTTTTCGGTATGTCGTCAGTAGCCATAGGGATTTGGTTATACGCTTTAACCAAGTCGATTTTCGAAAAGACAGTTGTACCTTTCAAGGTAGCTGTCAAATCGTGAATGTGAGGCAACGGGTAACGATCGGGAATGGTTTTCACATTCAACCGCCGATAGTCGCCAGTAGGACGCCAATCGTTGCTGTCCTTTTTAGGGACCATGTGCAACGGAGATGCATATGGGCTATTTGACGGTCGTGAGATTCCTAAGTCTATCATGTAATCGAACTCGTTTTTCGCCAACCTTAGCTTTTCAGGGGCTAGTCGTCGTGCTTTAGAGAATACAGGTGGTCCTGTAGTCGTGATGTGATGTGTAACGTTGCTGGTTACACACGGTAGTTTCGGTTGCGCTTGCTGAATCCCAGGATACTTATCGAGTAGCGGTTGATAAAGTGGGTCTATCGTATGTTTAATTGTGACTGGGGATAATCTGCAACCAGTGAAAGAAGTTACGCAAACGGATAAATTAGTGTTTCCATCTACTAGCCTTCGTTTGCGAGTATCAATGATTAGATTATGGTGTTGTAGAAGGTCCATACCGATAATTGGCATAGAAACATCTGCAACAACGAAGATCCAGTGAATGGGTTTGCGTAAATCCACGTTAAGGTAAACGTACCTTTTGCCATACGTAGCGCTAGGTTTTCCGTTTGACGCCTGTAAGTTTAGAGCCGATTCGTTAAGCCGGTCGTTGGGATTCGCTGGGAGAACGCTAACTTCTGCGCCAGTGTCGACGAGGTAACGAACTCTCGTTGTCATATCTGTGACGTATAACATACGGCTGTGTTCGCCGGCTACGGTTGTTGTTAACGCGTGCCGGTTTGGAAGTTTCCCGAGTTGTTTTTCGAGTCACTCGGTTTTGAGTTGGGAAAATTGCAGGGTTTTCTGCAATTTCTGGAAGACTTTCCATACTGGTTGTGATACCAGCACCAGTCGGGATTATCCGTCTCTCGCGGTCTAGAGACAGATCGCTTACGTGAAGTGCTTCTACGTGGGGTGTGCGAGCGATTACGGTTGTTACGAAGATTAAGATAACGCGTGAGTGTATGACATAACTCGGTTATATCATTCTGAGTCGTGTGAGGCTTTTCTTTGACTGAGAATACCTCGGTAGTAGAAGATTTCGTAATTTCTAAGATACGATCGGCAGATGCAGCCAGTTCGTCTAAGGCGTTGTTCTGAAACGAGACCAGAACCGCTTGCACCTGTTGGGGAAGTTTAGACAAGAAGAGTTGTTTGAATAAACCTTCGTCGAAAGTTCTTAGGCCTATAACCTCTCTCATCCTTTGCAACATGTCCGTCGCAGAACCGTGCTGCAGGTCTATGTTATTAAAGAGTTGATCTAACCTTTGTCGATCGGTTAGGTCTCTTCGTTTAAGAATCGAACGTTTTAAGGTTTCGTAAGGTCCAGAAACATCACTAGTAAACATACTAGGTGTTACGTACCTGTTGAATTCCCGTGGAAGTACCTTAACTACTGAGAGGAATTGTGCACGTGTGTCGTTCACGCCGTGCTCGTGGAAGTCGCCTTCTGCGTAGCAGAACCAGGCTTCGATATTGTCGGGCCAGAAGGGCATGAGTTGGAACGAGGGTGGGGGCATGGTCTTAATCTTAAATACCTTAGGAGTCTGTTCGGTCATAGGGGAATATTAAGTACGAGAATACAAGGTAAAAATATACAGATATCCTGAAACACGGGGAAAAATATCACAATGTATAAAAAAATAAAAATTAAGGCAATAATATATGTAAAAAATTCCCAAAAAGGAACAGACTCACAGTTGCAATTTGGTGTACCAGATCACGTCGGGCTCACCAATGAAGATGGCACAGGTATTCAGTGTTTGACAACGCTTTTACCAGCAACACCTTCTAATATAATTTGTACCCACCGAGAAAAAATCAAAAGACAGAGTCAAGGAGATCGGAAGAGTGTATTTGGCGATTACCAATATATCGGAATTCTCTGATCTAATCTGGCTAGCGATTGCGGTAGATGTTGAGCACAGCGTTACCATACGTGATCTAGTGCGGATGCATGACCATGCGCCTTCTGCTAGATGAGTCCACTAAAACATATGGTCAGCATCCAATGTCCAAAACTTACAGAGCTATTTATTTTGGGGATTAGTATTGTACGATCGAAGTCTGCTTGGATCAAATATTTAGCATCCTGATTTTATTTTGTTTCAAGTCCATTTGGCTAACTAGTCAATAAACCTTTAGCAAGGTGACCACAGATATATCCTGAAGCACTGGCTGTTTTAGTGGCTGTTTTATCAACTCATTGTCATACTCAAAACGAGCTTTGGGTTCTGACTTTTACTCTGTTTGACTCTATGAAAGACAAATTATCTATCATTATAATTAATCTTCGATTTCCCAGCTACTTTTTGGGGACTGGCTTTTCTCAAGTAACATAATGTCGTTTCTTATTCTCGATTTGTACCCATTCATCAGCTTTCGCTGGAGTAGTAACCACAATCCCGTCAAACACACTGTGAGGTCCCGGATGATTGTCAAGGACTTCAGTGGTCAGGTTTTTGTTTTTCTTGCTGGATACAAATCTGGACTTACCATCATGTTTTCTAGGCGTTTCCGCTGACTGCCATTTGGAGTACGGGAGAGAGAAGAAGCTTATATTCTTGAGCTTTTATGATGACAGACCTCTTTGAAGAAGGTCCTTACTTTGGCCCATGTAAGTCAATCTGTCCTGAGTTTATCTGAGGTAAATTCATATCAATTTTTGTATCGACCGAGCAAGTAGTGTCTGCTGTGCTTCAACTGCATTTGCTAATACTCCTTTTAACATCATCCACCACTGCGATGACTTCGGATGACTAATTGCGTCCGAACGGCGATGCTGACACAACCACATGCAACCATTCTTACTAAACCGTTTAAAAGTAGCGAGTGTTAGATTCGTGCAGATATCGTGGTACCACCCATTGCACTCATCGCACTGCATACCACTTTCCATAGGGTATGTACAGCTTGTGTACTGGCAGTTGGTCTTTCTGCGTTGTCCAGTCAGAAATTGAGGTTATTCTAGGTAAATTAAACGATAAAATACCCAGAAAGAAAAGAAACTGATAACTGGAAAAAGTGGGAAATGCGAAGGACTAATGCACTTAGAAGTACCTGTAACGAAAGAATTGCTAATAATCAGTTTGAACGCAGAACTAACGAACTAGACTACGTTCTTCTATATAGCGTACGAAGCGTTTTTGATTAACTCGTATTAAATTATACCAAAATGCGAACTGTGTGATCAATTTAAACGGTTCTAATTCGGGAAATAAAACAAATTATATCAAAAATACATAATACCTCAAACGGCACAGCCTGTGTTATACAGTCAAAAGATTCTGTAACGCAAATTAGCGGGTTAAACATCAAAACAAAAAGTTAATACAAAAGAGTTCGATACCTTAGAATCAATAATGATATTCACAACAAGATGAGATAAGATATCTGTCTGCAGGGATTACAGGAATCTACCCGAGCAGACAGTCAGAATTTGGCAAGGTATAAACGGTAATCCCTTTCAGATCTGTCCCCCGTTTCGTTTTAACGACCATGAACGGCCCGAGTAGAGGCGGCCAGACTGTATATCAATAGCCGTGGGTGTGCTAGGTCGTATGTGTATAAACTTTCTCCACATTTAAGTCGTCTTTTACTGCATGAAAAAGCACAAAACAACTACTAAGAGCATTAATTTAGCATTGCCTGACATGTAGTGTACAAGTTAGATCAGTTGTTCCTTAGTCACTTGATCTGTGATGCCAAACCGAGCTGAAAGCTATGGGGAAATATTGGGGAATTTCGGGGAAATTTTGGGGAAATCCCCAAAATGAAATAGCCTTCCCTGAAGTTTGGGGAAAATCCCCAAAATGTTCGTAGCGCAGTTTTTCACTATAACATTTCATCTTCATAAAATGAACAAGCCCTAAAGTGGTAAATTTGAATAAATGAATTTACATTTTAATACAATACAGACTTTTGGTGAGGAATAGTCTATCGAATTTCAGGTCTTGTTTTAATACATCAACAAACAGACACGAGACAAAGAGTTGTTGGTTGTAAACCACTTTTCCGAAATTCGAACGCTATGCAGGTGAGTTATTAGCACTGTTGAAAACTTTGGGTGCTGTCTATGTTCAGTCTTACTTAAGTCAATTATTTCTTTCAGAATAATAATAGACAGGTCGATAAGATTGCGAAAAGGCGGGCTGAAGCCACAAAATACCTGAGGTTGTTTGGGTGTTCCCGAGCAACCTATTACAGAAGGTTGAGGAAGTTAAAAGCAGGATTTATAAAGAAGTGTCAGTTACCGAGCAGTGACGAAGAGACAGACAATCCAGTTGTCATCACAGACTACCGCAGCTACAGGGCAGTGTGCTAATATTGTCTCAGATACAGCCACTACTTCATGTAGTTACGTCCAGTGTTCAGACAACACAACCAGCGGTAGTATCTCTTTAATTATTAAAAATTTATAGGTTGTGTGATGTCAGAAATGTCTCCAGTCATTCATCTTTCAATGAAAAAACAGTTAGACAGAATAGTCAATGAAATGATGAAAGGTGGTGACATAAGCATAAAGAAGGCTGACCAAATATTGGACCTTTTTCGTGCGCCGTATCCAGAACTTCTAACGTCCGTCCGGAATGTTCTACGTCGGTGCAACGACGTGGAGCCTAAAATCCTGGAATCGGGAACTTACTACCATTTAGGATTGAAGTCAACTATACTGAGGACTTCAGAAAATTGGCTACGTAAAATCCGTTTCACTGGATTGAAGCTGCAATTAAACTATGATGGTCTAAGTTTGTTCAAAAGCTCCAACCAACAGCTGTGGCGGATCCTAGGTCGCATAACAAGTCTATTAGTTAGTAATGTATTCATAGTTGGGATCTACGGTGGTGAAGTAAAACCATCTGATTTCAACGACATGTCGGGAGCACTTATAACTGAGTTACAAGAGTTGCTGACGGTAAGTATTAATGTGGATAAGTTTCAGGTACATTTAACAGTTAAATTAGTTGCTGTTATTTGTGACGCTCCAGCTCGTCAGATATATTGTTGGACACAACGCTACCGCTGGCTGTGACAAATGTCAGGTTTTAGGGACGCGAATGGGTGGTCGAATGACTTTCCCCAATGGTAAACACGACTTAAGAAGTGGTGTCACTTTTCGTAGTGGGTCCCAATCTATCCATCATCGTGGTAGAAGTTCATTTAAAGATCTGCCAGCGGATGTGATAAAGTGTTTTCCATCGGAACCGATGCATATGATATACTTAGGTGTTACTAAAAAACTCATCTCATTATGGAAGGAGCTAGCTATTAAGCGACTTGTAGTGTCAGTCATTATTTTAAGCCCATATACCTTATTCTAGTTTTCGGACAGCCCAATCTATTCATTCTACTTGAGTCATATTTTGACCTTGTCAATTATTCGCTTGTCAGTCTTGACTGTTTTTATATGAGCGTATATGTGTGTGCCCTTCTTATTACATTAATCACATGTCTGTAGCTTTATTTTGTCTGACTATAAATACTGAGTAACGCATGACTAAAATGGAGTTGGCTTTCCAGCCATCTTCCCTGCGTGTCATTTTGCCTTGTTCTGTTTCATTCGCTTAATATACAAAATATATGTATGCACAGGTCGATTCTCGTTATTTGATTTATTTAATTCCGTTATTGACTAACGCGATTTAAGTCGACTATTATATACGAGAATAGGCGATAACAATCATTTATACGATCTAAATAGGAGTCAGATCCAGGGGCCACTAAATACTCAATAGGATGGATCAATCTATTATCGCATCAATAAATGAGGCACTAGACTTATGTAGACAGCACACTTCATGCGACTTTCAACGGAAATGTCGTTCACTTTATGAAGTTACTGTATGGAAAGCCACCGAATGTCGGTTGTTCTTATTATACTTAGGACCTGTAATTCTTCATAATAGGTTACCACTATCAATGTACAGAAACTTCCGGTCACTGTCCTTGTCAATATATTTATTATCACACCTTTAGTTACACACCACATTAGCAAACAGTGTTCGGGTATATATTAACAACTTATTAGGTTACGAAAAGTGTTACGGTAGCGACCAATTAATCTACAATGTGCATAGTTTAAAGCACATTGCTCAAGTGCTCTTCATTTTCTAACCCTTCTAGTATTTCGCATAGACATTTGATATTAACGAAAAAATTGGTAAGCACAATTTAGATATTACTCGACAATATGCATTATAACTTAGTTCATAATTAGGTCAGTGAATGAGGATTCTTTTTACAGAAACTTATTTGTTAACCCTATAACAGACACATCATGAATCAGTATTAACTAGGACATGGATTTGACACCGTGCCCAAAAGAAACACGCATCGTTGTACTTATGAAGACTTTGTGACAAGTTATATAATAATCATAATATTCATAAATAGATTAACGCTTAAATGCTTCTACTTACATTTTATAAACAACTACCAACACCCATGTTCATCAACACCAGAATCAAGGGGGTGGATCATATGTGATGAGTTTTAAACCTTATTTTCATGAAAACTCATTCTGTGATCTACTTTTTGATTTGAAAAATGGTGGATATTACTTGATTGACTTTGTATTATTACAAATACCCATATTAGGCTTACTAAAGATTCACTTAGGTGGTGAGCAAGAAATACGTCAAACTGCTAATAAATTGGGATAAAGTCTATCTAACAAACACAAACATAAGGAAAATTGACGTGTGATGGAAAAAAGGGTGTTAATAGCTGATGAATAAAGACACAAAATATCCACGACAATATGTAACACGTGCGCAAAACCCATGGCTTACCCGAGAGCCCGCGCCCAGAGGGTTGTGGAGGTAGGCCTGACAAACTTATTTTGTAAATAGTTTTTAACATTATTTGTGTTTATTTTGTCAATCTTTCACTGTCTGTATATTTTATCATTAAATGATTGTACCTGTTGTTTTAGTAAATGACCTTGAACACACTTTCCGTCGTGATACTGATATAGCGTGACATACTCTTGCTGGCTAACAAATACACTACTACTCACACATTCCTCGTTCTATCTTCGTTTGCGATTGAGTTAACTAAAGTCTGAATCAAATACTATCTACGTTTATAGACTGTAATTGGGATATATCACATCCAACGTTGGATTATATCACTGGAGAGTTCGTCAACCAGATCGGAATTACCAAGCATTTATAATTGTGGTTTCTTAGTACCAGACCAAAGCCGAACACGCATCAATTCGGTGAACTTAAGTAAAGTCCCAACTTTCTATTGTATTTGTAATAATTAACTTACATATATTAACATTTCTATTGATCTTTATTAACTTTGTTGATACTTTTTGCGTTTATATATCGTCTGGTCCACCACAATTATTTGGTGAGCCTCGAATTTGTTATAGACATTTTCTATGTATATATCTACATATATTTTTTATATCATTATTACTCGGCACGACACACCATTTTTGCTTTTCCATTATGAATTCTCCTAACAAACTTATCGACATAGATAGCCCATCTTCCAACTCCTTTAATGCATCACAACTAGAAGACAATATTTTGAACTCGATAAACGCTATTTTGGAATTAAGATTACCAATGTACGGTGCCAACAATCCCAGAATTTGGTTTGCACAGGTGGACGCATTATTTATGACACGAGGCATACGATCACAGGCAACAAAGTACGCATATGTAGTCGGCGCACTCCACACAGAGACTTCTGCTGAGGTAGGAGACTTGATTGAACATGTACCAGAATCAGAACCTTATGATAAAATAAAGACAGCCGTAATTCAACGCACCTCGGTCTCAGACGAGAGAGGACTGAATCGGTTGCTAACGTCTTGCGAATTGGGGGACAAGAGACCCTCGCGGTCACTCCGGCATATGAAAAATTTACCAGGGTCATATAAGGTAGACGACGCATTACTTAAACAGATATGGTTTCGACGTTTATCATACAATGTCACCCAAATTCTCAACGTATCAGGAACTTCCGTCAATCTGGACGATCTAGCTGATATGGCAGACAAGTTGATGGAGATTTATCATGACAGTCGGTATTTGAAAGCACTACAAACCTCTATTTGAGACGCTATGAACCCCCCTCTGAACATTCAGCAGCAAATAGCACACTTAACTCAGCAAGTAGCATCGTTGCAGGCGACCATTGCCACGATCCACTCTCGTCCTGCCAGATCGATCTCGAGAAAGCGATCAAGGCCCAGACCTTGCCCTAGGTCACACAAACGGGTAGCGGACACTTGCTGGTATCATGCGACTTTCGGAGAAAAGGCACGCCGTTGCACTGAACCGTGCAAATTTAAAACAAGCAACCCAAACTACCAGGGAAACGAAGCGGCCAGACAGTAATGGCGGCGGTTGTGACTGGCCAACATGTTAGCCGTTGTTTCCACGTCAGGGATCGCATTTTTGGCTCAGACTTTTTAGTCGATACTGGAGTAGAAATTAGCATCATCCCACTCCATCTCTAACGCAGACAACATACGACAAGCACTAAATCGTCCTTAGTAGCGGCTAACGAATCACTTATCAAAACTTACGGAGAGCAATCACTAATACTAGATTTTGGACTCCGCAGACGATTTACATGGGTTTTCATAGTAGCTGACGTCAAACAACCCATCATCGGGGCCGATTTCCAGAGCGCGTACAACTTGATAGTTGATATGAATAAGAAGAAATTAATTGATACAAACACACGTCTACAGGTAGATGGTACACCTTCCAACGACTATGAAATCCATAGTGCACTGTATTATACTCGTTAAGAAACATCTCCAAACACTAATCTTCCCGATTACTGCTTATACTCTTATTACCTCTACCACTACGGGATTTGAATCGACCACCGCATCTGTGTGCTAATATGGTGTGGCAACTCGAACTGATGTACGTACGTACGAAGTTCTACGTTGTTACTGACTGACTGGTGTACGAATAATGAAGCCTGCGAACAACTTTTTCAACGACATACTGACAGAATAAGAATACATCACGAAAATAGACTATCAAAAAGAATGCGATCCACACCATGTGCAGCACCACATCACTACCAATGGTCCCCCGATTTGCCCCTGGGCGAGGAGACTTCCCCCAATGAAGTTGCAAGTGGCAAAAAGAGAACTTGAACATATGATGCGACTTGGTATTATCAGATCATCTAACAGCTCTTGGGCCTCGCCACTACATATGGTACCAAAGAAGGATCAAGACTGGCGTCCATGCGGTGACTACGCCGACTAAACAACCAGACCACCCCCGATAAGTATCCAATCCCGCACATACATGATTTTTCATTAAATCTACACGGCAAACGCATCTGTTCGAAACTTGACCTAGTACGAGCATACCACCAAATTCCAATGGCACCGGAAGACGTTTAGAAAACAGCCATAACCACACCTTTTAGTTTGTTTGAGTTTCTAAGGATACCATTTGGACTGAAAAATGCTGCTCGATTATTTCAACGCTTCACGGACAACGTTACAAGAGGTCTGGATTTCTTGTTTGTTTACATAGACGATGTTTTAATTGCACGTGCATCAGTAGAAGAACACATCCAACATGTACAGGTCCTCTTCGATCGCTTTAAAAAACATGAGGTTGTCATTAATCCGTCGAAATGCATATTCGCAGTTCCAGCCTTAGAGTTTCTAGGACATTACATCGACTCGCAAGGTATTAAACCACTTTCAGAAAAAGTCTAAGCCATAATAAATTTTCCAGAGCCTAAGTCGATAAAGGCATTACGTCGGTTCTTGGGGATGTGCAACTTCTACCGACGTTTTCTCCCCAACTGCGCAACCACCCTACAACCTTTTACAGAAATACTGAAGATGAATAAAGCTACAGCTCAGATGAAAAGCATAATACCTTCACTTTAACCCCCAAAGCAAGAGAGGCCTTCGGTTAAGCGAAATCAATGATATACAATGCTACAATACTTAAATGCTGACCCCACAACCCACTTGATTCTGTGCACGGATGCATCTCAAAAAGCCATTGGGACAGTACTGCAACAACAAGTAAACAACGTAACTACTCCTATAGCGTTTTTCTCCAAAAGACTGTCACCAGCTCAGGAACGCTATAGCACTTTCGGCCGAGAGTTACTGGCCATGTATTTAGTCGTTAAACACTTCACCTTCTTAATACAAGGGAGAACTTTCACTATAATGACTGACCACAAACCCTTGTGTTACTCGTTTAATACTTCATACGACCGACATTCACCGCGCGAAGCACGACAATTAGATTATATCTCTCAGTTTACAACAGATATCCAATATGTCAAAGAACACACTAATGTCGTAGCTGACACATTATCACGAATGGATGTAAATACCCCGGTACGTAAGGAAGACATTGATCTGGAAATAATCGCAAGTAGACGACGCAGATATAAAAAGCTGAAACGAAAAGTCTAGCTTGAACCTCAAACCGATACCGATTCCCTTCTCAGACACATCTATCATCTGCGACACCTCAAAAGGTAACAATCGTCCTTTTGTTCCACACGCTGGCCGCCGAAAAATCTTTCAACACTTACACGGTCTCTCACATACAGGTATCAGAGCTACAACAAAGCTTATAACCAAACGTTTTGTGTGGGCCAAGATCAACTAGGATATTAAACGTTGGACACGCAGCTGTCTTCAGTGCCAACGCAGCAAGACCTAGAGACACACTACAAGTCCAATCGGGGAATTCCTTATCCTCGACAAACGCTTCTAACATGTTCATTTAGATTTAGTGGGGCCTCTGCCACCATCAAACTCCTTCACACACATCCTCACCGCAGTAGATAGGTCCACCGGATGGGCCATAGCGTGCCCCATAAAAGACACATCGACGGAAAAAGTCACATAAGTTTTTCTCGATCGCTGGATATCCAATTATGGAGTACCGTCAATAATCACAGCAGATCGTGGTCCCTAATTTCAATCCGTCCTATTTCACGAGTTCACTAAACTTCTAAGGGCAAACCACATTAAAACAACAGCTTACCAACCAGCAGCTAATGGCTTGGTCGAAAGATTTCACCGCCAACTGAAAAGCTCGCTGATGGCACAAGACGACACATCAAAGTGGAGTGATGCACTACCTCTTGTACTCCTAGGTATCCGTTCAACCATCAAAGAAGACATAGGGTGTACAGCTGCTGAGTTAGTTTATGGTACAACTCTCACATTACCAGGACAACTCGTAGACTCAAATCCAGCAACAGCAACAGACCCAAGCCGTTTCGCCAGCCAATTACTACAAACAATGGATAGAATCAAAGCCACACCGCCTCGAGAACACAACAACCGAGTGGAACTTGACAAAAACCTAGAAACATGCAAGTTTTTTTTTCGTCCGTGTTGATGCAGTTAAAAAACCATTGAAGCAATCGTACGAAGGACCATACCAAGTAATCAAACGAACAAGCAAATACTTCGTTATCTACAAAAATGGGAACAAGGAGACAATTTCCATAGACAGAAAAAGACCAACTTTCTACGAAGTCCCTCAAGGCAAAGAAGACAATACTGCGAACAAACAATCACTCCCAGCGATTGCCACGAAACAAGAGTAGGATGAAAAACTTAGCACTACAACCTATTGTTTAATACGTTCTGGGAGACTTATAACAAAACCCAAGCGTTATGTCCATTTCTTCGATTAAAAAAAACACACGAACAATCAAAGCAAACATCTGCCGATGTCCCACACTAATAATTTCACCCAAAATTTTTTTCTTTTCACAGTGTACATAATCACATTTTTCCACAATTATTCGTTTTGTCACATTTATTTTTTATAGAAAAATTTTTTGTAACCATAATAAACGAGTAAACTCTATTTAATTATTCATTTATTGTACACAAAAATAAACAGTTCAATTTTTTTTTGTGGGTCATTAGCAGTTTTGCACATTATTATTATCATCGTTAGCCAAACAAGACATTAAACGACAGTGTTTTCATTTTTTGTGTGCGTTTGTTATGCTATGCTACATCTCTGCTACATGTCATACTCATCGCCACATTTTGGTTAGATATAACTGTAAATATTATCTTTGTATACATGTATATATCATATCCTTACATGTTTCTGTTATTATAACCAGTGTTACCTCCGGACACTCTGGGGGGGAGCTATGTGGAGATAGGCTTGACAAACTTATTTTGTAAATAGTTTTTAACATTATTTGTGTTTATTTTGTCAATCTTTCACTGTCTGTATATTTTATCATTAAATGATTGTACCTGTTGTTTTAGTAAATGACCTTGAACACACTTTCCGTCGTGATACTGATATAGCGTGACATACTCTTGCTGGCTAACAAATACACTACTACTCACACATTCCTCGTTCTATCTTCGTTTGCGATTGAGTTAACTAAAGTCTGAATCAAATACTATCTACGTTTATAGACTGTAATTGGGATATATCACATCCAACGTTGGATTATATCACTGGAGAGTTCGTCAACCAGATCGGAATTACCAAGCATTTATAATTGTGGTTTCTTAGTACCAGACCAAAGCCGAACACGCATCAATTCGGTGAACTTAAGTAAAGTCCCAACTTTCTATTGTATTTGTAATAATTAACTTACATATATTAACATTTCTATTGATCTTTATTAACTTTGTTGATACTTTTTGCGTTTATATATCGTCTGGTCCACCACAGGTTAACACTGAACCACGCCGTGACCTTGGGCTTAGTGAAACACGACCTTATTGTCAATAATCCAGCAATATGCAATAAAAGTAGATAACGAAAGATACGCCTTCAATCAGTCACATAATAAAAGCTCAGATGAGGAAGACAGAAGAACACAAAGTGTGGTCAAAAAAGATCTTAACAAAGGTTAAAATGCACAATAGGGAGAATAAACAAATAAATGACAGTACTGTCCAACAAAAATGTTGTGGAGGGATTTTCAGCCTTTTCTTTCCACTTGAGTATCAATCATAAATTTTCTATAAAGCGACACTCTTGGCGAATACTTCAACTAAAATAAAATCATTTGGAGCGAAAATAGTGTTGTTGATGCGCAATAAACGATAAAAACAATAAAATTAACTCGGCGAGAAAAAACGATACTGTTCTTTGTAAATAGCATACGACATTGGTTCTTATGGACTACTTTTAAAATGGTCCTAGATCTGTGGATAGAGTCTGTCAAAAGTTGTAAATACCTTCAAGAAAGTGAACCTAGAAAATTATGCGGCTATGTGAGTAGCTGATTGAAGAGTTCAACGTACAGCCTGTTTCTTTTCGGTTACCATATGTGGTGGTATTTATAGAGAGTTCTGTGATCTTTTTCAGTTATTACACAGAGAGGGTGAACTGTGTGACAGGAATTATATTTTCATGGGGGATTTTGTTGATTGTGATTATTACAGCATTGAAACTCTTCTTCATGTCTTAAAATCCAGGTATCCTGCACGAATAACATTATTGAGGGTAAACCATGAAAGTCGTCAAGTGCTATGTCTTCTACGATGAATGCATCAATAGAAATGGGAGTGCGAATTCATGGCATGATTTTTGCAAAGTCTTCGATCTTTTTACTATAGCTGCATTAGTTAGGGAAAAAGTTCTTTGGGTTCATGGAGGTCTGTCAACTTAAGCCAGAACACTTGATCAAGTTCGGACAATCGATACACATATGGAAATGCCCCATGAAGGTCCTTTTTATGACATTTCACTGTCAGATTCTTATGATGTAGCTCAGTGGGATGTCAATCCGGGTGGTGCAGAATACTTATTTGGACAAAAAGTCATTTACGAATTTGTCGAGTTAAAAGGTTTAGAGTCCATGAAGCTTACAAATATGTGTGTGATGGAGATCTTGTAGTGGCATTGGACCGTAACCACGCAATCCTCAAAGATGACTACGAGACAAGTGGGAAAATAGATATTCAACATTTAACGCGGAGAACAACCTAATGATGGAAAAGATGAGAAGAAGGAATTGGATGAGTTCGAGTTGGTCGAATGTCGTGGCTCAGCCTTGCAGGCTTCATCCTACTTATGTAACAGTCTTCTATCCATATTAAATATGCTGTTCTATCTCCAGCATAAATATTTTCTTCATCATGTATTGATGATTGTTACAATACGGATGAGTCAGAGTAGATAATGATGTGACATCCACGTAAGGTATTATAGACTGAGCAGATACATCATGACAAATCTACAATTTTAGGATCAAGTCTATTAATAAAGAAGTACTAATATCGTAGTAGACCATAATTCTACAAGCTAATCACTATTTCTTCAGCTCTAAATTACTGTTTTCGTTGCGGAAATATAGCAGTAATTTTGGACTTCCAAGGTCGGACACAATTTAACGACAAACTTTTTGAGGCTGTACCAGATAAAGAAAATGTCAAACCTCCTTTACGGATTACTTATTACTTCTCATAACGGAATTCAAAACTTTAATTTCTTTTCTCTGCCTATTATAATGCATTAGTTAATTCCCATTCAACTGTCGCTAAAAAACAACACGAACTGCAACGTAAAAATAGGTAATAAACTTATACAGATCTCTAGGATTTCCATCCGAAGGTCAGATCTATGTAGTTTGATAAACAAACCCACAAATAACTTCTATTTTGACTGGAATTATTGTAGTCAAATAGCCAAATGCCACTGTAGTTTCATTGGGCCCTAAACACACAATCCTCAAAGCTGAACACGAGACAACTGAGAAACTAGATATTAAGTATTTAGCGCGGAGAAAAACCCATCGATGGAGAAAGCGGGAACAAGGAATGGTATGAATTCGAATTGATCGGATGGCGTGGCTCAGCCATGCAGGCGTGGTCACTGTTAAACGTTATCTTATATTTTTTATTCAGATTAAATGTATTGTTCTATCTCTAGCCTCAATGTGTTCTTCATTATATAGTGATGATTGTTACAACGCGATGAGTTGGTGTCGATCATAATATGAATTTCACGTATGATCTTATAGGTTAGGCAGTTACATCATGATAAATCTAGAATTTTAGGATTAAGTTTATTATTAGAGCGGCAATAATAACGAAGTAGGCCATAATTCTACATATGTTCATGCTAAAGATATAGGTCGACACAATGAACCTTCAAGCTACTGACCAGTGGCCGTTCTCTCTATTCCTTCAAAAATTACGGAGTCCCTGATATGAGACGGTATGCGCGACTGTTTATTATCCTTAAACTTTTTTTCACACCGACAGCATGGTTTCAGGAAAGGTCATTCTTGTATAACCAGCCTGCTAGCTGCGGTGAACAGATGGACAACCATCCTTGATCGTATGGGGAAGGTTGACATCATTTGCCTTGACTTCTCAAAAGCTCTTGATAGGGTCAACCATGAATGTCTTATCAATAAGCTCAAACGATTGGGTATCAAATCACCTTTAATTGACTGGCTCACTTAATATCTGAGAAATCGACATTTTAGGGTCAGGGTCAATTTCACTTTCTCTCAGGCTATGGAATGTCCTGGTGTCGTCCCCCAAGGTTCAGTACTAGGATCTAATCTTTTCTTGATTTCTATAAGAAGACCTTCCACAACAGGTGTCTTCTGGCTTATTACTTTTTGCCGATGATGTAAAACTTTGGAGAGAGAGATACGCAACCAAGAGGATATACTGACTTTTCAGGGGGATCTGACTCGACTTCATGATTGGGTAGATGACAAAAGTAGTCCATCTGAAACATGTTGCAGACTACAGTTTCAACTTAGAAAACTTTTTTCCAAAAGTATCCCGAGTTGTAAAAGATTTAGGAGGACTGGTACCCTACGATTTGAAGTCATACGCTGACTGTGGCAAAAATGCTTTTCGAGTAAACCTTACACTGATAACATTGAAGCTCATTTTTGGCCAGTTTGACGGTAGAACTTTCCATATTATCTTCAGCAGTTTTATTCATCCCCATTTTAAATACGGAAAAATAGTGTTTCCTCCCTCACTCCAAAAGGATAAGGACACTCAGGAGTGTATCCAACGGCGAGCAACAGAATCAGTCCGTGGACTCAAATTCAATTCTTGTGAAGAGCGCCTCCAATCACTAAACCTTTAATCATTAGAGTATAGGCGTCCTAGATTTGACCTTCTAATGGCTTACACTATCCTTAATACTTCTGGACATCCCCTTTAAACACCTACTTAAGTTTAGCTCCAACATAAAACTAAGGGGTAACACCCAGAAACTAGAGACACAACACAGCAGAACGGACAGTAGACACACGTTCTACTCTTTAAGAGTCGTCAAACACTGGAATTTGCGACTTCCTAGGAGTCATTTAAGAGGCAACTTGACTTATTCCTAAGGTCTAAGGATAATATCTTATTAAGACTTACCAATTGTTTTTTACTCTGTTATCGTTAATATATCTAGGTTCCTGCCTGAAGGTATTTATGTTTCACTGCTACTAGACGAAGAAGCCCGTTAGGCGAAAGCTTCTTCTATTCCGTCCACAATCAATCGAACCATTTGAACCATTGGATCCGTGCGCAGATTTCAAATGTGGCGTTGAAATCTGTTTTGTATCTTTGGTTCTGTAGTTCTCTTAACTATGAGTAATTTCGCTTCCTCTGCATTTTCTTGTGCTTTTAAAAGCTGGAAGACACATGGACGTGGATTGTTAAGTATGTTTTACTGCTTTATAGAGTGATTAGTTGTTGCCCGCTATGGAAATAATGCGTGGAGTACGTACGAAAATCTAACACTCTCACGGGTTTCAGACGTTGATGTTCACGAAGATTGCAACATTTCAGGGCATTGCAAAACGGCCGAATGCCGCAAAAGTAGTGAGTATTTTATATCAAATTTTTTTCATGCAGTATATACGGGGAATCGTTTTTTGCCTAAATATCCGATGATAAGCCTTATTTCCCGGTATCATGAAGCAAATTCAAGTGCTGTGTGATTAATACGTCCTGCTCCTGTCGTTTCGATCCCATGTTTATGAAGAGAAATGAGTTTTTGCCAACGAATTGTGGTGTTTGTGGCTGAATAGGCGAGACTGATTTCTAGACAAACTAGTCAGGTTTAAAACAACAGGTGTTGAATTTGGAGAGAGTTTAATTCATTCGTTTGACTAACAAGCATATTGGCACTATAGCTGAAGTCCGTGATGAAAACCCTTCCTCCAATTCCTAACCCCGACGTCCATTTGTAAATAATAACCCTAATTCCTTAAACTGCTATATATGATCATCTCTTAACCATAGTTAGTAGGTAATCAGCCTGAGGATTTCTTTAGCGTCCCTTTAGGATCGTTCGAAATTGGTCTCATCAGTCAATCGGTTATGAGCAGGTAGGTTCAAGCTTATGATTTTGACCTTATCCCCACCTTTTTAGATTTTTAAAATTCTAAAGTAAATTTGTGAGACCGGCTTTTTGATCAAGGTGTTTTAATATGCTTCTTAATACATGCACATGCGTCTCATAAGCAAACAAGTAGTATTAGTTTGTATACTACTAAAAAGGGTTGAAATAGTCCTATGGAAGGTTTCAGTAGTTAGCTCTTACTTTTAAGTCATTGTAAACACCGAAAAACGTCTAAATTGTCTGAAAACTTCTTGGTCCCGAATATGTCATGCTTGTCAAAGTTTCTGATTTTGCTATGCATTACATTGACATTTCTTACCACTCGCCCCGTGTGACCTAAATTCTCATGGTATTGGTTTACACATTCATTCTTATTCATTTAAAACTACACTCTGGCTGTTACTAATCATTTTGTGTGACTTAACTTTCAAATACTTCCACGAATTCGATGTTCATCTTGTTTCGCTAATGTGGTGTGGCAACTTGGACTGATGCATATATGTGCCTGGTCCTACGTTGCAGCTGACTGAATACTTAAATGTTCTTGTTAGTGAACCATTAGCGGCTCTAATGAACCTTCAATCTCAAGTGAACATGTTGGTTTCGTTTGGGAAGGTTCCTATTGATTAAATGCTTATGTATTAAGTTTTTCTATGGAAGCTATTTTTACCCTATTTCTGTACCTGGAATTTAAACGTCCCTCATCTTTTGTAATTCTTTCTTGAATCCTTGGTATTCGAAGATTACTTGTAGCATTAAGATAGGTATTGATACTTATTATCATTCGTCAAGAAGGGATGCATTGTAATTGTGTCGTCAACACGCTAGAGTCAATGATTGATGTTTTCATTCAGTCCTCACGATTAATTTCCCATTTTCTGGAGAAGTACATAGTTGCGCTATTTATGTTCAATTATGACCTTTCCACCGATCGTTGAAATAAGTTAATACATTCGCTATATGGCTATAGGTTGTGGTTATAAGTGTAACAGAATCAAATATTGATAAGAGCGATATTTCACCATCTTATTATTGAAATAATGAAAGCAACTCGTGTAGTTAAAGAAATAATGCGGTCCTTCAAAGTTTTTCTTTTCTACGATTTTTGTTTACCTAAACCATACAATCGTACTTAGTTAACTTTATTTGCCGAAATATAGTCTTTTGTAGAATAAAAGTGTTGAATATTTAAATAACTTGAAGTTGTATCTTGTCATGAATTGTTTACGAAAATCAGATATTGAGAGGTAATGTAATAGTCGGCTAGTGAAAAAGTGGTAAGGTGGAGATAATTGTCCACTTGATAACTATAAGGAATGGGATAATTAAAAGTCATAATCATTGTTAATTATTAGTTTTGAAAGTAATTGGAAGGAGTGGAAATAAAGTGAAGATGGTAAGTGATAAGTTATAGTAGAGAGGAAGGTTAAAACCATGAGTGAATGAGGGGTTGAACATACTGTTTTTTACACAGAAGCTAGGCTTAAAACGATAGATAACAAGAGCTTCTTATGTACATAAGTTTTTCGTTTCTATTCCTTTTGTATGTATGATTTTAAAGGTTTATGGTCAAGCGAAATGACCAGAATTGATTAGATGCTCGAAAAGTGGGCTTTTGACTGACTTTTGTAATCCTTTGGAAAGCTGGACAGGATAATGTTAGGTGATGCGTTTCGAAAGAGCTGTTATAATTGGCCGGTCGGGTGGTAAACCCTCGAACTTTATGTATCAATAACACTTCTTTGTTTCCTTCTGTTTGACTGTTTGGTTGTTAGACACAGTTATATGGGAAGTGATCACTTGTGAATTAACAAGATAACCCAGTTAGTAACAGATGATTAGCGGTGACGTCGAGAAAACAGAACTAAAATAAGTGAATCCATACATAACATATATTTTGTTCAGGAAAACCATTGTGTTTCGTTCTTGTCTCTAGTTGTTCGTTCTTGTCTTTATATTTACTAGGTAAAAGTCAAAACCCAGGGGGACCTTCAGAAGGTAGTGGTTCCCTCAACTCCGCCAATGTGAACCATCATAGTATCGGTTCTAAGGAACGTCTTGGTGGTGCTGGAGGAGGAGGCTCTGGAAATGGCACTGGCTCTTTCATAAGATGTAACAAATGTGGTGGTCCTTTAAAATCTCTTGATCCAAAAGCATCATGTAATTGTTTAATGTTGATTTATTTAGACTGTTTTCAAGTTGGTTATTTAAATCTATTTATTTTCACTTAAGATGGTTTCAGAATGCTTTCTCACCATAGTTATGTTTTAATTGCAACTACTTTTACTTTGACCATCACTTACGAGTACGGGAATACAAAATTGTGTTTTGCAAGTGGATTGAAGGGCGAAGTATTGGTGGTAACCATTGAAGTGTAGAATAATAGAAAGGCAATTGAATCGAGGACATTTCCCAATAATATACCGATTAGAGTTGTTACATCTTTTAATCATTACAAATAAAACGAAATATAAAAAGAATGCCATTCATAAGTAGTGTGGGACGTAAAACGCATTTGTATCAGTCTAAATTATATTAGTTAAGCAATATGAATGCCAAGTAGTAGTAGAAAATGATTACTTTAATCTACAAGGACGAGGAAGAAGCCATACTGAACGATATTAATTCACGTATGAGTCACTAGCAACAAGGTAACCAAAACCGTGTACAACAGTTTCTTCTTTGGCAACTGCTTTTTACAATTCACATCAAATATTCCTTATTCAGCTGTTGAATCATTTAGTGAAACTTGAACAATGTAAAATAGTTTGTATGAGAAACTTTCCAAGCCGTATTCATGCTCAGTTTTTGCTTAGTATCTTTGGTGCTACCATAATTTAAATTTCTTTGATATGCATCTTGTTCATTTCCTCTTTTCGCTTTGATGGAATGAGCATCTGTACCAGGTCCTGTGTTGATTATCACTAACCGATTTGAGACAAAAGGCTAACATGAATTCCTATCTGGTTATAAACTTGTATATACTATGAAACAATTCTAAAGAATCAGTGACGACCCAAATCATTCACGTATAATTGTTTAAGATACCTCAAAAAGTTATGTTTTATCATAATACTCTAAATTCTAATCTCTTTATCATCCTCTGAGAACATATAAGCACCGTTTGTTTTCGTCCTTTTTTCTATTATTTGTTTCAGTTTAATCCTTAATTGCAATATAACGTAGCAGTAACGTTTATAACATATGCGCTGTGTGAATTCCAGTCTCATGATAGACATGCCTTTCATAATGTGTTTGAGAACGTAACCTATTGGTGTACCAAGAAGTATAAAATTTAAATGTAAATATAAATTACTGGTCGTCTGAAATCATTTATTGGCACCTATAGGGTAAGGTTTGCCAACGCGTATAATGATTAGAATTTTGATATACTAAAGTATTTTATCAGTATATTTTAAAAAATGTGTAGTTTATTTATTCCAATGCAAACGCTCCATCCAGTATTTATAAAAGAGTAAAAATAAGCAAGTTCGCGGGATCGGATAGTATCACTAGACACCAAAGAAAATATGGCTTGAGGCTCAGTTACATAAGTTGGTATGTAGTTACTGAGTTTCACTAAGTTACATTTAGTCTCCCTAATTATTTACTATGAGTATTCGTTATGCATCATAAGTAACCAATTTCGTAAACAATTATAAATGATTTTACTAACTTCATAATTAATTATATACACTTTTACAGATATATCACGTTTCATGGAGTGTGAAGCATGTGAACAACTCTACGAATTAACAGATAAGAGTGATCTCTCATCATTTAGTAATGTAGACGAAAGCCGACATCTTTCGCTCGTTAGTCCTAAGGAGGCAAGTCATTCTTTGTGCAAATATGTAGTCTTTTTAATACCTTGTTTACTCTTAATTACTAGTTTCGTATTTACAGTTTTTAGTGTCTATGACGCTATTGTCGCGATATATTGTAGTAGAATATCTTCGGGATTATTCCTATACTTCGTATATCACTCGTCCTGATAACCGTCATTATAATAATTTCCCAACAGTGTTTACATTTCAGAAGCAAATACAGCTTATTTTCGCTCACCACAGAACAAACGACCATCAAGCACGATGCGAATACGAATATGAATGAATGAATAGAAATTAAAATGCACAGATTTATAAGGATGCAAATGAGTCATCATGCGTTTTAAGTAATTGACATCTAGGTTAGTAAGAGGAATATATGTGTGAACTGTAACACATTCTCAATCATCTATGATCATACAACTTACTTATGCCTGTTATTCGTGAAGGAGCATAGGCCGCTCACCAGTACTCTCCATCCAACCTTGTTTTGGACAATCCTTTCCAGCTCCTTCTAGTTGTTATTCATCCTTTTCATATCTGCTTCTATTTCCCGACGTAATGTGTTCTTTGGCTTTCCACTTTTCCGCTTCCCATCAGGACTCCAAGTTAAGGCTTGCCTCGTGGTTCAGTTTGATGATTTTCTCAATGTATGTCCTATCCATTTTCATCGTCTTTGTTTGTTCTTTCCCGTAGTAGGCTGTTGCTGACGGTATCCGACCAATGGATGTTGAGTATGTTGAGGTATACTGCTGCAAACGCTGATGCTACGCAGACTGTCTTCACCTATATCTGTTGGCGTGTATGAGATAGAAGGACTAGGTCTTCTACAAATTCCAAATTCTTTAGTTGCATGAGAGCTGTCCATTTTATCTTGTGTTTTCCCTCAGATGTCGAGGTCTTCATAATCCAGTCGACCACCAGAGGAAGGAGAAAGTGGAAGGGAGAGAGTAGACAGCCTTGTCTGAGTCCGGTCCTTATTTGAGATGCATCTGTCAGCTGTCCTCCATGCACGACCTTGCACTGTAGTCCGTCGTACTAGTTCCGGACAACTGACAATCTTCTCAGGAACTCCGTAGTGTCGAAGAAGTTTCCATAATGTCCTCCTATCTACACTGTCGAATGCCTTTTCATAATCAATGAAGTTGATGTACAGTGACGAGTTCCACTCAACTGACTGTTCGAGGATGATCCGTAGTGTCACAATTTGGTTTGTACAAGACCGATCCCTATGGAATCCAGCTTGTTGTTCTCGAAGTTAGACGTCTACTGCTTCTTTCATCCGGTTCAGTAACACTCTGTTGAAGACTTTCCCTGGTACTGACAGTAGTGTGATTCCTCTTTAGTTTTCACATTTGCTCAGATCTCCTTTCTTTGGAATGTTGATGAGGTGTCCTTCTTTCCACTCCATCGGCACTTGTTCCTCCTCCCAAATATTTTTGAATAGAAGGTGAAGCATGTTTGTAGTTACTTCGATGTCTGACTTCAGTGCTTCGGCTGGTATATTGTCGGGTCCTGCTGCTTCCCGCTCTTGATTTGTCTGATGGCCATCCTGATTTCTTCGGTCGTTGTGGAGGGATATGTATAGGAAGGTCTGTGTGTGCTGCTTCGACGTCCGTAGGATTCAATGTAGCTGGTCTATTCAAGAGGTCCTCAAAGTACTCTACCGATCTGTTCCTCTGTTCTTGAATTTCAGTAATTGGTCTGCCTTCTTTGTCCTTGACAGGTCTCTCTGGTTTGCTATATCTGGTGCCCCCTTGTACCAATATTTATGTGTTCAAATGAATAAAAAATAATAATATATCTCTCTGCTAGTTTCTTCGTTGTATCATATAGTTGTTTCATATTTCCTTGTCTTGCAGCTTTTTCTGCCGTCGTTGCTAGTTCTTCCACGTATTTCTGCTTGTTGGCTTCAATGCTCTTCTTCACTTGCTTGTTTTCTTCTGTGTACTCAGCTTGTGCTTTGGCTTTCTCTGCTCGTGTTCGGCTGTTATTAATTGCTGTTTTCTTGTTCTTCTCTTCTTTGATCTTGTTCAGTGTTTCTTTAGAGATCCATTCCTTATGATGATGCTTCTTGTGGTCCAGAACCTTCTGACATATTGAAGTTAATACTTTTCTGATACCTTTCCAGTTGTCCTCCATAGTAGTTTCTTCTTCTTTCAGTAGGTCCTGTAAAGCTTGGAACCTGTTGTTGAGAGCTATCTTGAATTCGTTGAGTTTGTTGGTATCTCGTAGGAAGGCTGTATTGAACCTTTGTAGTGCTGTTTGTCCAGTTGTCCAGTTCTTCTTTAGCTTCAGTTTTAAATTGGCCACAACTAGGTGGTGATCTGAAGCTATATCAGCTCCTCTCCTGCTTCTCACATCTTCCATTGTTCTTCGAAATTTTTTATTGATTCAAATATGATCTATCTGGTTCTCTGTGGTGTGGTCCGGTGAGATCCATTTAGCTTTGTGCATACGTTTGTGTAGAAATATTGTGCTGTCTATAACCAATTTGTTGAATGCACATAGATTTGTAAATCTTTCCCCATTTTCGTTTCTCTCTCCCAGTCAATCTATGTTGTCCCATGATATCTTCATATCCGGTGTTGTCTATTCCGAGTTTGGCGTTTAGATCTTCCATCAGAATGTTGAGGTCCTTTCTTGAGCATTTCGCTATGGTTGATTGCAGCCTCTCATAGAATCGATCTTTATTGTCGTCATTGATATCATTGGTGGGTGCATAACATTGGCTAACATTCATTGTGATCCCCTCCTTCTTTGTTTTGAATGATGCTTTGATGATTCTGGATCCGTGAGATTCCCATCCAACAAGTGCATTTCGTGCTTGTTTGGATAGCATTAGAGCAGCTCTCTGAGTGTGTGGAGCATTTTCCTTTTGGTGGCCGAAGTACAGCATCATCTCTCCCGTATTTAGCCTTTGTTGTCTAGCTTGGGTCCAATGGGTTTCGCTGATTCCCAGTACTGCCAATTTGTATCTCCTCATTTCCGTTGTTATTTGACTGGTCTTCCCAGTCTCCCACATTGTCCAGACGTTCCATGTACCTATAAAAATTGTTGCTCTGGTTGTTAGGAGGGGCATCAACCTCGTGGCTTCCGAAGGAACTTGGCTTTCACCATTAAGCGTCATAATTGTTCTAAATGAAGACCTTCTAACTCCCAGGGCAAAGTTTAAATGGTTTGAATTATTTTTTCTGGTTGGCGTTTTTTTTAACGAGTTAGTTTTCTACGGGATGGGGTCGCTAACCCCATGCCCAACTCTCCTCCTTTACTCGGGCTTGGGACCGGCAGTAACTCTAGAAGGGCTACAGATGGAGTTATGATCAAAGAAGCCTGGGCATAATAATAGTGCGGTTGTTGCCGACACAAATGAGACTTGAATAAGTTAACTAAAAGGCTCGATAAATCTAAACATGTACAAACCCGAGTTTCGGTGATGACAGTAAAATAAAATGATGGATTAGTCGGATTAATTCTTTCTATCCAACTGACCCCTGTAGTCTAAATAAGAATAAAATCGGTAAGTGGTTAGTGCTAGAGATCATAAGAGTTTCGGCAATAATAACCATATATTTCTTGGCAGATATGAAAGTCATTTATGGTCCACGCTTGTTAGCACATCAGTATGGTGTATGTCTACGATTTCGAGCGAATGTATGTGTTCCAAGTTTCAAATGTACACTGCTTAAGCACCCTAACCATTAACACCAGGACTTTCTTAGCGTAAACTAAATCACTGTAGAACTAAACGATGAAGTTAAATCGGTTTCCCAATGATAATTAGAATATTTCGTTATTCATCGAATTTCAGCAGTCACTTTCCTCAAATATTCATTCGATAATTTTAATTTTGTTACATTTGACGTGTGTAGGGGTTGGAGTAGTAATCCAACACATTGTTGAGTTCTTTTTCTGTATAATTATTCCGTTAGATAAAATTTAATACCCTGTAATATAGCTTACGGTTAGTAGTTGTACAGGTATTTTTTACAGACCATCTATAGATCTAATAGGTTATGGTTAATGAAATTGTGCTGTGTACCGACGGTGAATATCTAATGTACAGATTATAAATATCCTGGAAGTATGCAAATGTTAGACGCATGCGTTTCATAAACATATAGCAATACTCTTTGACACGATTATAAATAATGATTATTGACTGGGTATGTTTATTACCTGATGTCTAACAACGTCTAAGTGCGACGTTGCAAGACCTCTTTGTTAAATATCAACGTGTGATATGTATGTATGACACTGAAAGAGTATCTGGATGCTTAGAGAGCCAGTATATTTTTCGTAAAACTCCATTTTGTCTTACTTTATTTGAGACTGCAATAGCTTAGTATATAATATTTCACAGGCCTTCAAAAGGTTATTCACTTTTAGTGGAAATTATGGTATGCGTTACATTTTCTTTAGATGTTATAAAGTTTGAGAGGAAAAGAGTAAGTTAGTCTATGAAGTTGGAAACCCTTAACAGCAGGTGACTTCACCCAGTCACGGTTTACCGAAATATACAGTGCAAATTAGTATAGAACTATATTGAGCAGTGTGTTTTCTAGGTTAATTAGAGCCACTAAGATGTTAAAAATCAACAGTTGTAAACCTTAAGTGGTTTTATTCGTCCGTTTATTTTTTCTGTTGTCAGTTAGCTTATTCGTATTGTTTTTTTCTCCTTATAAATGGATATTAGCCAAAGAAATATTGATTAACCACCAATCACCTGATTTTTTCGAAGTAAATCTTTTGTAGGACTATAGTTCGTCAATAGTAAATATATTTTCTGTGACATTGTGATCAATTTGGCATCAGCTAATGTTATATATCTTAGTGGAATGAACTTTCATCTAGTGGATTTCGTTGTCTTATTCAATATAGATTATGCACATTAACGATTGCATCATACAATGCTAGTTACTGTTCAAATAACTATAAAACCTTGTCCTATATTTTTGGTCTGTTTACTCAAGGTTGAAAAATGGTTGAGATGGAAAACATTATGCTTTGATAGAAGCCAATTCATCCTTGTTTATCATATTCATGAAGTTATACGTTTTTTTGATCATTACGTGTTTGAATCTTGGTTCACTTAAAAATGATATTGTCCATCATTAATTTGCCCTGATAAGATGATCTAATATGGAATATTTGACGTCTGTAAATTGTTCCTAATTATTAGGTCTTGGATCTATTGTGTCTTATTAGTGACAAATACAATTGACCTAAAGTAAGCTCTGTTGGTGAGTTGTAGGTGCTGTATAACTTCTTTTTTTCCCAACCCAGTCGCAATTAAATATAATTTGTAAAAAGAAAAGGAATATGAGCTTTCTAGTAGTGAAGTGAAGACAGACTAGAGAATCGAATAGATTTTCTCACCATTATTACCACTTCAAATAATTCATTTAATGTATTTGTTCCATATATTTGTTTATTGTCATTAGAAATGTTCTCTTTACTCCGATTTATATTAGATACATCAATACTTAGATCGTTATGTGATAGGTCAAGATAAAGCCAAAAAAATTCTTGCCGTCCAAGTATATGCTCATTACAATCGTATACAGTATAATCGGTCACTGGCTACCTCGGAAGATAATGGATTTAATTCAAATAATTTAAACTCAGGGACAAATGAAGCCAAACCTACTGTAAATAATCATTATTCCCCAAATGAATTTTCGGGTACACGTTCTTGTACACCTGTAAATTATCAGAGCAGTTTAAGTCAACCCTCTGTATCTGGTACGAATATTTGACTTGCGTTTGTGAAAGTTGTCCATGTTCTTTGTATCTATTTTAAAGTGATTATAAACACGATTTCGTTTTCAAATTATTTATTTATTTGAATATAAATACTGGTACAAAAAGGCACCGAATATATATGCGCCACACAAGTCACTTGATTTGTGTGTGGGCTGTGATACTGCCCGGGTGCCCAGACCGAAGCAGGTGGTCTTCTTAGGGGGCCACACCCGGATCCTTCGACCTAAAGGTCTGATCCACAAGGTAGTGGAGCAATGTCAGGAGATGCAGTACCATAGTAGCTGGTGATCAATGATTGGTTTATGCGCCATTTGTTCCCTCAGGATCCTGGTTTCCATGTGCACCATTGGTTTGGAATAAGGGTTTCTCAACTCCCCTAGGTGGATCCTCCATATCCATCAACCCGCTTAAAGCGCCGGACATTTACTTTTCGTCCATTCAATTTCGTAAACAACACTTCCTTCGCGAGAATTCAGTGAGTAGGACTTCCCTAGCAATCGCTGTTTACGCGTAACCATGTGAGAGCATTTCGAGGAGATTTGACCCCTCTCACCCTCGGTCTTACCAGGGCATTTGGGGGCTTTTAATTTCCTGAGACAAAGAGTTTGTCGTGGTCGGAGTATTCACGTTCAAATCGAGAATGAAATACAATTTGCTTAACTGTCCTCACATTCCAAACCAGAACTAGTGAAGGAACAATGACAGAGGAATCCATTTATTCAACAATTACAGCAAGTTTATTCACTATTACAACAATATTGGCATGATGTCAATAACAACTCTCTAGATAACACCAATAAAAATAAACATCGTGCGTACTTTCGTTTGAAATTCTCACTGACTATGAAATCCAACCACAAGATGTACACCCAGACTCAATACAAACCACGAACAAAACCACAATATGGGGGTGCTGGGGCTAGAAAAGGAAATGTTAGGACGACTAAACAAGATCAATGGTGTCAACACATCTCCGTTGACAGAGATCATGCTAACAAGTCTACTAATTATAACATTGTGTATTAAAAATTCCAGATGAAATAGTTTGTTGCAAACAAGGAAATTACACCTGATTAATTGATAAGAGTTGCTACTAGCATCGTTATAATAATAACAATGGTAGTAATTATTATTATTACATTCTCTCCATTGGAAATTAATTATTAGTAGTGATTGACCCAAAATATGCGGTATGTTTAAGTTTTAGTTTTAAATAATTGGATTTCTAGCGCACGCAGTCTAATTTTAATATGGTCGAATCGTTAATGATGTAGACGAAAGATAGATCGTACTTACATGGTATATGTTCTATTGACAAATCCCGTTAACAGCAACGCATGTATCAAAAGTCGGATATAAGTTTTTTGAATGTTTGTGTTTCATTTATTTATTTCAGTGGACAGACGAAGAGATAAAAACACAGAAGACGAGGGTTTCTACTTAAAATATTACTCATCATAAGCGTTAATATGGCTCAAAATAGATTATATCATGGGGCGACAAGGAGATAGCTATTGGGTAGAATAATGAATGTATAGACAATCAAACGCACATAAGACGCATAAGTGTGGATTTGTAAGGACAAATGTATGAGGTATACGTGCTGAAGGCCACAGTTTCTTATGGAAATAGTAGTTGTTAGGATAGTAGGAATGAATTACTAGTCACATGTTGGCTGAATTATGAAAGTTCTTCCAAAAGTTAGAGTTCATCACGCGTGAGTGTAAAATAACACAAAAGTTTCTGAAAAATTGCCAGTCCTTGTAAAAATTAGCAATAATCTCATCAACTTATTTCATTTCGGTTTCTGAACAACTGACCATTCTTGTTTGTTTTTGTATTTTATTCTTGATAAAATAACTATTTCATATCATATACAATCATTTTGATTTGTACTTAGTGAACTCATTAAATGCCGATATTATTATTTTTTTTACATTCTATGTTTATCTTCTTGAACTCAACATACGCACATTCTACTTATTTTTAGAATTATTTAATTTGTCACGCAATGGTTCACTTAGTTCATCGAAAAATCCATTTACACATGGAGGTAGTCCAACAAGTTCATTTCCATTTCCAATTACTTTAGAAAATTTATCTGATATGAAGGATGATCGAGAAAAACATCGTGCCTCACGGATTCTTAAAGATGATGTTGATCGTCCATTAAAATTGGAAAAAAGCAACATTATATTGTTAGGCTCAACAGGTTCAGGTAATGTGGATTTCAAAATTATTGATTTTGGAAAAATAAGTAATTCCAAGTCTGTTTTATGTGAAATAGTTTTTGTCCTTTTTGTCCTTCTTTTTTTGGCGTAGGTGTATACACTCTCTGTTTTCCCTTAAACTATGAGATTAAAATTGCTTCATGTCTTTCTTTCTGCGAACTAATTCTTTCTTCCTGTACCATGTCCTTATATGAAATCTTTCTTTTATATATCACCACCACTGAATGAACTACTTCTATGAATCCGCTGTTCATCTTGTTGTGTTAATGAATTATGGCAACTTGGACCTATACACATATGTGCCTGGTATATTTTGTAGCTGACTGACTGAGTTCTCTGTGCTTCATCACTCAATCAAAAGAAAAAAACTTTGTACGATTAAGTAAATTTATTATTTATAAATATTCTGACCGTTTACACACTGTAAATGTGTGTGTGAATAATTAAATAATTAAAAAAGACAAATAATTATATTAGTTATTTATTTGTGACATAGTTAATCATTAACATTAATAACTTATGGAATGATTTGCTCAGATGAGAATGGGGACATGGAAACTTGTAGTAGTGGGTTGTATTGCTATATAATCCATTTATCTACAATTCATAATACTTTTACACGTTAATAACGCTTTTTTATTAGTATACTTCAAGTAAAGTAACGTACGACTTGTAGCATCAGTTCAATATTTTGGAAATTTAACTGATTGGTATGGTGAGTCATAACCTTATTGAACATTCACTGTCTATTATAATATTAAAATACTGGTAACAGCATACGACTCAATACTTCATGTTTGTTCACTTAAAAATGATACATAAATTGTTCCATATTCCAGTGAGAGTCATTTCTAGGTCTCTGGGATAAGTATTGAATAAACAATGGGTTGTAATTTGTATTCGACAGGTGCAGAGAAAGCAGAACATGAGATGTGGGTGGTTACATTCTTAAGTGAATTAGTTTGCATTTCTTTTATGAGTATTTGTCGTACAGCCATTTTATGGTATTTTTTTAAAAACAATCCTAATTGTCACTGGTCTCTTGACACATTAATTTCTCAGTGCAACTTATGAATTAGTCTTAGGTAGACTACTATTGGAAATTTAGAAGCGCTGAATGACCGTCTTGTCCTAATATTGGGACTCCTCAGAAGCGAGCATCCAAGACACTTCACACGGGGATCGAACTCAGGACCTTCGATCTCCCACATAAACGCTTAATATCTAAACCATTGTGCCGGGATACAATGATATACATGTTTAAATTCAATCATATGCTCACTAGTGACTAGCTTCAATATATAATTTCTGGAGTTTCAATGAAAAGCCGTGACCGATGGATTTCAACCGCGTTGTGTATGAGACACTTATCCACCCCAGTCAGTGGAACATGGCCAGGGAATATCGTGAATTGATTAAAGTTAGACATTTACTATCTCACGTGCGACACAAATTGAATTCATTGGTCACGGCCTCTCACTAGAACTCCAAGAGTTACATCTTGAAGCTAGTCAATAGTGAGCACATGATTTCTGTTATGTTTTTTGAATTGAAAATATACTCGAGTCAGTTAATCATATAAATGAATCACCAACTTTTGTGGCAGAAGTGTTATTTATGTACTTAAATTTTGTAGGTTATAGTACAGTTTAATCTTGTTTTTTTTAAATTGTTCACTCGCCAAAATTAAGGATCTCGGTCCTAAAAGGTACTTGCTCCTGCTTGTTTCACCATATGGCTCTTCTTTTTAAAGACTTGGAAAATTGGAGATTTTATTGGTTCTGTGAAAATGATATAGTTGTGTTGGAGAACTTAGTTCTAACTCCTTGGACGACATAACTTCGATACATTGGGTACCTAGTACTTGCGTCTGAAGGTGAGGTGTGCGTATAACATCTTGTTTGGTTGTTGGTGGGAGTTTACTGATTCACTATACAACCAAATAATCATTACCTTTTGTGTCAACAATTTCTTATAATATTCCCAGCCCTATCTTTTGGTGATGAATCCGATGACGTGTGAGATATATTAATTAATGTATCAAGATTGGTATCAATGCTTACTTCATGTTTCAAATAATAATACTTCGTTTATCCTTTTTTAATCTATATTTTAAAAATGAAACAATGAACCATAGTTACAGAATTTACTTTGATTAATTTATTTTCTTCAAACTCTTAACATGATCACGTATTTTCTTATCAGTGTGCTCTTATCCTTTTGGCGTATGAAACATTCCATATGATGTATAAGTATATTATAATCTCAACAACGCTTGAAAATTTTGGATTTTGTTATTTTTAGGCAAAACACTGTTGGCCCAAACTTTGGCTAATTATTTAAATGTACCTTTCGCTCTTTATGATTGTACAAGTATAACCCAAGCTGGTTATGTTGGTGAAGATGTCGAATCAACCATTGGTAGATTATTACAAAATGCAAATTTCAATGTGGAACTTGCTCAACAAGGTATAGTGGTTCTAGATGAAATAGACAAAATAAGCTCTAAAACTGGGCATCATCATGCTGCACGAGATGTCAGTGGTGAAGGTGTTCAACAGGTGATATATATATATACTTGGTTGTGATATTTTGTATTACTTTTTACATGTTGAGTAATGTTTCTGATATAAAAGTTTTACTGCCGCAAAATGCTTCGGTGCAGGAGCCTTGGGTGGGGAGAGTCTGCAGATGCTGTCTGCGAAATTGAAAAGACGCAAAGTGATTGTCTGGATCTTAAACCGATTTGGTGGATACAAATGACCCATCTACAAGAGTTGAAAAACCCTGATCCCAAACTAATGGTACACACGGGATCCACTATCCTAAAGTAACAAATGGCGTATACAACTATTCCTAATCACCGTATATTATGGGAATGCATCTCCTAACGTTGCTCAACAGCCTTGTGGATTAGATTTCTAGTCCACAATTTCTGGGAGTGCTTCCCTATACAAACCACTTGCTTTGGTTTGGGCGCCCGGGCAGTATCCCAGCTCTCACAAATTTTGTGTGATGCATATATACTTTGGTCCGCCTTTGTATCTGTTTCTAAGTTATAATAATAATAGTTATAAAATTTTACTGTAGTTAGTTTGTTGCTCGAATAAAAAAATATTTTAATTGGTTCTTACTACTGCCGCTACTTTCGTTGTTAACACAATATTTATGTGAAATAAATGCTTGTTTGATGTTTTTTCCCCACTATCCAATTATCTATTTCTTATTTCTTCTTCAAAAACCATATTTATAGGCTATGTTAAAACTGTTAGAAGGTTCACTTGTTAACGTACCTGATGTCAAAAGTCCGCGTAAATTACGTGGTGAAACTTTCTTAGTGGATACAACCAACATACTTTTTATAGCCTGTGGTGCATTTAATGGACTTGACAAGATAATTAGTCGACGAAAACATAAAAAGGTTTGATTGGTTTCTGTTTTTTTGTTGTTCTAAAAAAATTTCCTTTATCTTACGTTTTTATTTCAGGTCATCTGAAATACTTAATTTGTGTTGTTCTTAATATACCCGTAGATCTAGTTGAACACTAAGTTTTATTCACCTGTATTGGTTGGTTAAATTTTCCCATTGGTTTTAAAACTGCAATTGATCAGTCACATGGTATGTGTACGTCGTGTGCGGGTTGCCCCGATATCCTCATTAAGTTACACGCACTTTAAACAGAGACGAATGATGGCTAGCAGTGGAACCCAGGAGGACATTTAGTTCTATTGGGGCTCTGGGCGCCCGTGCATCCCAGAGGTGATGTTGACTCCAGGACTCGATATCTATATATGATTTCTCTTCATTTTTTTACATTTATACGTTTCAACTATGCTCTCGAAGTGTATCGTAGTGTTCTGATTGAAGAAAAAGAAATTCAACTTTCCTATTGGAAGAATCTAAGTTGTGATGTGTTCTCTTCTTTGCTAATAGAGTCCAACAATGTTCGTGAATGCATTTAGGATGTGAGCACTTAGTTTTATTGGTGAATTCAGTTTAACAGGTTCAGGTGAACTGATGCCAAGATTACATTAACTAGTGAGAGGGCTGTCAAGTTGTATGTATTCATTTTAATAAAAGGTTTTCGTACGTAGCTAACCATAGTGTACTATTAATTTAGCATTCTACTATTTACTATTCATATTTTGGAAATAATGATCGACTGTTGTCATCGGTTGATGACACACACTGATCTAAGTGACTCGACATCACGTTCAGTATGTTGAGATGTAAGGTGATGGTTGGAGGTAGTCTATAGGGAACTAGATTCGGTGCCGTTTGTCACTCGTTACCAAGGTGATCTTCGGAAAACTGATACTCCTCGGGGGGGGGTCGATCCAGATTCACAGTCAAAAACGTTTTCGCTAAGCTATTCGGGTAGACCTGCAGGTTTGCTATGTATTTTTCAGTTAACTGATCACTGAGTAGTGACCAATATGACATATCTGCAACTTGATCAATAGAATTCGAAGGACTTAAAATCTATGACATTGGTTGCTACTTAGTGATCAATCAATTGTAAATACATCTCACACCTGCAGGAGGTCTACCCGGATAGCTCATTGGTAACATCTCTGATTGTGGAGCTGGATGACACAAGATCGAGTCCTCCAAGGGTCATCGGTCCCCCCAAGATCATCTTAGACGAGTGCCAAACGACACCAAACCTAGTTTCCTATCGATTATCTGGAACCATAACTTCATACCCGGAAAAATATTTCTGTATAATACTCTGTTTGATATCGAGTAAATTGGACTATCAGTTTGTGGTGATGTTAGTTAAATTGATCTAGAAGTCATTTCCTAATATTACTGATCAGTAGTAGTATCCCTGTAACTTTTTTCCACCCAAGTTAATAAGTTTTCAGATTTTTGTAGTTTGAATTCACATTCACCTACGTTCTTTGTTTTAATTCAAATCTTAGACTATTGGATTTGATATGTTGACATCTTTGAATGAATCGACTACACAAGATAATTACACTTCATCAGTCAATCCAAATACGACAGATTTTGTAAATTTATTTCAAAGTTTTGAAAGTTCAGCTCATGAAGAAAATGCTGAACGTGATAAATTGTTACAAGAAGTTGAAGCTAATGATCTTATTACTTATGGGATGATACCGGAATTCGTTGGTCGTTTCCCTATAATTACTGTTCTACATTCATTAAATGAAGAAATGCTTGTCCGTGTTCTTACAGAACCACGTAATGCACTGATAAAACAATATCAATTACTTTTTAATATTGATGGTGTAAGTGTTAGTTTTATAATTACTGTATGATCAATTAATTTCTCTCACTTTATTAATTATGCTTAAAATATTCTGAATTGAAACAATAGTGCACTTATTTACATGTATGTGCGTGTTTGTGGGATCTAACGAAGAGATGTTGATCAATTATACGAACACAGAAGCTGGCACATATTCACAACGGTTCAAGTTGCCACAGCACATCAGCATAGTGAAATGTCAGATTACTACAAGTTGCATCAATATTAATAGTAGTAGGACCGATTAGACATAGATTCGGTTCGAGAAAACAATATAGATTCTTTGAGTAAAGTTATTTATACGATCAAATGTACACTGCAGTTTATGTCATAAACATAAACAAAGATGAAATTTTAAATGTAAAAATACATTTGTTAGTAAATCGGTGTGTGTCGTAATATGACTGTGAAACTACTAGTTGAAGTAGCAGTAATATCAATCAGTAACATTCCTACATCAACCATCATCATGCGTCGAAATGAAAGGTGGTTGGGTATAGGCATAATTCATGTGTCTCAATAACTTCAGTCGACGAAGATTCACTACCGCCTCATTATTCGATTTGTTATCCTTACCTGGTCACCATACATGAGCAGCAATATTATTCTCTCGTAGTTGTACTGGTCACAAATGTGTGTGATACTTTTCTAACATTTTTATTTCTCGACCATAGTTTACTACTTTATTGTTTACTAACAATAACAAAAGTGATAGCAGTAGAACTGTTTAAAAGGCAGTATATCCTGATCAGGAGTTTTGGAACGGAGTTGTTATAGAGCCGGAGAAATTGATCGTAAGCGTCACAGAAAATAGATAATGTTTAATAACTGTGGAAGTAGGTTTGTCAACATGATGATTTTCAGTATGGGGTTGGAGAGATTGCTGAATTTCATTGAAATCATGAACCTATCTAAGACAACCATTAAAAACCTGAAAGTAGTGAATGGCCATTTCGTCTTAGTATGGGACTCCCTGGAAATCCGTATACACAACCCTCCAACTTGGAATCGAACCCATGACCTTCAGTTCTGCCTACGAACGCCTAACCTCTAGATCACTGAGTAGGGATTCATAATAAGATAAATTTAAAATTGAAGTATCATCAACGCCAGGGAAATAGGACTAAGTCGGTCTAACAGGAGAAGTTAAGAGAGATAGTAAATGATTTGTGAGACCAGAGATTACGATCATGTCTGAAGAATAGCATTGGCTCCTCAGATAACTTATTTAAATATCTTGTACGTCATTTCAGTTAGTTGATATCATTTTCTAATCTATTTTGTTTCTCTATTCTGATTGTCTTCTCTGCCTTTCTATTTGTTTTTTTTGTTCTGATTCTTAGTGTGAACTGAGAGTCACTCCTGATGCTCTAAAAGCTATTGCTCGACTGGCATTAAGTCAACATACAGGAGCTCGAGGTCTTCGTTCAGTCTTGGTAATTACATGTTCATTATGTTTTTTTTTGATTATTTTTATTTCTTGTTTAGTGATTGTCTACTTACATTTAGTTTATGTATATCATTCGTATTCGTCATGTTTTATGCTTTTTTCCACGATTCTCGATAACGATAATTGTTAAAGAATTGGTTTTTTAAATGAAAGTTGTTATGTCCTATGGCCCGTCAAATATTACGTGACAAGATCGCCAATCAGAACAACGACTTATATGACCTTGTCCGTGTGCTAAACTAATGATGCGTTAACCATCACAACCAGCGTTGAGTCAACTCTGGGTCCTCTGTATGGTAGGTTCTCGCCTAACCCAGCCTGGTTCAGTTCAGAACACAAATATCAGCCTCCGCTATATGAATCGTATACTTCAGACATACTTGGTTTATATGCAAGCAGACTAGACCACATCACACCATAAAATGTAAAATAATAATTAGACAAGATAGAGCCAAAAGTGTCTGTGAGTGTGAGAGACTGCAACTAATAGATTGGAAATTATTTAAGAATAATGAATCGTATAATAGTAGCCAGTAAGTCAAATGAAAGCTTATAATAAGAGAAATATAAATATATGTAATCTAGTTACTTGATAGTTATACAATAAGAATATGTACATATAATAACAGTCCATAAATAGTTCCTAGAAGTTACCCATAATTTAATCTTCTTTGGATATGACAGAGGTGGGCTTATATCTTCTAAGAAATCAAAATAATTTAGTGTGTTCTTCCTAGCTGTACAATGTTTGTTGGAAAATACAAGCAAAAATAGAAACATGTTGAATTGATTTGACATATTCATTGGACTTTTGTTTTTAAAGTGCATATTATAACCCCCACCTCTCATACTTATTCCTCCAAATTATATATTGTTAATAAAATTAGATGTATGCTTAAGCATCATATAGAACTAAACAGCTAAACTATGCCCTCTTTTCTCATGTTTCATCCAGTCCATAGAGCATTGGTATAGGTGTTTAGAGCAATTACACTTTCAACCAATAAGTCTGAGATTCTAATCCTGCACTATTCGATTTAATCAGGTCTCATACAATGTTACTTAAAACTGAGTACATTTACATATAGTTTGGTGTTACATTAAGTAAAATAAAATAATGTCATTATAATCACGCAGATAAAATAATAGTAGTATCTATAAGTTTGAATACTTATGGGTTTCTAAACAAAACATAATTATGCGAATAATGATCTTATATCATACAACTGATGTCAATGGCTCTAATTTTATGATCAGTTTATTTCATGATAGTGTTGGCTGTATTTATTAGACATTTGTGCTAGTAGTAGCGTTGTCGTGACAATGTTTCTTCCTTGACATAGAGGGTAATTAATAGTGATAAAATCGGACCGAGTGCTTATTTCAGTAGCTTTTTTTTCTAAAGGTTTTATTTTCGTGATATTCACTATATCGCTGACTGAAAATTCATTTTCATTAGGACAAAACAAACATCACAAACCCTTTTGATGTTGAATTATCAGACTAATTAACTGCATTGTGCAACTTATATTCAAAGAACTGATATTTCTTGTTAGTTATAGTCCACATTGACAGAATGACCAAAGCTAGAAAAATCATACATCAAAGCTACATAACAAGCTAAAAGCATGTATAGATGAGCCATAATAAATAAGTAAATTACTTATCTAACCTAGTTCACTATACATATGTCCATGCCTGGGTTAGTCTGTCTATGTTTACAAATACTTGTGAAATCTGAGTACTTTCATCCGACCTGTCGCAACACAATTCTCTCACAGTCTTTTATCTTCAGTTGATTAAGCGTTAGGAGCATGGATAGTAGTAGATATAGGACGTGCGTCGTAGAAACGATCTGTCGGACTTGCGATTCGATTTCAGAAAGAAGAGCTTTTCAACAAAGAATGTTGGAAAAAGTGGTACCATTCCTTTGTCTTTTTATGTATTGATTGATTGAAATCTAACTCAATGGAACAATGTTCTTTCGTTATTTATTCTTTTTAATGTAATAAAAGTCATCGGCTAAATGTATGAAGCTACATAAATTTATGTCTGACCTATTCACTTCCAGTTTATCCATATCATTTATTCATAAATTATAGAAGGTATCATTTGTTGAGGATGCTAGATCCCCAGAAATCACTTGGTTAACGTCTCATTTTTGTAATTTTATTCTAGAAATTTGAATTTTTAGTTTTCGCGCCGAAAGAGCCTATTTTTACCTTCCGATTGTATTTTCCATTTGGTTCAAATTCAAATTTCTAAAATAAAATTACAAAAATGAAACGTTAACCAAGTGATTTCTGGGGATCTAATATCTCCGACATTATTGTAGAATCACTTGCCACAAGACTGATTGATCTCTGGACCATTACACTTTGTAGAAATTCATCAACTTCATTGTTCCTTAAACAAATGAAAATACTTTTATAATTTCATAGATTCAAGCATTTGAATAAAGCGAAACAATAATAAACTAATTTTATTTATTTGAACAAATAAAAATTGGTACAAGGGACACCAAATATATATGTGCCACACAATAAAAGGAGGTTGTGAAGCTGTGGAGAAAGGAAGGTAAGTATAATCAAAATAGGACAAAGATGAATAGAAATTATTGTGAGTGAATAGTGATAAGATAATAATAATAATAATAATAATAATAATAATAATAATAATAATAATAATAATAATAATAATATTGGGAGTATTTCAGTCAGGAAAAATACAACCAGAAAGAATCCTTTCAGTTAAAAAAGTTACGTTCACTTTTATGGAGGAATTTACAGTAGGTTCGCCATTATCTTTTATTATAAGCGATTTCTGATAGCGTCTCAAGTTACTGTGTTACGCTATCTCTAGGACCCTAACCAAGTAGTCATGAAGAACGAACAGAAGCCAGTCCTGTACAGCTTTCCTTCATACCACGACACCATATCGTGCACTGACCATCTCCGCTTTTCTTCAACCAGTTACATCATCGGCATTTATGCACAATGTAGGACTCGCTGGTACAACATTTGTAGGACATGTCTAAGCCATCAAAGTCGACGTTTCAAGACAGTGACACTGATTGAGTTGTCGTCACTGTGCTCAAATACGATGCTGAACCTCAGCATTACTAACATGGTGTTGCCGTTGAACGTAAGCAGGCCTTCGAAGACAACGATGATCAAGCAGATAGTCGTTCAACATCCTCGACTTGGAGAGGCCAGGTTTCACAAGCATAAAGCAAAACTGCTCTTATCGATGCGTTATAGATCCGACGTTTTACAGCCGGACTAGTCAGTCAGCTACAACGTAGGACCATACACATATATGCATCGGTCCAAGTTGCCTCACCTCATTTGCGCAACAAGTTGAACACCAAATTCATATAAGTAGTTACTTCAATGGTAGTAATATTTAAAAGATTGTGTATAAGGATATAATACAGGAAGAAAGAATTAGTTCGTAGAAAGATATAAAGCAATTTTAATCTCACAGTTTAAGGGAAGACAGAGTGTATACACCTGCGCTATTGTGATCGATTCTGGGCCATGTCACGAGCATTTATGTAGCTACCCACATACACGAAATTCACAACCTATTATTGTGTGCACTTATTGCAGTAATATTCCGTCGGATACCCAATAATTTCGATAAAGTAAACATCCGATTTCAATGTTTTTATTTCGACTGTTATGAAAAACTGAATTTTTCCTGATATGTGGGCAAAAATGTATTCTTAGTGATTGGAACTTAAAAGATTATTCATAATAGAAACGAATCCTGTATTGTTCTAATATACGATCGCGGGTTGGTACAAAAATCAATAAGTTGTAGAGAGAACTTCTCTCAAACATTTACCTGTAGCAAACCTTAAGCTTTTCATCTATTTCTCTTGGACAAGTGTATTTGCTCTGTTCATTACTAGTACTATTGGTAGTATTTTCCTTTCGACTTCTGGTTTCCTGTCGATATATTAAATAGATAGTAGAGCCCATGTTTTTTTAAGATGGTCGGACTTCATACAATAAGTCGGGAGTTCCAATCCTGCTTCATATACTTCGGTTTGGACAACCGGAAGCCATCATTACTGCTCATACATTTAGACTATGGCTCAGTCAAGTACATAAACGTGTACTTGTACGAAATTTGACAACTGTTACGTCATTTATGAGCTAACTTTTTAACTGAGTATCAGCTACAAATATAGTTGAATCGAACTTAAATTTATAATCTAATGAATTTAGTTTAATCATATGAATACCGTTCCTACGGTTCCAAACCAGACAATTTATGCCTATATTCTTATAGTTCTCTCTGCATTTGGGACTCAGTTTTTTCATGTGATCATATAGATTGTCTAAAGCCATCACATTCTGTCCAAGGCTTTTAATAGTATAATTCTCCAATATTCCCTATCCATACTCTTCTAAGTGTTTCTTAACAGTAGACTTTACGCGTGAATATTGTCATTTTCTTTAAAGAAATAATTTCGTACTGAACTTTTATCCTATTTTCCAAATTAGTGAAAAAATAATTTGTTTTTGCATAGTATATTCCCTCAATCTGAAAATATTTGTACTATTAATGTGTACTAATATGTTATCTCGCAGTTGTTCAATTCACCAATCAGGTGATGTTTTTTCTCTATCTAGTAAGTTAATGATGATTTTATTTTAATCAAGGGACTTTAGGTTTTCATAGTTATTTGTAGAAATAAAAATCCAGTTTTGGACAACGTCATCTGACTTATGATCAAATAATAAGTTTTGAATAAATGGAAGTGTTCATACTTTATACAATATAAAAATTGGCATTGTTTTAATCCATGCAGAATTTATCGGCAATAAATTTAAACATTTATTATATATATCTAGGTAGAAATTCTCTTGAGAATTATAATATATGCAGGGATGAGCTTAGAATACGGCCTTGACATATTTTAGCCCTACAGTTTAGCAACTAAATCGATTGTTTATGCGAAATCAAATAATAATAATATTACAAAAGGTAAACAAATTTTCTATAATCAATACATCGATTAAAATCTTCTGCATTTTGTTTTATTGTGTTGTTGTGTGTGTAAATTGAGCACAGAACAACTTCACATATAAAACCATCCATATAACATATCTACAAATTTGTAACGGCTGTGAATTGAATGTAAATCCATGTACTGTTGTGTTTTTTCTTATCGCTTTGACTTTTGTACACTGATGTCATAAAATGAGAACAAATCACTTCTATTTTTAATAATTTAATGTCAACAAATATTATTTTTATTGCGATATATCAGTTCAAGGATAGATTGTTTATTTTAGTTGGTGATTTTTAGGCAGATGGGGTTGCTGACCCCATGCCCAACTCTCCTTTGCCCGGGCATGGGACCGGCGGTAACCCTAGAAGAGTTATAGGTGGAGTTATTCCAAGGATATTAAAGTGATTTATTTGTTAAAGGTTTTCAAGATATGTACTGAACTTACTATTTGATAGACAACTTCATTTCACTACACTGTTTTGGTTTATTAATAATTTGAGAAATGATTAGATAAGTCACAATTGGTTATATCAATCCAAAAAGTTATTATAATTGCTATTTTAGACGATGGTGGTAGCTGTGAATCAGTTATAATTGTTAGTTATTAACTTCAAGTGTTACAATTGAAAAAAAAACTTGTTTTTCTAATCGTGGTTCTAATTTGTATGAACTTCATCGCCATTCTCTCACGTAAAAAGATCAAGCCAGTCATTTGTAAGTAAAGTGACATTGTACGAATGTACCCAATTCAGTCAGTCGCAACGTAGAATCTGATATGTATATATATCGGCTTAAGTTGCCATACCCCATTGGTACGGTGAGATGAAATTGTTCGGCCGAATCCCAGAGTTGTAAAAGTAGTAACAGTATTCGTGATAATGATAGTAAAGATTAGGGATCAAAAATATGATTCAAGAAAACATAAATTCATAAGAAAATGTTATGGGGAATTCAGAAACTAAGAATTTGAAGGAAGATAAAAAATGGATGTACATTTGCCATTGCAAACGGTTTTCAGCCATGTCATTCAAGGTCTCTAACCACCGGTTACGATAATCATGGGGACAACGTGGTTCAGATAAACTGTCAATGAATTCGTGGATTGGTGACATTTCTGTTTGTCTGCCGATAGTTTCCTTCCAACCCACTCCTACATCAAACAACATCCCTCGTCGAGGTAGGCAGTGGTTGGGCAATGCGTAACGTATGTCCAAATCATCTCACTTGATGAAGATTTACTACTTCATCAATTGATCTCCCATCTTTACTTAGTACTCTATTTCTAATCTAGGTATGGCTCACTCTGTGGTCCCAAAATACTCGAGCAATGCTTCGAAGACATCTATGGTCGAGTACCAGTAACCCACATGTATCCTCTATCCTTAATGGTTATACTTCACAGTTATAATGTAGAACGGGACGAACTGCTGCACCGTGAACTCGTCCTTTGTTTGGCAGATGGATATCTCGCCTAAGCAACAAGTTGACAAAAGTCAATCCAGCCCTCTGAAATCGTGCCAAGATTCCGTTAGACACCAGATCATCAGGTGAAGCGTCCAACTACTTGACTCCTTATCATTAATTCAGGCGCTGATATAAGTCAATCTTTAAGCATTATTTTACTTTTGGAGAGAGAGAATACCATCCCAAATATGTTTGCATTGTTGTTTAAGTTGGTTAAATTATATGTTGGTATGATTTCTATCAGTTTTTATTTCTGAGTTGGTGAGTTTAAGGTCACAGTGTCCTTTTAACGATTATATTTTTTTACAATGATTTAACCTTGAATATTGTATTTCTGTTAGTTCTAAGAGGAATTTGTTTGGGTTTGTTTATGTGTGTGCAATTATATGTCTATCTATCTAAATGTCCTTTATATGACCTAGTCGATAATAAATAGACTTAGAATGGGTTTATAGAGAATGATATTTTGCTTGTTTAATTGGTTGTAGAGATAGGAAACAAGAAATAATAATTTAGTGGATTTAATCACCATGTCGAATAAACATGGATAAAACTCAATGAGGAACTATTACTGAATTTTAAATTTAAATAGAACCCTTGAAATCAAACTTTTATTCGATTTTTGTGTTCCATTTTATCTTCGATATTCTATCTTATCATCAGATCCTAGTAGAAATTTATTGAATCATTTAGTTACCTGAATAACTTCCACATAAATTATTGTTATTTATTATATATAACGAGTTAAAATTCTTGTGATGATGTTAGTAGTTGGAATATGAAGTTTCACATAATAAATTGTACGGAACTGTGACTCAAAAATTATCCAGTTTAAGTTTTAATGATTGACTTATTAACAACTCAAACTTTGCTACTTATATGTCCATTTTAATAACTATATATCTTCATTATACCTAGAATAGTAAATGTACACTGACTTGGATTTGATTGCTAAACGGTGGTGTCTAGTGGTGAAACTGTTCATCTCGCAATCACTAAGCCACACGTTCGAAACCCACACCATATTGTGTCAGCATCAGAAGCCGACTAATGTCATTGGTTCTCACATATAAAGTATCCCCAGAAATCTGAGTACATAAATCAGTACTTGATAAATAAGTAGTTGCCTTTTCCTTATTGAGTAAAATCAAAATATTTATTTACTTTGATTCTGTTGAGCCATCGATTCAGTATTATGAAATTGTTTCTAAGCCAAATGAATGAGCTTATTCTATGTTGTCAATTTACCATATCTTTTGATGGAACTTTATCACTTCAATGATTATATTATATTATTTTAAAAATGTACGATGTTTATGGAAAACAAAGAAAAATATGATTTCATTGTTTTAGTTATAACTTGAAATCTCTGATTGGCATCATGTGTTAAAGTTACTAATTAGAATTCCGATCATAATTTTTTCTGTACCATATCTACTATTTCTTCTATAGCCTTAATGTCTTGGACTTGACCAATTGCACTTCTGATCTGCATCGTCAACCATGATGTGACGCAACATAAATTTCTATCAGTCCTCTTTACTCAAATCTTTCCCCATTCTTTGTCTTGAGTCCTAAGACAAGTCAGTAGCCAACTTCTATTATATACTTGGTTTCATTGTAACTCAAAACGCATACAATCTACTAATTACCTAATGAAAGTCTAAATAACAATCCAAAAATTGTTTCGAGATTTCCATCTTTTCCCACGTTTAACACCTTATTAATAACATTGATTCTTCAATTCAAGTTACTATACATATATAGTGGAGATAATGACCGACCGGTTAACACTTTTTTTGAACCAGTAAACAAAACACCCACAAGGAAAACAATTTTTAACGATACTTTAAAAAATAATTAGTATAATTTGATTGTCGTTGCTTCTAACACGACATGAGAAATATTTGCATTGATGTTACTGCTACTAATTTTGTAGTAAATAAATCTAAGCTGTTAGCTATCGAATTAAACTGTCTTACCAACTGAAACTTAAGCTTCTTTATACAGTTAAAACCAGTTATAGGACATTTGGTAGTTTAATTTTATATTTTCAAAGTGTTGTTAGCTTGTAATTCACTTTAGTCAAGATTACTTAATCTGCCTGATAATTCACACCCTAATCGTATTGATCCTTGTATGTGGTTTTCATGGATAACTTACATGCATTACTGTTAATTTGATTAGTTCCAGTGTAAATGAAAGAATGATTCTTAAATGGTGTAGATATTGGCGTTTTATTAAATCTTTATAATTTTTACATTCCATACAAGAATTAATTAGACCTAATTCAAATTAATCTAATTTTCATTGAAGCTATAGTGATTTAGTATTTTATAATGATATTAATATTATAATAACTATTTTAAATATAATTCGTTGTTATTCACATTATCAAATATTGTTGACTGAATTGATTTGTATTGTTCTTTCATACGTTATTGATATCAGTGTACTTGTTTATGGAACGCGTGAAATATCGTATCAATAGAGTGAAATGTATAGACTGTGAATATAGTTAAATTGAAATATGAAAGTGATACATAAAGTAAATGGTAATTAAGAAGATGAGGGATAAAAACAACTTTTGTAATAATCCAATTTATTAACATTTTAATTATTCTTTTGTTGATATTCTCAACTAAATTTTTGATCAGTATTAGTTTGTATTATATATTCATTCTGTAAGGGGAATATCAGTAATTTGAGATATTATAAACCACTTACAAATGGGATTTAACTCATATCTATTGAAAAAGTGCTATTGATTATGTGGACTCAATTGTTCATGGATAAACGTGTTGGGTTTTGAAACTCAAGGTACACTGATACCAAAATGCAATGTGGATATCGATAATAGGATCCAGGTACATTCAGCTTACGAGTCTCAAGTAGAATGAAATATCTAGATTCCAATGTTGCTAGCTACAATCTATCTACTTTACATAATCTTTGTAGTAATATAAATAATAAAGTATATTAAATTAGAACCATTTTTATAGACATGAATGAAATCGGAAAGGGAAAGAAGAGAAAGAACGAGTAAGTGAAAATAAGATTTATGGACAAAAGTTATGGTAAACAAAGGCGAGGGTATCTAACTAAATACTTTATTTGTTAATTTATACACTGATGTTAACAAGTGAATTTGATCCGACTTTTTGTTGTTGTTTGGTTTTATTCTATAGGAAAATCTACTCTTGCAGCCACGTTACGATGTTCCAGGATCGGATATATCAACTGTAGTTCTTACTGAGGGTGCTGTACTTGGTCATTCCCCACCAGAATATCATAGAGTTGTATCTCCTGTTTCGTCAGTCGTTTCATGATCTGTTTCGTCATCCCACTCTTATAATAATAATAGCTATTGTTTATGGATGTGTATTCCAAAGCACATATACCACAGACACAAATATCTATTCTTTTATTCAGATTTTGTTATGAGTAAAATACCGTTATTATTATTATTATTATCTCCTGTCTAAACAGTCAGTGATTGACGATCGTAATGATGATCAGCTTGGATTATAGGAGAATGATTTGTATGATTGACAGAAGATAATTCAGTTCAGTTATGTTTACTTTTATTTATCGTGCTCAGATTTATTTTTTATCCTTCTTGGTGTTTTTTTTGTCTATGCTGGCTAATTTCTCACGTGAACACATTTCAATAAATACATTAGTATATTCTATATTCTCAATTTATTTATTTCACTCTAGTTAAATTAATTCTGTACATTTCAAGAAGTTTATGTCGACAACCATTACTTATTAATAGTGTTCAGTTTTTTTGCATTCTAATGTATACATATGTTTGGATTTGTGCCTATTATTCAAAGCAATATTAGTTTTTGTTGGTCTATTTCAAATCATTTCTAACACGATGTCAATTTGTGATGTTACTGTCTTTTTCTACGATAGTTATTGATCTATTTCATGATGAAAGCTAATACAATACAATCCATTGAAATAAGGAGGATGTAAAAAAAATTGTATGAATTCAGTACTTAATAGACAAATTGTTTGTTCCAATTTATTGTTATCATTATTATTTCAATTTGATCCCATTTATCTTGTTATCCCATAAAAAAATTATTTATATCTAGTAAAACACATTTGTTAGATGGTTATTGTTGTTGTCTTCGTTATAACTTTTGTCTTGCTCAACCTCGATCGTTGTTGCATTATAAACAATATTTAGAGTTTTCTTTTGTTTACTAGGGTTTGATATTGTTTGATTTAAAATATTAACATTTGAGTTTTCTATAGTTCGCTGGGATTTAGACATACATCTTTATACGCTAAACTTGATTGGTAACATTTTGAGAGACTATAATCTGTTCTGCATGAGATATCTTAGTTTATAGAGCTTTTTATTGTGTAATTCTGTACATAATCGATGATTCGTTTTATTGAAGTTTCGGTACTAAGTAGTCGGGATTGCTTGAGGTAATAGTTAAATAAACTCTTCTGATCGGAAGATTTATTACATCTAAAGACTATTACTTTTAAATTAAACAAGTCTTTGTCTATATGGATAGTTTGTTTGGACAATGTTATTTAAGTGGCAGTATATTAAACTCTTTAATAAATTCGTTTAATCAGTGTAGAATGTAACATGTAGATTGAGAAATACATAGACTTTGGTGTCTCAGATATTCAATATGATAATTGAATAGTCTTCCCACTAAACTACTATCCAAATGTATGTGGTGAACAGCCATTATATTAATATACTAACCAAAATACTCTTGTAATGTTAAACTAAATCTTAGAGTCTATTTATCTAGGTGTTGCCGAACACATTTTTGGCAGAAGACAGTTTAATTCTTATAACGTCAATATAGTCTTTTTTAATAAAAACTCCATTATTACTGAATCTTCTACTTCACTTATTTAGGCTAGTTATTTGCAAATATATACTTGCTAAGGTGGTCGCAAGAATAGTCAAATTCTATTAGAAAGGCTATGATCTCTAGAACGATAACCGCTGGCATACTTTCTGCCATTTTGATTTTCCGCACGATCTTTGCCCTCTGATTGGCTGTCATGTTCTGCTACTACAGTAACAACTTTTGTACCAGTTTCATTTGAGTTGCTTGTTCTACCACAAATATCAAGTTGCCTGCAATTCCATCTTCCTATCTTAGCCGTTGAGGTTTGGTTTATCGAGTATAATTCACTGTTGTCAGTTCTGGGGAGAACTGACCGTGTTAGAATAGCTCAATCGGCGAGACTATAATTTATGGTCGAATCAATCAGGTTTAGGATAACAGGTCTTGGATTTTGGCGCGAAATTCATCCAACCATTTGGTTAAAGATTATTTTCGGATTTCAGCTGATGTCAGTTCGTGATGATAATCATGGGAACAACGTGGTTCAGATAAACTGTCAATGAATTCGTGGATTGGTGACATTTCTGTTTGTCTGCCGATAGTTTCCTTCCAACCCACTCCTACATCAAACAACATCCCTCGTCGAGGTAGGCAGTGGTTGGGCAATGCGTAACGTATGTCCAAATCATCTCACTTGATGAAGATTTACTACTTCATCAATTGATCTCCCATCTTTACTTAGTACTCTATTTCTAATCTAGGTATGGCTCACTCTGTGGTCCCAAAATACTCGAGCAATGCTTCGAAGACATCTATGGTCGAGTACCAGTAACCCACATGTATCCTCTATCCTTAATGGTTATACTTCACAGTTATAATGTAGAACGGGACGAACTGCTGCACCGTGAACTCGTCCTTTGTTTGGCAGATGGATATCTCGCCTAAGCAACAAGTTGACAAAAGTCAATCCAGCCCTCTGAAATCGTGCCAAGATTCCGTTAGACACCAGATCATCAGGTGAAGCGTCCAACTACTTGACTCCTTATCATTAATTCAGGCGCTGATATAAGTCAATCTTTAAGCATTATTTTACTTTTGGAGAGAGAGAATACCATCCCAAATATGTTTGCATTGTTGTTTAAGTTGGTTAAATTATATGTTGGTATGATTTCTATCAGTTTTTATTTCTGAGTTGGTGAGTTTAAGGTCACAGTGTCCTTTTAACGATTATATTTTTTTACAATGATTTAACCTTGAATATTGTATTTCTGTTAGTTCTAAGAGGAATTTGTTTGGGTTTGTTTATGTGTGTGCAATTATATGTCTATCTATCTAAATGTCCTTTATATGACCTAGTCGATAATAAATAGACTTAGAATGGGTTTATAGAGAATGATATTTTGCTTGTTTAATTGGTTGTAGAGATAGGAAACAAGAAATAATAATTTAGTGGATTTAATCACCATGTCGAATAAACATGGATAAAACTCAATGAGGAACTATTACTGAATTTTAAATTTAAATAGAACCCTTGAAATCAAACTTTTATTCGATTTTTGTGTTCCATTTTATCTTCGATATTCTATCTTATCATCAGATCCTAGTAGAAATTTATTGAATCATTTAGTTACCTGAATAACTTCCACATAAATTATTGTTATTTATTATATATAACGAGTTAAAATTCTTGTGATGATGTTAGTAGTTGGAATATGAAGTTTCACATAATAAATTGTACGGAACTGTGACTCAAAAATTATCCAGTTTAAGTTTTAATGATTGACTTATTAACAACTCAAACTTTGCTACTTATATGTCCATTTTAATAACTATATATCTTCATTATACCTAGAATAGTAAATGTACACTGACTTGGATTTGATTGCTAAACGGTGGTGTCTAGTGGTGAAACTGTTCATCTCGCAATCACTAAGCCACACGTTCGAAACCCACACCATATTGTGTCAGCATCAGAAGCCGACTAATGTCATTGGTTCTCACATATAAAGTATCCCCAGAAATCTGAGTACATAAATCAGTACTTGATAAATAAGTAGTTGCCTTTTCCTTATTGAGTAAAATCAAAATATTTATTTACTTTGATTCTGTTGAGCCATCGATTCAGTATTATGAAATTGTTTCTAAGCCAAATGAATGAGCTTATTCTATGTTGTCAATTTACCATATCTTTTGATGGAACTTTATCACTTCAATGATTATATTATATTATTTTAAAAATGTACGATGTTTATGGAAAACAAAGAAAAATATGATTTCATTGTTTTAGTTATAACTTGAAATCTCTGATTGGCATCATGTGTTAAAGTTACTAATTAGAATTCCGATCATAATTTTTTCTGTACCATATCTACTATTTCTTCTATAGCCTTAATGTCTTGGACTTGACCAATTGCACTTCTGATCTGCATCGTCAACCATGATGTGACGCAACATAAATTTCTATCAGTCCTCTTTACTCAAATCTTTCCCCATTCTTTGTCTTGAGTCCTAAGACAAGTCAGTAGCCAACTTCTATTATATACTTGGTTTCATTGTAACTCAAAACGCATACAATCTACTAATTACCTAATGAAAGTCTAAATAACAATCCAAAAATTGTTTCGAGATTTCCATCTTTTCCCACGTTTAACACCTTATTAATAACATTGATTCTTCAATTCAAGTTACTATACATATATAGTGGAGATAATGACCGACCGGTTAACACTTTTTTGAATCAGTAAACAAAACACCCACAAGGAAAACAATTTTTAACGATACTTTAAAAAATAATTAGTATAATTTGATTGTCGTTGCTTCTAACACGACATGAGAAATATTTGCATTGATGTTACTGCTACTAATTTTGTAGTAAATAAATCTAAGCTGTTAGCTATCGAATTAAACTGTCTTACCAACTGAAACTTAAGCTTCTTTATACAGTTAAAACCAGTTATAGGACATTTGGTAGTTTAATTTTATATTTTCAAAGTGTTGTTAGCTTGTAATTCACTTTAGTCAAGATTACTTAATCTGCCTGATAATTCACACCCTAATCGTATTGATCCTTGTATGTGGTTTTCATGGATAACTTACATGCATTACTGTTAATTTGATTAGTTCCAGTGTAAATGAAAGAATGATTCTTAAATGGTGTAGATATTGGCGTTTTATTAAATCTTTATAATTTTTACATTCCATACAAGAATTAATTAGACCTAATTCAAATTAATCTAATTTTCATTGAAGCTATAGTGATTTAGTATTTTATAATGATATTAATATTATAATAACTATTTTAAATATAATTCGTTGTTATTCACATTATCAAATATTGTTGACTGAATTGATTTGTATTGTTCTTTCATACGTTATTGATATCAGTGTACTTGTTTATGGAACGCGTGAAATATCGTATCAATAGAGTGAAATGTATAGACTGTGAATATAGTTAAATTGAAATATGAAAGTGATACATAAAGTAAATGGTAATTAAGAAGATGAGGGATAAAAACAACTTTTGTAATAATCCAATTTATTAACATTTTAATTATTCTTTTGTTGATATTCTCAACTAAATTTTTGATCAGTATTAGTTTGTATTATATATTCATTCTGTAAGGGAATATCAGTAATTTGAGATATTATAAACCACTTACAAATGGGATTTAACTCATATCTATTGAAAAAGTGCTATTGATTATGTGGACTCAATTGTTCATGGATAAACGTGTTGGGTTTTGAAACTCAAGGTACACTGATACCAAAATGCAATGTGGATATCGATAATAGGATCCAGGTACATTCAGCTTACGAGTCTCAAGTAGAATGAAATATCTAGATTCCAATGTTGCTAGCTACAATCTATCTACTTTACATAATCTTTGTAGTAATATAAATAATAAAGTATATTAAATTAGAACCATTTTTATAGACATGAATGAAATCGGAAAGGGAAAGAAGAGAAAGAACGAGTAAGTGAAAATAAGATTTATGGACAAAAGTTATGGTAAACAAAGGCGAGGGTATCTAACTAAATACTTTATTTGTTAATTTATACACTGATGTTAACAAGTGAATTTGATCCGACTTTTTGTTGTTGTTTGGTTTTATTCTATAGGAAAATCTACTCTTGCAGCCACGTTACGATGTTCCAGGATCGGATATATCAACTGTAGTTCTTACTGAGGGTGCTGTACTTGGTCATTCCCCACCAGAATATCATAGAGTTGTATCTCCTGTTTCGTCAGTCGTTTCATGATCTGTTTCGTCATCCCACTCTTATAATAATAATAGCTATTGTTTATGGATGTGTATTCCAAAGCACATATACCACAGACACAAATATCTATTCTTTTATTCAGATTTTGTTATGAGTAAAATACCGTTATTATTATTATTATTATCTCCTGTCTAAACAGTCAGTGATTGACGATCGTAATGATGATCAGCTTGGATTATAGGAGAATGATTTGTATGATTGACAGAAGATAATTCAGTTCAGTTATGTTTACTTTTATTTATCGTGCTCAGATTTATTTTTTATCCTTCTTGGTGTTTTTTTTGTCTATGCTGGCTAATTTCTCACGTGAACACATTTCAATAAATACATTAGTATATTCTATATTCTCAATTTATTTATTTCACTCTAGTTAAATTAATTCTGTACATTTCAAGAAGTTTATGTCGACAACCATTACTTATTAATAGTGTTCAGTTTTTTTTGCATTCTAATGTATACATATGTTTGGATTTGTGCCTATTATTCAAAGCAATATTAGTTTTTGTTGGTCTATTTCAAATCATTTCTAACACGATGTCAATTTGTGATGTTACTGTCTTTTTCTACGATAGTTATTGATCTATTTCATGATGAAAGCTAATACAATACAATCCATTGAAATAAGGAGGATGTAAAAAAAAAATTGTATGAATTCAGTACTTAATAGACAAATTGTTTGTTCCAATTTATTGTTATCATTATTATTTCAATTTGATCCCATTTATCTTGTTATCCCATAAAAAATTATTTATATCTAGTAAAACACATTTGTTAGATGGTTATTGTTGTTGTCTTCGTTATAACTTTTGTCTTGCTCAACCTCGATCGTTGTTGCATTATAAACAATATTTAGAGTTTTCTTTTGTTTACTAGGGTTTGATATTGTTTGATTTAAAATATTAACATTTGAGTTTTCTATAGTTCGCTGGGATTTAGACATACATCTTTATACGCTAAACTTGATTGGTAACATTTTGAGAGACTATAATCTGTTCTGCATGAGATATCTTAGTTTATAGAGCTTTTTTATTGTGTAATTCTGTACATAATCGATGATTCGTTTTATTGAAGTTTCGGTACTAAGTAGTCGGGATTGCTTGAGGTAATAGTTAAATAAACTCTTCTGATCGGAAGATTTATTACATCTAAAGACTATTACTTTTAAATTAAACAAGTCTTTGTCTATATGGATAGTTTGTTTGGACAATGTTATTTAAGTGGCAGTATATTAAACTCTTTAATAAATTCGTTTAATCAGTGTAGAATGTAACATGTAGATTGAGAAATACATAGACTTTGGTGTCTCAGATATTCAATATGATAATTGAATAGTCTTCCCACTAAACTACTATCCAAATGTATGTGGTGAACAGCCATTATATTAATATACTAACCAAAATACTCTTGTAATGTTAAACTAAATCTTAGAGTCTATTTATCTAGGTGTTGCCGAACACATTTTTGGCAGAAGACAGTTTAATTCTTATAACGTCAATATAGTCTTTTTTAATAAAAACTCCATTATTACTGAATCTTCTACTTCACTTATTTAGGCTAGTTATTTGCAAATATATACTTGCTAAGGTGGTCGCAAGAATAGTCAAATTCTATTAGAAAGGCTATGATCTCTAGAACGATAACCGCTGGCATACTTTCTGCCATTTTGATTTTCCGCACGATCTTTGCCCTCTGATTGGCTGTCATGTTCTGCTACTACAGTAACAACTTTTGTACCAGTTTCATTTGAGTTGCTTGTTCTACCACAAATATCAAGTTGCCTGCAATTCCATCTTCCTATCTTAGCCGTTGAGGTTTGGTTTATCGAGTATAATTCACTGTTGTCAGTTCTGGGGAGAACTGACCGTGTTAGAATAGCTCAATCGGCGAGACTATAATTTATGGTCGAATCAATCAGGTTTAGGATAACAGGTCTTGGATTTTGGCGCGAAATTCATCCAACCATTTGGTTAAAGATTATTTTCGGATTTCAGCTGATGTCAGTTCGTGATGATAATCATGGGAACAACGTGGTTCAGATAAACTGTCAATGAATTCGTGGATTGGTGACATTTCTGTTTGTCTGCCGATAGTTTCCTTCCAACCCACTCCTACATCAAACAACATCCCTCGTCGAGGTAGGCAGTGGTTGGGCAATGCGTAACGTATGTCCAAATCATCTCACTTGATGAAGATTTACTACTTCATCAATTGATCTCCCATCTTTACTTAGTACTCTATTTCTAATCTAGGTATGGCTCACTCTGTGGTCCCAAAATACTCGAGCAATGCTTCGAAGACATCTATGGTCGAGTACCAGTAACCCACATGTATCCTCTATCCTTAATGGTTATACTTCACAGTTATAATGTAGAACGGGACGAACTGCTGCACCGTGAACTCGTCCTTTGTTTGGCAGATGGATATCTCGCCTAAGCAACAAGTTGACAAAAGTCAATCCAGCCCTCTGAAATCGTGCCAAGATTCCGTTAGACACCAGATCATCAGGTGAAGCGTCCAACTACTTGACTCCTTATCATTAATTCAGGCGCTGATATAAGTCAATCTTTAAGCATTATTTTACTTTTGGAGAGAGAATACCATCCCAAATATGTTTGCATTGTTGTTTAAGTTGGTTAAATTATATGTTGGTATGATTTCTATCAGTTTTTATTTCTGAGTTGGTGAGTTTAAGGTCACAGTGTCCTTTTAACGATTATATTTTTTTACAATGATTTAACCTTGAATATTGTATTTCTGTTAGTTCTAAGAGGAATTTGTTTGGGTTTGTTTATGTGTGTGCAATTATATGTCTATCTATCTAAATGTCCTTTATATGACCTAGTCGATAATAAATAGACTTAGAATGGGTTTATAGAGAATGATATTTTGCTTGTTTAATTGGTTGTAGAGATAGGAAACAAGAAATAATAATTTAGTGGATTTAATCACCATGTCGAATAAACATGGATAAAACTCAATGAGGAACTATTACTGAATTTTAAATTTAAATAGAACCCTTGAAATCAAACTTTTATTCGATTTTTGTGTTCCATTTTATCTTCGATATTCTATCTTATCATCAGATCCTAGTAGAAATTTATTGAATCATTTAGTTACCTGAATAACTTCCACATAAATTATTGTTATTTATTATATATAACGAGTTAAAATTCTTGTGATGATGTTAGTAGTTGGAATATGAAGTTTCACATAATAAATTGTACGGAACTGTGACTCAAAAATTATCCAGTTTAAGTTTTAATGATTGACTTATTAACAACTCAAACTTTGCTACTTATATGTCCATTTTAATAACTATATATCTTCATTATACCTAGAATAGTAAATGTACACTGACTTGGATTTGATTGCTAAACGGTGGTGTCTAGTGGTGAAACTGTTCATCTCGCAATCACTAAGCCACACGTTCGAAACCCACACCATATTGTGTCAGCATCAGAAGCCGACTAATGTCATTGGTTCTCACATATAAAGTATCCCCAGAAATCTGAGTACATAAATCAGTACTTGATAAATAAGTAGTTGCCTTTTCCTTATTGAGTAAAATCAAAATATTTATTTACTTTGATTCTGTTGAGCCATCGATTCAGTATTATGAAATTGTTTCTAAGCCAAATGAATGAGCTTATTCTATGTTGTCAATTTACCATATCTTTTGATGGAACTTTATCACTTCAATGATTATATTATATTATTTTAAAAATGTACGATGTTTATGGAAAACAAAGAAAAATATGATTTCATTGTTTTAGTTATAACTTGAAATCTCTGATTGGCATCATGTGTTAAAGTTACTAATTAGAATTCCGATCATAATTTTTTCTGTACCATATCTACTATTTCTTCTATAGCCTTAATGTCTTGGACTTGACCAATTGCACTTCTGATCTGCATCGTCAACCATGATGTGACGCAACATAAATTTCTATCAGTCCTCTTTACTCAAATCTTTCCCCATTCTTTGTCTTGAGTCCTAAGACAAGTCAGTAGCCAACTTCTATTATATACTTGGTTTCATTGTAACTCAAAACGCATACAATCTACTAATTACCTAATGAAAGTCTAAATAACAATCCAAAAATTGTTTCGAGATTTCCATCTTTTCCCACGTTTAACACCTTATTAATAACATTGATTCTTCAATTCAAGTTACTATACATATATAGTGGAGATAATGACCGACCGGTTAACACTTTTTTGAATCAGTAAACAAAACACCCACAAGGAAAACAATTTTTAACGATACTTTAAAAAATAATTAGTATAATTTGATTGTCGTTGCTTCTAACACGACATGAGAAATATTTGCATTGATGTTACTGCTACTAATTTTGTAGTAAATAAATCTAAGCTGTTAGCTATCGAATTAAACTGTCTTACCAACTGAAACTTAAGCTTCTTTATACAGTTAAAACCAGTTATAGGACATTTGGTAGTTTAATTTTATATTTTCAAAGTGTTGTTAGCTTGTAATTCACTTTAGTCAAGATTACTTAATCTGCCTGATAATTCACACCCTAATCGTATTGATCCTTGTATGTGGTTTTCATGGATAACTTACATGCATTACTGTTAATTTGATTAGTTCCAGTGTAAATGAAAGAATGATTCTTAAATGGTGTAGATATTGGCGTTTTATTAAATCTTTATAATTTTTACATTCCATACAAGAATTAATTAGACCTAATTCAAATTAATCTAATTTTCATTGAAGCTATAGTGATTTAGTATTTTATAATGATATTAATATTATAATAACTATTTTAAATATAATTCGTTGTTATTCACATTATCAAATATTGTTGACTGAATTGATTTGTATTGTTCTTTCATACGTTATTGATATCAGTGTACTTGTTTATGGAACGCGTGAAATATCGTATCAATAGAGTGAAATGTATAGACTGTGAATATAGTTAAATTGAAATATGAAAGTGATACATAAAGTAAATGGTAATTAAGAAGATGAGGGATAAAAACAACTTTTGTAATAATCCAATTTATTAACATTTTAATTATTCTTTTGTTGATATTCTCAACTAAATTTTTGATCAGTATTAGTTTGTATTATATATTCATTCTGTAAGGGGAATATCAGTAATTTGAGATATTATAAACCACTTACAAATGGGATTTAACTCATATCTATTGAAAAAGTGCTATTGATTATGTGGACTCAATTGTTCATGGATAAACGTGTTGGGTTTTGAAACTCAAGGTACACTGATACCAAAATGCAATGTGGATATCGATAATAGGATCCAGGTACATTCAGCTTACGAGTCTCAAGTAGAATGAAATATCTAGATTCCAATGTTGCTAGCTACAATCTATCTACTTTACATAATCTTTGTAGTAATATAAATAATAAAGTATATTAAATTAGAACCATTTTTATAGACATGAATGAAATCGGAAAGGGAAAGAAGAGAAAGAACGAGTAAGTGAAAATAAGATTTATGGACAAAAGTTATGGTAAACAAAGGCGAGGGTATCTAACTAAATACTTTATTTGTTAATTTATACACTGATGTTAACAAGTGAATTTGATCCGACTTTTTGTTGTTGTTTGGTTTTATTCTATAGGAAAATCTACTCTTGCAGCCACGTTACGATGTTCCAGGATCGGATATATCAACTGTAGTTCTTACTGAGGGTGCTGTACTTGGTCATTCCCCACCAGAATATCATAGAGTTGTATCTCCTGTTTCGTCAGTCGTTTCATGATCTGTTTCGTCATCCCACTCTTATAATAATAATAGCTATTGTTTATGGATGTGTATTCCAAAGCACATATACCACAGACACAAATATCTATTCTTTTATTCAGATTTTGTTATGAGTAAAATACCGTTATTATTATTATTATTATCTCCTGTCTAAACAGTCAGTGATTGACGATCGTAATGATGATCAGCTTGGATTATAGGAGAATGATTTGTATGATTGACAGAAGATAATTCAGTTCAGTTATGTTTACTTTTATTTATCGTGCTCAGATTTATTTTTTATCCTTCTTGGTGTTTTTTTGTCTATGCTGGCTAATTTCTCACGTGAACACATTTCAATAAATACATTAGTATATTCTATATTCTCAATTTATTTATTTCACTCTAGTTAAATTAATTCTGTACATTTCAAGAAGTTTATGTCGACAACCATTACTTATTAATAGTGTTCAGTTTTTTTGCATTCTAATGTATACATATGTTTGGATTTGTGCCTATTATTCAAAGCAATATTAGTTTTTGTTGGTCTATTTCAAATCATTTCTAACACGATGTCAATTTGTGATGTTACTGTCTTTTTCTACGATAGTTATTGATCTATTTCATGATGAAAGCTAATACAATACAATCCATTGAAATAAGGAGGATGTAAAAAAAAATTGTATGAATTCAGTACTTAATAGACAAATTGTTTGTTCCAATTTATTGTTATCATTATTATTTCAATTTGATCCCATTTATCTTGTTATCCCATAAAAAAATTATTTATATCTAGTAAAACACATTTGTTAGATGGTTATTGTTGTTGTCTTCGTTATAACTTTTGTCTTGCTCAACCTCGATCGTTGTTGCATTATAAACAATATTTAGAGTTTTCTTTTGTTTACTAGGGTTTGATATTGTTTGATTTAAAATATTAACATTTGAGTTTTCTATAGTTCGCTGGGATTTAGACATACATCTTTATACGCTAAACTTGATTGGTAACATTTTGAGAGACTATAATCTGTTCTGCATGAGATATCTTAGTTTATAGAGCTTTTTTATTGTGTAATTCTGTACATAATCGATGATTCGTTTTATTGAAGTTTCGGTACTAAGTAGTCGGGATTGCTTGAGGTAATAGTTAAATAAACTCTTCTGATCGGAAGATTTATTACATCTAAAGACTATTACTTTTAAATTAAACAAGTCTTTGTCTATATGGATAGTTTGTTTGGACAATGTTATTTAAGTGGCAGTATATTAAACTCTTTAATAAATTCGTTTAATCAGTGTAGAATGTAACATGTAGATTGAGAAATACATAGACTTTGGTGTCTCAGATATTCAATATGATAATTGAATAGTCTTCCCACTAAACTACTATCCAAATGTATGTGGTGAACAGCCATTATATTAATATACTAACCAAAATACTCTTGTAATGTTAAACTAAATCTTAGAGTCTATTTATCTAGGTGTTGCCGAACACATTTTTGGCAGAAGACAGTTTAATTCTTATAACGTCAATATAGTCTTTTTTTAATAAAAAACTCCATTATTACTGAATCTTCTACTTCACTTATTTAGGCTAGTTATTTGCAAATATATACTTGCTAAGGTGGTCGCAAGAATAGTCAAATTCTATTAGAAAGGCTATGATCTCTAGAACGATAACCGCTGGCATACTTTCTGCCATTTTGATTTTCCGCACGATCTTTGCCCTCTGATTGGCTGTCATGTTCTGCTACTACAGTAACAACTTTTGTACCAGTTTCATTTGAGTTGCTTGTTCTACCACAAATATCAAGTTGCCTGCAATTCCATCTTCCTATCTTAGCCGTTGAGGTTTGGTTTATCGAGTATAATTCACTGTTGTCAGTTCTGGGGAGAACTGACCGTGTTAGAATAGCTCAATCGGCGAGACTATAATTTATGGTCGAATCAATCAGGTTTAGGATAACAGGTCTTGGATTTTGGCGCGAAATTCATCCAACCATTTGGTTAAAGATTATTTTCGGATTTCAGCTGATGTCAGTTCGTGATGAAAACCAAATTTAATTCCTAACCCTAACTATCAACTGTAAGTCACATTCCTTATTCTTCACACAGGTTTATAACTCCCATGTAGCCCTAACAATTAGGTGGACATTCTCAAGGTCACTTTGGCGTCGCCGAAAGGTCGTCCATGAATTATAGTCTCACCGCTCAGTCGTTTCCGTCCCTAAATCCGTCCCATCGTAGGCCAATAACAAGACACAACAATACTTTAAATATATTTAACAAATGATTATAAAAATCTATAAAACAGTCATTTCGTTAAATTAAAACATAGATGTTGACCATACAAAGTAAAACATTTGGGAGATAATGCAACACAACGAGTACAATCTTAATCGTAGTTTGTAGTTCTAACATGGCATGGTTCCTTCTTTCGTCGAAAGAGTGTTACCTACACCAGTAGATTAAGCATGTTTATTGGAGTTTTGGACAAATGAACACAGAGAGAAATGGGCTTTAAAGAAGATTGATTTTTATTAATTCATACTGTGGTGTGCGCTAGTGGTGTTGACAGATGTAAGTGGTATGTATCATCACCAACCGAAAGTGGAATGCCTGGCGGCAGAAGGTCGAAGAGAAGAAAATGAGAACAGAGAGTGGTTGGTATAGAAATAAAGGGACAATAAAGTCTAAGACAATTGATGGACATTCTGCAAATGAAGTATTTACTGTATGGTTCCCAGATTTTAATGAGAAATTCTGTAATTTTGTATTCAAGTATATTCCGTTATCCCCCCTTGGGTCCTCATTTACTACAATACCATGACCATATATATATTACAGTGGTTTTGCTTCGCTAATCGATCAGCCCGATAACCGTTATAATATAAATCTCAACGGTATTTAAAATCAGAAGGCAATGAGAGGTGGCAACTACAGTTTATTAGCGGATAGCGCAGATCATATAGCTATAAGCAGATCGAGCGAATTGGAAACGGAGAGGCGAATAAGTATATACCAGCAATTAAATAAGCAAATTTATAGTCAAATTGCATAAGGGCGCAGCAACGCAAAGTAAAATCTAATACTATAATTTGAATACATATACATACATGGGGAGGAGGATGAGTCATCGAATGATATTTAACCGATCAACATTTTAGTTCGAGTCTGTCATGTGATCTGGTGATCTTAATGGTATAAAGAAATATGCGGATTGTTACTGTTCAAATGACATTGTCTGTTAAGTTAATAAAAAGGCTTAACCAAAATCATAAGATTATAGAATAGTTGCTATAATATATTAGTTTTAAATATCTGCACAGTAATTAAATTTGAATGTATTGAACGGGGATTAGTTAACATCAATTAATCAATAATTCAGTTTATGTATTTAATTCACAAAATCAATTGATTAGCTGCTTTAACTAAAGCAAAACTAAATAGTTGAGTTCTATAGTTTTGCTGATTTCTAGTAATATATATGATCATTTATTTTGCTGCTTTACAAACATCTCATTGATATTGATATTAGTTTAATTAACAGATAGGTAACTTGACAAAAAAAAGAAAATCTTATTAATAGTTAAAGAAACAGTTAATTCATAACGACTTATAGTGATTGTGACTTAATGATAATAATGGGGCAATCCATACAAGATGCACATATACCAATGCAGTCCTAAACATCAATGTGAAGATCCAAACAATCAGTAAAAGATGTATTAAACTTCACCTGATTGCACAAGGTGGTGGCTTTCTAAATTCAGTAATTAAGTAGATAACGTGGTGGTTTAAATCGAATGGCACTGAGTACAAGCTCCAGAGTAAACATCAACTCTGGGATCAAGGCATATCCGACTGATGAGCCCTAAATAGGATGAGATCCGCTTCCTAAATCCCTCTGTTAGCATCATCCATCTCTTCTCATAAGGGTTGATATTCTTTATCCTATAGTTCATGGTTAATTAGTTTTCTCTATTGAAATTTTCTAATGATCGGAATTAAGTTCGATTTAACTTCTTTTGTTAGCTTAACACGAAACTGAAACAAAAAGTGAATACCTTTCTAGCTTAATATTTATTATTACTATTATTATTATTATTATTATTATTATTATTATTATTATTATTTCTTGATCGATCCTGACGATGAATATTAAGTCGTCGCAAGTTACATGTTAGTAGTTCAGAAATCAACATTTGAATAATATTCATTCTTTTCAATGCATACTGCCATCCACCACCTGAATAGGTTATGCGATTATTAGACGTAAAGATGTTTTAAAGCAAAAAATGAGATGACTTGTTGAAATATTTAGATGGCAGGAACAGGTAGCCCAGATATTCAAGCAGGCCACCAAAGTCAAACAAGTGATCTTGCGCTTTCATTTATACATTCATTAACTACTGAAATTCTGGTAAACTTCACAGATAATGGCCAAACTGAATGTTAAGAATGACCTATTCTATTTCATTGTGATTATTGACCCAAATTGCCTTGATTGGTTTAACATTTCCGTATAAATATTCATGTATATTAGAGTAAAGCCTGATGACGATCTGATTGAAAACAATTGTTCGCTTATATATGTTGTTCTAATTTTCACAATGGGAATCTTTAATATCCGAAAACAAATAAAGCAAGCCGAACAGTTTTTATTATAAAAAATATCATATATTGACGAGTCCTAATAAGCGATTCAATGATCGCTTTGAGGATGTTTGTGTCCATATTGAATTAATTCACATTGGTAAAAGCAATATTGAAAAAGTAGTAGATTTATTTGAAATTATGGTTTAATCTGTAAAGCAATGATGAAAATTCAGGAGATTTCTTCTAATGAAAGTCATTCCTTTAGGACTACAAGAATTATATTCACTAAAAGTTGGAAAAATACGTCGCCCAAATTCTTGAGAGAAAAACTTATTCACTAACTACCGGATGTCAGCTGGCGCAATTATTCCTAACCAGTTGTCCTATGCATTTTGTATAAGGAAAAGATTTGTTACCAGAAAATCTATACGGTTCAAAGAGTAAGCAGTTAGGATTAGTAAAATAAAGGTTGTTGTTCGGTATTCCACCTCAAAGAAGCATATCTGGTAACAAATTGTCCTACTGACGTTTCGTAACTGAGTATAAGCCACTTCTTCAGAGTAAATACATAACCCAATACCCAATTCATTTGAAACTATTAAGTTCAACATTGGCACTGATACCCACAAACACAGCTGGTGTTTACAATTTTTTCCGGTAAAAAGACGGTTGTTAATAACTTGTACGGATAGCACAGTTAATGTATGCCAATGGTTTGGTGCAAGTGCTAGTGTCTAGAGCGAAATTCTGACCACGTAACAGATTATAAAGAATCTTATCAGAAAACTGTGTAACAACTGCTGTATCAATGAAAAATGTGATATAGTAGGGACCAAAAGATGAATAAGTTGGGGTCTTCATGAAGAATGTTTCTCAACGAGATGTAAGTTTTTTTTTATCTCAAAAAACGGAATAAACCCATTCAGACAAAAAAGATAGGTTCATTGAAGAGTTGTCTTTTTGAAGAATTCTTTTCCAAAGCTGTACGACCTCAAACATAAATGCTTATTTTTTAAGATAATGATAGCGATAATAAAAGGTTTTCCAAACATGACAAGACTGAGGTGAAATAAATAAAGGCATGAAGACGTTTTTTTTCTATTAATGA